>NC_135714.1:120316344-120641701 GCF_964656455.1 Halichoerus grypus
AGGGCAGCAAGAGAGGAGAAAGTAGAGGATAACCCCCACATTTCTTGAGCAATACAGGTACCATTTACTGGGCAGGAGGAACTGGAAGATGAACTGGTGGGGAGAGATCAAGAGTTCAGTTGTGGGCGCCTGGGTGGCTCAGTCGTTAAGCGGCTGCCTTCGGCTCAGGTCATGATCCGGGGGTCCTGGGATCGAGCCCCGTGTCGGGCTCCCTGCTCAGCGGGGGGTCTGCTTCTCCCTCTCCCACTCCCCCTGCTTGTGTTCCTGCTCTCGCTATCTCTCTCTGTCAAATAAATAAAAAAATCTTAAAAAAAAAAAAAAGTTCAGTTGTGCATGCGTCATGTTTGAGACGCCCGTGAGACGCGCAAAGGGAGATGTGGGGTCGGCAGCTAGATACTGGAGTCTGGAAGACAATACATGAAGTGAGAGGCTTCAGCAGTTTGAAACCAGGAGAGTAGACGAGGTGTTTTCAGCTATTAAAAGATAATAGAGAAAACACCAGGGGCAGAGCTCCCCAGAACACCGAAACCTACTGCCAAAGACTCAAACTCATGCTGCCAACATGATTTGTCTGGCCTGCACCATGTTTTCTTTTAAAGTATGAATTAGTTACCAATATTTAAATGTCAGGATATTTTACATACACATTTAGATTTGAAATTTGTCTTGGAAAAAGAAATATCTGGCAATATATGCCCAATTCCCAGGATGAAATCATTGAGGGGAACAGAGTAAGAGCTGCCCTGAGTAGCTCAAGGCAAAGAGGCTCTGGGTCCCCACGGCTGTCCAACAGTCTGCTGCCCTGGTTCGTGGTACTTGGCCCACGTAGATAGTATCAATTGAAACCTCATATTTAGGGGGAGGGCAGAAGAACACCAGAGGAGGGCAAGCCCCAAAAGAGCCTGAAAATGGCCAGCGAATACTGTGCCATTGATTCATTTCCTTCTTTTCTTTTAAACATACTCGGTTTTACCTTCTTTCTAGGCACTGACTCACAATTAACAATCCATACCCAAGGAAATGAAGTACTGTGAGTATTACTGATTTGGTTGGGTGGGTTTTAAGGCTAACCCTGTCATCTAATTCACAGTCTTGAGTGTCTTTATCACAGCATTAACGGGCATCTGATGAGATGGTGGGCAGAAAATACTCCATTTTAAATGGAGCTTTGTAACCTATTTTCTTGGCCCATTACCTGCTGCTTTCATACATTTCCACACTTAATTGTAAGTAAAATCCAGCAGTAGCCTCAGCGTGGTTAACCAAAAAATTCTTAGTGTTGGGATTTATTCCATTGAATCCATAAATTATTAATATCTTTGGTTTATCTCTTTCTTAATATATAAGAAAATTACCTAAAGACTCACAGTATCCCTTTGTGAAATGGGCATTGCAGTTGTAGTTCTGCTATGGTATAAAGTGTGCCCGATGACCAAGTTCCCTCCTGAGAATAGAAGACCCTGAGATCTGCCTCATCCAGTGTTGGGGATACCTGGCCCATTCCTGGCACTTCCCTGGCCCTTGTCAACGTTCCCATTTCAGAATCCCACCATGCTCCTTCAGAAATAGGCACTTGGCAGATGTCTGTAGCACTGAAATTGAACTGAAGTTCCTCTCTGGCCATGTAGGGCTCAAGTTTTGTTATTTTATTAGCTAATAACAATCTTAATGCTTATTGAGTACTTGGTACATACCTGGGATTACACTAAGTATTTAAACAGATTGTCTAATTTAATATTCAAAATCAACCTATGATATAGTATTATTTCTATTTTCAGGCGATAAAACTAAAGCTCAGAAAGGTTAAAAACCTCCTGAGCTTACACTCCAAGTAAGACTTGGAAGTAGAATTTGAACCTAGATCGGACTCCAGGGTCCATGAACTTGACCATATCTATACTTCTGAGGTGAGATTCTTAACCTGAGGATTAGTGGACTTGCAGGGGCATCCAGGTACCTAAAATTCCATACGTGCTTATATGCTTATATGGATATATACATTTTTCTGGTAAGAGGATTGCTTTCACTAGATTCTTGCAGAACCACAAAAAGGCTAAGAACCATTCACTGAAGAGATTTCGCACCCTGGGTGACTTGGAGGACACACTGCTGTATGCAGTAAGAGTGGCTTGCCTTTCTTTTTAATGTATTTTTTGTTTTACATTTCACTGACTATCTGTTCTATTAATTTGACATGACACTTTTCATATGAAGTCACTGCTTTCCTACTTGATTCTTTATGATGATTATTCAAAGCTAAAGCAGAGGCGCCTGGGTGGCCCAGATGGTTAAGCGTCTGCCTTCGGCTCAGGTCATGATCCCAGGGTCCTGGGATCGAGTCCCACATCGGGCTCCCTGCTCCTTGGGAGCCTGCTTCTCCCTCTGCCTCTCTCTCTCTCTCTCTGTCTCTCATGAATAAATAAATAAAATCTTAAAAAAAAAAAAAAAAGCTAAAGCAGAAAATTATCCCTCCCAGAATGAGCTTTGATATTTGCTACCTGTCTTCCGAAAGAAGGCACAGAGCAGCAGCAGGCTGGAGTAAGTCCTCCCTGTTAAGAATTAACAAACACTGCCCTCAGAGTAAGTGTTCTCTGTGCTCAGAGAAAGTAAGATGGTGATGAATATAATCCCCCAAGTGTCCTGATTCTCCAGGAGGTCTGGTGTTACATGCTGGGAGCTGCTCTGCATCACATAAAAGCTTATTTTTTCCCATGTACTTGAAAAATAAGGTTTCAAAGAAAAATGGCACCCTTCTGTCCACTGCTACCAATGTTTATCTTCTTGAAAATAAGACATCATTTCCAATCACCCCTGTATGATGCAAGGGCACCACAGGAGGGGGCTCAACCAGACTGGCTGGCTTACAACATTATCTTTTCATCTCTTCCCGGAAGTGAGCTTTCTTGAGGTGGGGGCCCTGCCTCCATACTCCCTGTCATAACCTTAGTGGGTAAGTTAATCCGACTTCAAATGCAGTGTTTTCAATAAGGAAACAGGTTCCTTTCGCATGGATTCCTTGCCTTATCTCTTTTGCCTAACAAGAATTTCTGAGGAGATAAACTTCTGATTTGGTTTAAATTTTCCCTCTCAGGAGGGGCTTCTGTTGTGAGAATGGCGGGCCTGAGGGCCACTTTCCTCAGAGGCTGGGCAATAATATTAATAACGACAGCTCCAATGTATTGTCTCCTTCCTACATGCCTCACAGTGACATTCTGAAGCAGGTGCCCAACGACTGCTACACATTTCACAGGTGAAGCCAACTTGTCCAAAATCAAGTGCACAGAAAGGGGGCAGAAATGGAACCCTCACCCGAGCCCGTGATATTGACAACTATGCCATTCTGGAACGGCAGAGCTGCCAGATTTTTATGTGACGGCTAAGCTGTTCTTACAGACAACACTTGGCCACCTTTGGGAACTAAGCATCCCAGGGCTACAATATAAGTTTATCCATCTGGCTAAGTGACTTCTAAATTGTTCAGATACAATCAGCACTTTTGCCTTTTTAAGATCTTGCTCCATAATGATATAAATATATGCATGTTGAGATCAAATCAGAAAAGTCCTTTCTTCCCTCTCAGATGGGAAGGTTTAAAGCATTATTTTCTTTTTAAAGATTTTATTTATTTATTTGACAGAGAGAGAGACAGTGAGAGAGGGAACACAAGCAGGGCGAGTGGGAGAGAGAGAAGCAGGCTTCCCGCCGAGCAGGGAGCCCGATGCGGGGCTCAATCCCAGGACCCTGGGATCATGACCTGAGCCGAAGGCAGACGCTTAATGACTGAGCCACCCAGGCGCCCCTAAAGCATTATTTTTATGTGGACTTGGTGAGGGAGAATTCCCAGGAAGCATAAGCTTTGTATATAAATACGAAGTAAGATCACATCATTATGATTTCACTTTGCTTTTATCTCATCATCATTGGTTTTCTTCCTTGTGACACTTCACCCAGGAGCAAAATGATTTCGTCCAGTTGCTCAAACTCCTTACGGATTTCATTAACAGTTCATTCGTTGAGTAATTCCTCACTAAGTGCCAAAAGAAGGGACAATGTGACTTTTGCGATAGTTTTATATTAGTTTGTGCAGGAAGGGATGCAAAACCTAGTGAACATTTATTAACATTATTAATAGCTATTTTACAATTCCCAACTAGTATTACCTACAGAAAACCTTAAGCATTAAGCGCAGTATCTGATATATGGAAGGCTCTCGATAAATGTGAATTGGAATAAAAAAAGTAAAAAAAAGGGCAAGCAGCTAGATAGATTTAGAGAGAGAGGCAAATATACAGACTTACCCATTTTTACAATTGTATAAAATTATCTATAGACTTCATTTATTCATTCATTAATTTATTTAATCACTCTTTTATTCAATGGGTATTTACTGAACACTTCATTAGGTAGGCACCCATACTGGAGATGAGCTGTGGAGGAAATAAAGATGAACTAAAACAGACTCTACCTTTAAGTTGAATTTGATCTAGTAAAAGAGATCAGACTACCTACATAAGTTTAATCCAAGGTGATATATGCTAAAGGTGGGTGGCACAAATAAAATGCTCAAGAAACAGAGGGGTGGGGAGAATTTTGCCTCCAACTGGGTAACCAAAGGGGTTCATGAAGTAGGTCACAGGTAAACCAGTGGTGAGATCTAACTGGTACTGGGAAGTATGGGGAGGAGGGAAAATGGCATTCCTTTCAGGGGAACCAGCATGACTAGGTGTCATCATGTCAAGGCATGTGGATTGGACTATAGCTTCGGATATGGACAATGATGAGCGATGTGCCAGAAGTGGCTTGGAGGTACTCTGCGCCCCTCCTGCCCTCTCCTGGTTCATGGGGAGCTAGAAGGCTGGGCACTGCATTTCCCAGACTCCTTTGCCAGCTGGCTTATGCGAGGTTCTGCCAAGGAGATTGGAAGGCAGGAGGAGGAGGGAAGCCACCACACTTCTGGTTCGGGTTCCAGAACTGTTGGGAGCGGTTTCAACAGAATCAGGATGGGGAGGGATGTGAGTTCCTAGTTAGCCTCAATGCTGGTGGCTTCCCCAGCAGAAGCAAGACAGCTCTGACAACATCAGAATAGTGGATGCACACTCAGGAGCTCTCAGTAACACCAGTGGATAAACTTTTATTTATATTTTTTGTAAATCAACTTTATTGAAGCATAATTCACCTACAATAAATTGCATCTGTTTCAAGTGTATAATTTGGGGCACCTGGCTGGCTCAGTCAGTAGAGTGTGTCACTCTGGATCTCAGGGTCATGAGTTTGAGCCCCATGTTATTTTTTTTTAAAAGATTTTATTTATTTATTTATTTGACAGAGAGACACAGCGAGAGAGGGAACACAAGCAGGGGAAGTGGGAGAGGGAGAAGCAGGCTTCCCGAGGAGCAGGGAGCCTGATGTGGGGCTCGATCCCAGGACCCCGGGATCATGACCTGAGCCGAAGGCAGACGCTTAACGACTGAGCCACCCAGGCGCCCCTGAGCCCCATGTTATACGTGGAGCCTATTTGAAATTAAAAAAAGATAGTGTATAAGATGAGCTTTGATGGATGTATATATCTGTGCAACCACCATTATGATCCTGAGGGTGTTTTAAAATAGTGAACACTTCTTTCCTCCCAAAGTTTTCCCATGCCCCTTTATAGTCAATCCTTCCTTCTGTTACTGGTTCCAGGTGACATTGGATGTTTGTTTTTTTTTAAAGTAACTTTTTATCAGATTTTTAAAAAAGATTTTATTTATTTGACAGAGAGACAGTGAGGGAGGGAACACAAGCAGGGGGAGTGGGAGAGGGAGAAGCAGGCTTCCCGCGGAGCAGGGAGCCCAATGTGGGATTCAATCCCAGGACCCTGGGATCATGACCTGAGCTGAAGGCATACGCTTAATGACTGAGCCACCCAGGCACCCGTATCAGATTTTTTCAACATTGGTATAACTGACATTTAGGGGTGGATAATTCCTTGTTGTGTGTGTGGGGGGGTTGTCCTGTGAATTGTAGGATGTTTAGCAGCACCTCGATCTCTACCCACTGAATGCCAATAGTACCACTCTCTCCCCAGCTTGACAACCAGAAACATCTCCAGTCATTGCCAAATGTCACTTGAGAGGCAAAATCACTCCCAGCGAAGAATCATGGCTCTAGTTTAAGGTGCATTTTCTATAATGTCATTTTATAGCATGTACTCTCTGGTGTCCGGTTTCTTTCACTCAGTACACTCATTTTGAGATCTGTCCATGATGTTGCATGTATCAATAGATCATTTCTTTTTATTGCTGGAAAGTATTCCACTGGACGGATGTATCACAGTTTGCTTATCTATTCACAAGCTGACCAGCATTGAGTTATTTCCAGTGTTTGGCTATTGTGAATCAAGCTGCTATGAACATTTGCGTACAAGACTTTTTGAGGGCATACATTTTTAAAAAAATGTTTTATTTAAACTCAATTAGCCAACATATAGTACATCATTAGTTTCAGATGTAGTGTTCAATAATTTATCAGTTGCATATAACACCCAGTGCTCATCATATCACATGCCCTCCTTAATGCCCATCAACCGGTTACCCCATCCCCCCATCACCCACCCCTCCAGCAACCCTGTTTGTTTCCTTTAGTTAGGAGTCTCTCATGGTTTTTCTCCCTCTCTGATGACTTCCTATTCAGTATTCCCTCCCTTCCCCTATGATTCTCTGCGCTGTTTCTTATATTCTACATATGAGTGAAAGAGGGCATAAATTTTCATTTCTCTTCAGTAAATACCTAGAAGTGCACTGCTGGGTCCATATGGTAGGTATATGTAAACTATATAAAAAACGGCCAAACTGTGTGTGTGTGTGTGTGTGTGTGTGTGTGAAAAGACACATTAAATTCACTCTCAAAACAATTTTCAGATATACAGTACCATACTGTCAATTATATGTACATTGTTGTGCAACAGATCCCCAGAACCCTCTTCCTCTAGTCCTCCCCAACCTCTCTCTCTCTTTTCTTTTCTTTTTTTTTAAGATTTTATTTATTTATTTGAGAGAGAGAGCATAAGCAGGTGAGAGGGGCAGAGGAAAAAGGAGAAACAGACATCCTGCTGAGCAGGGAGCCTGATCTGGGGCTGCATCCCAGGACCTTGAGATTGTGACTGGAGCCAAAGACGGACACTTAACCGACTGAGCCACCCAGGCGCCCCTTCTCTCCTCTTTCTAAAAATAAATAAATCTTTTTTAAAAATGCCATTGAGATCTTGATAGGGATTGCATTAGACCTGCAGATTACTTTGGGTAGTATGAACATTTTACCATATTAAAAGTCTTCTAATCATGACTATGGGATATTTTCCCATTTATTTGTGACTTTTAAATCTCTTTTGGAAGTATTTTTGTTTGTTTGTTTTAGAAAGGGAGTAAGGGGGTGGGCAGAGGGAGAGAATTTTAAGCAGGCTCCATGCCCAGCGCAGAGCCTGACACAGGGCTCGATCTTACAACCCTGAGGTCATGACCTGAGCTGGAATCAAGAGTCAGATGCTTAACTGACTGGGCCACCAGGTGCCCCCTTTAGGCAATGTTTTATAGTTTTTAGTATACAAGTCTTTCATCTCCTTAGTTACATTTATTTCTAAATATTTTATTCTTTTTGGTGTTACCGTAAATTAGATTATTTTCTTAATTTCCTTTTCAGGTTATTCATTGTAAGTGTTATAGAAAAGCAATTGTTTTTGTGTGTTGATTTTGTATTCTGCAACTTTGCTGAATTCATTTATTAGTGCTAACAGGGATTTTTTTTTTATTGAATCTTTGGGATTTTCTACATATTAGATCATGTCATCTTCAAACATAGATATCTGACTTTTTTCCTTCTAATGTGATGCTTTCTGTTTTTTTCTTGCTTAACTGCTCTCACTAGGACTTCCAGTACTTTGTCAAACAGAAGCGGCGAGAGTAAGCATCCTTGCCTTGTTCCTGATCTTAGAGAGAAAGCTTTTAGTTTTTCACTGCTGAGTATGACATTTGCTGTGGGCTTTTCATATGTGACTTTTAATACACTGAGGTAATTTCCTTCTATTTCTAGTTTGTTGAGTGTTTTTATCACAAAAGTGTGTAGAATTCTATCAGATGCTTTTTCTGCATCAAGATGATCCTGTTATTTTTATCCTTTGTGCTATTAATGTGGTGAATCACATGTTGGGATCTACGATCCATTTTAAGTTAATTTTTTTTAAGATTTTATTTATATTTTGACAGAGAGATAGACAGCGAGAGGGGGAACACAAGTAGGGGGAGTGGGAGAGGCAGAAGCAGGCTCCCTGCTGAGCAGGGAGACTGATGCGGGCCTCGATCCCGGGACCCTGGGATCATGACCTGAGCCGAAGGCAGATGCCCAACGACTGAGCCACCCAGGCGCCCCATTTTATGTTAATTTTATGTATGGTGCAAGGTAAAGCTTGGCGTTCATTTTTACCCAAGATTTTTTGTGATCAATTTCTTATATTAAATTCCCCTCTTTTTAAATACCAAGAGTGATTTCCATTTTCCTGACTGGTCTCACTGATTAGAGTGATGAGGTTGGAAGGATAGGCTGTACGAAAATGAACAGGAATTTGAATGCCAGGCTAACATGTCATGAACTTTTTTTTAACATCCATGGGTTTTATTACGTTGTGCATAAGAAGTACTTGCTTAGATAAACTGCTGAAAAATAAAGCCTCAGTTTCTCTCTCATAATAATAATATAATAATTTTTTTGTAGACTGTAATGAGATTTGGTACATTTAGGTATAATACACATATGCATGCGTGCGCGCGCACACACACGCGGTGTTTTGCGTCACCGTGTCTGACACGTGCTATGCCAGATGATGCACTGCTATTATTGTATTTAATAAATTTAATCAGAACCTACTTTAGTCCTTTCCCATTAAGACTCTTGCCTGCTTCCTTCTTTGCCCATTAATGTGCTGGAAGACAATGGGTACCCTTCTCTTTCCCCGTCACTACCCTACTGTTTCTGTAATGTTCTATTTCCTCAGTGTTATTGGATGTAGGCTGATGCATCAACATTTCATCAAGAGCTCATTCACCCTGTGACAGCCTCATCCCTCCTGCTTGTAAAAGTGTCACCCTGTCACAAGATAGCCTAACACAAGAGTCATAAGAAACTAGAGAACAGGGCTCTGAGGGAAACACAAAGTCTAGTTTAAAGGTCAAGCTGCAGAACATAGCAAAGTCGGAAATCTTTCACTTCGCTCTGGAATGGATTGGGGAAGGCAGAAGTAGGGACACGGTTTCTTACACATACCTTTCTGAAAGGAAGAAGCATTTTAAATAGGGACTCTGCTGAAATATAAGTCCTTAAGAAGAGCATAAGCAAACTGTAAGGTAATAAATAGTTCAGTGCTGGAGAGTAGACATTACCAAGAGCACATTTGGGTCTCTGTATGCAGGCATCATTTTACATCAATCTGTTCTACCACCACCATCAATTTAAAGTTTTTTTTTTTATTAAGATTTTATTTATTTATTTGACAGAGAGAGAGAGATAGCGAGAGCAGGAACACAAGTAGGGGGAGTGGGTGAGGGAGAAGCAGGCTTCCCGCTGAGCAGGGAGCCCGACACGGGGCTCGATCCCAGGACCCTGGGATCATGACCTGAGCCGAAGGCAGATGCTTAACTGACTGAGCCACCCAGGCGCCCCTCAATTTAAAGTTTTTACTATGGTTGTCATTTCTGACCATTCTGACCATCTGCCCCATAAAGCACGTGGAGAAGCTTGCTTTATAAAACTTCAAGACTGCAAGTCATTTGTTTAGAGAAACCCCTGGTTGCCTCTACCTCCTCCAACAAATACAGCATAATTCACCTTTAGCTGGTGTGAGAATAGGTTATGACCTGGTGTTTCGGGGCAGAAGGGGAGGACTCTAAGCAGTCGCACAAATAAGCCCTCAAAAACTGTTAGATTCATCTTAGCTAAAGAAAAGAGGCCTGATGTTTTGACCCAGACCATGAGTTGATATCCCAAAAATAAATTACCAAAATTCACAGTAATTGGGATGGATGTGCCTTCCTGGAAAACCTAATGGATTCTATCTAGAGCACATAATAGCAAGAGCAGTCATCCAGTCATACATTATAAGATCATAACCTAACCCACTCCTCTGGCTCACAGAATGCAATTTCTAGTTCCTTGTGCTTAGGGCAGAAACCAGAATTTTAATCAATATTTGGCCATGCAATGGGAATTCCTTGCCATGAGTTTAGGGTAAAAATAAAGGAGATGCAAATGATGTAATGTGATATAATGATTTATTAGAAAGATATTTTTGATTATTCAGATGACCAAAATCTATTTCTCAGATATATTTGATCTTCATCCACAGTTTCTGAAAACACTTCAGAGCCATAAAGGTGAAATGAGTGTCTTGTTATTAATGAAGGTGGCTTCTGAACCTCATCCAAGGCAGGAGGTCCAACCATGTGATTAGAGAGTTGGAACGTTCAGTCCCACCCCGACCTCCAGGGACAGGAGAGGGGCTGGAGGGTTGAATCAGCCAATGACTTAGTCATGACTATGTAATGAAGCCTTCATAAAGACCCAAGAGGACACCTTTTTGGACCCCTTTTTTCTAAGAGCTTCCACACTTGGGGAACCAGAATGCTTCAGAGCCAGGCGCTAAGCTCCATGAGGATAGAGGCTCCTTTGTTTGGGACCTTGCCATAGGTAGCTCTTCCTCTGGTTGTTCATTCATATCCTTTAATAAACTTTATCATATCCTTTAATAAACTGGTAAATATAAGTGTTTCCCTGGGTTCTATGAGCTGTTTAGCAAATTTTTAAAAAAGATTTATTTATTTGAGAGAGAGAGAGAGAGAGAGAGAGAGAGGAGAGAGCACATGCGCACAAGCAGGAGGGCCAGAGGGAGAGAGAATCTCAAGCGGACTTTGCGCTCAGTGCAGAGCCAGACGCGGGGCTTCATCTCACAACCCTGAGATCAGGACCTGAGCCGAAACCAAGAGTTGGAGGCTTCACCAACTATGCCACCCAGGTGCCCCTGTTCTAGCAAATTAATTGAACCTAAGGGGGAGGTTGTTGGAACAAAAAATCTGTAGCTGGTCAGTCAGAAGCACAAGGAAGCAGCCTGGGCTTGTGACTGGCATCTGAAGTGGTGGTGGTGGGGGGTGAAGTCCTGTGGGACTGAAGCCTTAACCTGGGGAATCTGAGGCTATCTCCACATAGATGGGGTCACAATCGAGTTGAACCCTCGGACATGCTGCTGGTGTCTCAGAATTGCTTGGTGCTGCTATGTGTGGAATTTCCACCCTCCAACTGGAATTGGATCAGGGAACATTAGAGAGGCAAGCTGATCAACCAGGGAAGGGAGCATGACGGGAAAAGGGAATGAAGTCGGGGCGGGGGGGTGGGGAGTGGATAGTAAGCCGAGTCAGACATTTGCCCTCCACTCTGCCCCTTGGGGAGAGAAACCACTGCTCTTCTACTCTCTTGGGTCTTCTTTGTTTCATAACCAAGCAGATAAAGCCAGAAGAGCCTTAGAGTTTACTTATCACTCACTCATTCAATCCAATAAGATAATGGATAGAAAACAGTTAGCCTAGTTTCTGGTTCAGAAAAACTATTTAATAAAATGTAGGTTTTGATGGTGGTACTATAAAGCTGGAACTGCTATTCATGTTGTTTGCAGGTAGATGAACCTAGCTCACCCACTTCTAAGTGAGGAGGCAGACAAGGAACCCATAATTGCATGCTGGTTGAATGGTACAATGCTTAGTATTATGTCAGTGTGGAGATCAGGTGTTCTAACTTTTTTTTTTTTAAGATTTTTTTAAGGTTTTTATTTATTTGTCAGAGAGAGGGAGAGAGAGAACACACACAGGCAGCGGGAGCGGCAGGCAGAGGGAGAAGCAGGTTCCCCGCCGAGCAGGGAGCCGGATGCGGACTAGATCCCAGGACGCTGGGATCATGACCTGAGCTGAAGGCAGACACTTCACCGACCGAGCCAGCCAGGCATCCCGTGTTCTAACTTCTTAAACAGCTCTTTCCAACTGTTTATTTCCCCTTTACAAGCACATTCTCAAACTTAAAAGAAGAAAGCCATCCTCCCTTTTGATAAACATACAAATCTTATCCCTCCCCACGAAAGTTTTGATACCTTCAACCCCCCCCCCCCCCCACCCATCACTTTGCCCTGGAGAATCACTGCTATTTTTCTTGAATCCCCACCAGGCAGGAAGATTTTGTTGAACTTTGAAGTGAGTATTTAAAAAAATGATTTGCATTTTGGTGTTTTCCAGATATAGAATTAAATCATTACTTTATGGGATATTTTTCTAGATTCACTATCCCTTACCACTAATCATTGGTTAAAAGGTTGAAATCCCTAAATGCTTTATCTGGGTTTGGTACCTCTTTAAAAATCTCATGGTACCTTGAAGCAGATTTTCTTGGTGGGGGTAAGGGGGATGGGGACAGACACTAAAAAAAATTACAAAAGTGCAGGAGTAATATAGTAACCTAAGCTGCTATGTCTCCATCACCAAGCATTGATACTTACTGATTTTCAGGTGTCTGTCCAGTGTCGCCTCCTCAGAGAAGCTGTCCTTGTCTGTATGACCTAATAGCTCCTAATCACTCTCTAATGCCTTACCTGGCCTTATTTTAATTTTTGATAGTCCCATCTTAATATTCTATTCTATTCATTATGTTCTTCTGTCTTGTTCAATACAATGTAATCCCCATGAAGTCAGAGACCGCATCACCACAAGATTCCCCAGCACAGAAAGAAGGCTCTGAGTTATACCAGGCTGTGAATAAATATTCATTTTGTAAATCATGTTATATTTCAGTAAAAGCAGAAATAACAAAATCATGTTTGTTCCCTTTGTACCTCATTTCTAATTTTATACTCCCAGCAAAGCAACCACTAATACAACCTGACATGAGTCTTTACAGTACATTTTATACGAATGTGTGTGTGTGTGTGTGTGTGTGTGTGTGCCCGCGCATGCATCTGTGCAGGTAAGAAATAAATCTATGAACAAATTAAGTGCTATTCTGTGTAAGCATTAAATTTTTTACACAAATGAAAGCTTGCTGTGTATGTTATTTTTCAACTTATTTTTTTTCTTAATCTTGTTTTTCAGATTTAATCATATTCTGTATTTAATTCTTTTTAAATGTTGTTAAAGGGGCACCTGGGTGGCTCAATCGGTTAAGCCTCTGCTTTGGCTCAGGTCATGATTCCAGGGTCCTGGGATCAAGTCCCACATTGGGCTCCTTACTTTGCGGGAAGCCTGCTTCTCCCTCTCCCTCTGCCTGCATTTCTGCCTACTTGGGATCTCTCTCTCTGTCAAATAAATAAATAAAACCTTTAAAAAAATGCTGTTTAAGAGTCCATCTAAAAATATGCTATATTTTATTTGTCTTTCTAAAATGGAAAACATTTAGATTATTTATAATTTTTTTTTTAAGATTTTATTTATTTGACAGAGAGACACACAACGAGAGAGGGAACACAAGCAGGGAGAGGGAGAAGCAGGCTTCCCGCTGAGCAGGGAGCCCGATGCAGGGCTCGATCCCAGGACCCCGGGACCATGACCTGAGCCGAGGGCAGATGCTTAACAACTGAGCCACCCAGGTGCCCCTAGATTTTTAATTTTTTTTTTTTAAAGATTTTATTTATTTATTTTGACAGAGAGAGAGATACAGCGAGAGAGGGAACACAAGCAGGGGGAGTGGGAGAGGGAGAAGCAGGCTTCCCGCGGAGCAGGGAGCCCGATGTGGGGCTCGATCCCAGGACCCCGGGATCATGACCTGAGCCAAAGGCAGACGCTTAACGACTGAGCCACCCAGGTGCCCCTAGATTATTTATAATTTCTATCATAACAATTTTTCCTTGTATGTATCTTCTAGCACATTCTCCATAAATGTTAGTTTCCTTTTCCTTTCCTTTTCAGAGTAAGAATACATGATCACTTTCTTCTCCAGGGAAGGGGCATTTTAAGGAGTTTTATATAGCTCCGAAGTGCTATAATTTCTTTTGGCTTCCAGAAAATAAACATTAGAAGAATAAAAGAAATGAAGAAGTGTAAATGACCACTTTTAATTGCTGGTCCCAAAAAAGATTGATTATAATAGCTGGTCACCTACTCATATCTATCACTGTATTCCATGATTATGACAAGGGTCAATGAGGATGGAAGGTGAGGGTGGGTAAAAGCCCTGATAGAAAATGGTAGATTTGGCCCAGAATCGTTCTAACACCCTTTTTCACAATTATAACCATTATTGTTCTGTCATCATCATCATCATTATCATTCATTATTTGCTTTCGTTTATAATATTCCGTCAAAGATTTGAGTTCATTTGAAAGCAGGCTGCCTGAATCTCAGAAAGGCTAAGTTACTCTCTCCCGAAATGCCAGTAAGTGACTGAGCTAGGACTTGAACTCGGCTCTCCTGTTCTTGCCTGGGTGGTTTTTATGGTGCTTTGTGCTTTGTTAGCAGTCCTAAGGGGTCTACTGTGGGAGGAACCTGGGGCGCTGAGTGTGGTGCATGAGGATGGTGATGATGATGGAGGTGATGACAGTAACTGGCACAAGGAGAGCCCAGACTGTTCTTTCCACACCCATCCTCCCCCCGGCCCCAGCATTTAGTGCAGCAATATTCAGAGGCAGATGACTAGTTAATAGGGTAATGGCTCTTTGTTGAAACCATTTGTTAAACCCTCTCATTTACTTTACTAATCTGATTTTCATTTCCTTTGCTCATCTGATCTTTATTTCCTGGAAAGCCAAAACAAAACAAAACAAGCACCTAGTAGCTACAATGAACTTCATCAAATGCCTCTTCCTAAGATGATATAGGAAGGAGGGAGGTAGACCAGTACTTCACTAGACTCTCTGCTGGGTACTTTTCATTTTTCATTAGCCCCCACAAAACCAAACAGTTTAAGTTTACCTCTTTACTACATTTGGAATTGTCCTACATTTGCACTGGGTTTGAAAATGGGTTTTGCTAGTAAAAACCCAAATAAAAAGAAGGGTGTGGCCAATTCTAGCCTTCTACACAATGGCATCCTGCTAACTTGGTCTCTAGTAAGTGGGGTAGGGACTCTTGAGTGATTTTTCTTCTTGACTCCTGCAGGTTCCTTCCCACTGGGAAGGGTGTGGCCATAGGTCAGAGGGCAGGGCTGCCCACCATGATGCCTCCACCCCTTTTCTGCAGAGTTCCTGTAATCCACAATATCCCTGACACCTGATAAATAGCACTGTCTTCTTTCATTATTTAAATATTCCACCCATGCGTGTATTTTTCTCTTAACTAGAGCAGACTGTTAGCTCTCAGAGGGCAGGGGTTCATTTCAAATAGACATGGCCAAACCTCCATCCCCAATGCTATATAAATAAATGAAATATAATGGTTGCTACCTGCACGCATTACATAAAAGAATGGGAAGATCTGAATAAATCATGTTGGGTTTTAAAAAGGCTAAAAACATTGGGGAGGGAGACTCCTAATCTTCTTCTTCTTTTTTTTTTTCTTTTAAGTAGGCTCCATGCCCAGCGTGGAGCCCAGCTTGGGAGTTGAACTCACGGCTCTAAGATCAAGACCTGAGCTCAGATCAAGAGCTGGGCGCTTGGGGCACCTGGGTGGCTCAGTCGGTTAAGCGTGTGACTTTGGCTCAGGTCATGGTCCTGGGGTCCTAGGATCGAGCCCCACATTGGGCTCCCTGCTCAGAGGGGAGCCTACTTCTCCCTCTGCCCTTCCCCCTGCTTGTGCTCTCTCTCTGTCAAATAAATAAATAAAATCTTAAAAAAATAAAGAGCTGGACGCTTAATCAACTGAGACACCCAAGCACCCCCTGGCCATCTTTCTAATAAATATTCCCAAGTTTTCATTGATAAGAATTACAACTATGGATCAAAATTTTTTTTAAAAAGATTTTATTTATTTATTCATGAGAGACAGAGAGAGAGAGAGTGAGAGAGAAGCAGAGGGAGAAGTAGGCTCCCAGCTGAGCAGGGAGCCCGATGCGGGACTCGATTCCAGGACCCTGGGATCATGACCTGAGCCGAAGGCAGATGCTTAACAACTGAGCCACCCAGGCGCCCCAACTATGGATCAAACTTAAAAAACCATTGAGACTATGCCCAACTGACTGAGCCACCCAGGTGCCCCAAGACTACTACTCTTCTAATTTCAATGCTGCATGGAGAACGTTACATTAGGGCATCAAGCAGGCCCATGGAATAATCTAAGAAAAACAGATCTAGACTACACGGTAAGTGAGGTAAGTGTTTCATTAATTTATATGGGCCAGGAATCTTACTCCTGCTCTTCCCATCCCCTTCACCTTAGTAGGTATCTTCTAAGAATATTTTCTAGTTTCTCGTTTCTCTTTTAATGGTTTCAGAGTTGTGCTCAGCACCTCTCTGAGAAGAGCCGCCTGTGTGGAATTCTGTGGCTGACGTGGGTGGGGGCGTGGCTAGGCCAGCTGTTCTGCCAGAGGCTTGTTAAACTTAAAAATGAAGAGATGAGAACTCAAAAGGTACCATTTCTAGATGGACCATCATGGGGGTGAACATATCTATGATAAACACAGAACTAGGAAAATGACTTAAAACCCAGCAATTTTCTAATATCAAGGATGGAAAATCGAAAACAGAAGAATTTCATCCTAATATCCTTCAATATGTGTTCAAAA
This sequence comes from Halichoerus grypus, assembly GCF_964656455.1. NCBI lineage: Eukaryota > Metazoa > Chordata > Mammalia > Carnivora > Phocidae > Halichoerus > Halichoerus grypus. Next base: position 120,333,058 of record NC_135714.1, read on the forward strand.
GGCCAAATCCCCTGAACGAGCCCATCGGGAGTCTGTGGAATTTAATGTGGGGGTTAAGGTCTTAGCATTTCTTGCACCAGCCCGAGAGTGATCATTCCCCCTCTCTCTGTAAACTAATGAAAGCTACATAAATCCCTTATGCAGACAAAGCCTTTAGCAGATCTGGCAAATGAGACCTATTTAGAGGAAAAAAAAAATAGCACTTGGCAAAGTAACTTCTACTTTGTACACATCTGTTTTATATCTGTCAGAATTTAAATTTCTTCAGGGGAGGGGCAATTTTATCCTAGTTCAAAACACGCATTAATAAACATTATTCCAAATCACTGACATTGTTGTTGGCAAAGTGGCTTTGTTTAACTGATAAAAAGGACTTCTAGATTAACTTCTGGTGAGGTCGACTAGATATTTTTCAGAGTACTTTATAACGTCTTTTTCCCCAGTTATACTTAGTACCTTTTTTGATCCTTGCATTACATAGAGTCATTTCAACATGGGGCCTATGTGCATTCTGAATTTTGATTTTTTTTTTTTTTTTTAAGGATCATGCTCCTGCTATTTGGAGAGATTACTGATGTGTACAACGAGTTCCTCTGCCCGCTTCCCCCCATTTTTTTTAACCCCATGTTGGCCTAAATATTTGTCCAGGACAGCGCTCCTGCCTAACTCCCCTTGATTGCTGCACGCTGTGTTTCTCATTTTGCCAGTGTTCCCCCGTAGCACATAAGGAATGAACATGTTGGACTTGTATTTCTAAGGGTCTGTAGACACAAGCACAGACAGTGTCCCAAATAAGTGCTCTATTGCTGGAGAGATCTTACCATTTGGTCTTCAATGTTTTTGTTTTTGTTTTTTTTTCCTGCTTTTCCTGCTTGCAAATAATTTACATGATTTTGCCACAGAAAAACAGCTGTCTCACACTATTACCACAGTCTCCTGTAACATGGGATGCTTTGCCAATGATGGTAAATAATGGCACAGGGTGGTTAAAAAAATCTGTAAATCCCCAAATCACATATAACCCACTCCGGTGCTGAGCTGAGTTTCCATGGATACCAAGGGACTGTCTTCAATATTGGGAACTCACAGAGAGAGCAAACTCCCTCACTCCCCCAGGATCTGCAAGCCTAGAAAAAAGTAGCAAGGGTCCCTGAGAGCTGTCCCTTTGCAGACCCTGTTCATTAACCCACTGGAGACTGAGGCCCAGGCCACCTTCACTTTTCTCACACTCCCCTAAGAGAAAAATCTCCTGGAGACGGGGTAGGAGAGGCAGCATGAAAGCTGGCTGAGATTTCTGAGACTAAATATTTTTCCCTCAAAACTTTGTAATTCCAGGGCGCCTGGGTGGCTCAGTTGGTTAAACGACTGCCTTCGGCTCAGGTCATGATCCTGGAGTCTCCAGATCGAGTCCCGCATCGGGCTCCCTGCTCGGCAGGGAGTCTGCTTCTCCCTCTGACCCTCCCCCCTCTCATATGCTCTCTCTCTCTCATTCTCTCTCTCATAAATAAATAAAATCTTTAAAAAAATAAAAAATAAAAAAAAATAAAAAAAAAAACTTTGTAATTCCAGCATCAGAGGTGAGTATATTTTTCCATTTTATAGCTGCATTTTTAGAGACAGAGTTTCTATAAGAGGGGGATGCATATTTAGGCACTGAAAGAATCCTAGAAATAGAAGATGAGCATACCATAAGCACAGGCATGCATCAATGTAAAGGCAAAGTCCCAACAGTAAGACTCGGAGGATAAAAACATATTCGACTTTAAGAAATTAGCTGTATACATAATGAGAGTAAAGTCATGGTTCCATATGTTCCATAACTGTTAATGTTCATCAAGGTAAAAAAATTTAAAAAGAAAGAGTTCCTACCATTATTACCTCCTTCCAAGTACAGTTGACCCTTGAACAATACAGGGATGGGGCGCTGACCCCCACGCAGTCGAAAATCTGAGTATAACTTGTGGCTGCCTCCAAACTTAACTACAAATAGCCTACTGTTGACCGGAGGCCTTACTGAGAACATAAACAGTTGATTAATATACACGTTATGTGTTGTAAGTATTATATGCTGTATTCTTACAATAAAGCTAGAGAAAGGAAATGTTATTAAAAAAATTTTAAGAGAAAATACATTTATAGTAATGTACTGCATTTATTGAAAAATATCTGCATATAAGTAGACCCATGCAACTCAAACCCATGTTATTCAAGGGTCAACTGCATTAAGCTCCCCAAACATATTTTCCACACTGTGTCTTGGACAGAAGATAATAATGTTGCTTAGCCATTACTAACTAATTAGTGCTATGCTGCAGATCTTAGCGGCCATAAATCCAAAGGAACTATAAAATGTAACCTTGTTGCCTTATCCTTTTTCAGCAGTTAATTATATGACACTAAAGACCTCTCTCCTCAATAAAGTTATATAGTTGAGAAAACCAATTGTGATTTTTTCCAAATTCATCTTTTGCTCTACTGGATCAAGGACTTTCTTTAGTATCTCAGGACTGTTGCAAGTATTTTCTCTACAGAAAGCACTTCCTTTTACCAGGAGGTGATTCCAGAGTTACTACTTACGCTCAAAATGTAAGTGAATGCCTATAACGCAGTGTGTTGGTCACATATCAGGTCTAAGAAACAATGAGCAAAGAAATAATTATTTTAATAATTAAAAGGCAGTGGTCGCTGCCTCATGTAGCAATGTTGGCTGTCAGGATTAAACCTCCATCAAGATCACAAACAAGGCAGGATTGAATAAAACTATACTTAGATTTTCTATTGATTTTCTTTTGGGATTGGGATCAGTGTCACAGGGACCAGTGGGTATGGACAGACAGTGTGGGAATTTATGGCCCAAGGACCAATCACACAAAATGGCACCAAAGTGTGTTCAGTTGGGAAATTTTCAAGGCTGAGTCAATAAGAAAGAGGTGAAGTTAGTTGGGTTGAAGAGAATGTTCCAACTCTAGTGCCCCTGAATAAAATTAATATCAGGGTAGATAGAGACGAAATGTAAACGGATTGTAGGGGTAAGACAACACAGGATGTGCGAGTTGCCCCAGGTCTGTTCTCCCTGGGCAGGCATCCTGGGATAGCAGCACTAGTCTTCAGACTCTGGTTTTAGAAAGAATCACCCAAGAAGCCTGATAATAATTCCACAACTGGGTATTTGCCCAAAGAAAATGAAAACACTAATTTGAAAAGATACATGCACCCATCTGGTTCTGGTAACATTATTTACAATAGTCAAGATACGGAAGCAACCTAAGTATCCACCGATAGACAAATGGATAAGAAAGATGTGGTGAATACACACACACACACACACACACACACACACACACACACACACACACACACAGTGGAGTATTATGCAGCCATGAAAGGGGTGAGATCGTGCCATTTGTGACAACATAGATGGACCCTGAGGGTATTATGCTAAGTGAAATAAGTCAGGCTGCGAAAGTCAGGCTGAGAAATACAAAACCAAATGCATAAAACAAAAAGCAGAATTGGACCTATAAATACAGAGAACAGACTGATGGTTTGGCGCGGGGGTGGGGGGAGGCGAGTGGGGGGATGGGCAAAATGGGTGAAGGGGAGGGGGAGATAAGGCTTCCAGTTATGGAATGAGTAAGTACGGGAGTAAAAGGCACAGCATGAGGACTACAGTCAATGATACTGTAATAGCTTATATGGTGACAGACGGCAGCTCCACTTGCGGTGAGCACAGCATAATGTACAAACTTGTCAAATCACGATGCTGTACACCGGAAACGAATGTGACATTATTTGCCAACTATACTCAAATAAAAAAAAAAAAGAATGACAGTTCTAAGCCCAGCCTTGAATACTGTGATTTGGTAGGTCTGGGGTGGGACCAGGAGTCTCTTTGCAATCACAGCCCAGGTGGGTGTACAGACCACAGCTGGGCAACTCCCGTGTCTGCCCTTTGGGGCGAGTGAGAGCTCTCAGCCCAGCCTGCCGTTTATTCAAGGTGTGGCTTCCGACGAGGTTCCTGCACCACTCTCACGTCAGCTTCTTACATGTACAAGAGTGGTAATAATTGTGAAGGTTAAACAAAATACCCTAAAATTTCTCTGCAAGGCCCTTGGCACATGGTAAATGCTTCTTTTTTTTTTTTTTTTTTAAGATTTTTATTTATTTGACAGAGAGAGAGACAGCAAGAGAGGGAACACAAGCAGGGGGAGCGGGAGAGGGAGAAGCAGGCCTCCCGTGGAGCAGGGAGCCTGATGCGGGGCTCGATCCCAGGACCCTGGGATCATGACCCGAGCCAAAGGCAGACGCCCAACTGACTGAGCCACCCAGGCGCCCCCATGGTAAATGCTTCTAATACCTGCGTTCCCTCTCTCTCTTCCACTTTAGACAATAAGAAAGAACATTTTTTTTTAAAGATTTTATTTATTTATTTGACAGAAAGAGACACAGCGAGAGAGGGAACACAGCAGGGGGAGTGGGAGAGGGAGAAGCAGGCTTCCCGTGGAGCAGGGAGCCCGATGCAGGGATCGATCCCAGGACCCTGGGACCATGACCTGAGCCGAAGGCAGATGCTCAACGACTGAGCCACCCAGGCGCCCCAAGAAAGAACCATTTTTTAGTGCTTTTATGGACCAGACCCTCTTCCAAGGAGTTTTGATTACATTTAATCCCATGAGGCGGGTGTTCTTACTACTTCTGTTTTACAGGTGAGAGAATGGAGCCACAGAGATGTTGAGCAATTTGCCCAAGGCTGGACCTTGACTTAGCTCTACTACCTAGAGCGTACCTTATTTACAGGGGTACAAATCAGGGACACGGAACTTGAAAACCTCGCTGCTGTCTAGTAAAGACCCAGCCTTCACTTCCCAGCACCCTGACCACTTGGTCATGTTCCCCGATGCCTTCCCTTCTGATGATGACACTTGCACTCAGAGGGGACATAGGCCCACACAACTGTAACTTGGCTGTAAGTGTGTCCTTGTCTTGTAGGGCACAGGGGCTAGGAGTACATTATCTAAAACTAAGGACTGCCTTACTTATAGGGGTCCATTTCCTTTTTCCAGACATTAGAGAGCATAAAGGTCCATTAAAGAAACTGATACATAAATTTGTTTGGGATACTGTTCCCTCTCTGACAAGCGAAAGTGGAACCACAGTTTCATGTTCAGGAGTCATAAATTGAGAGTCATGACCAGAAACGTCACTGATTCCTGCCGAGATGCAGTGAACTATGGTGACACAGAGTTGAGGGTACTGAGTCACGCACATATATGTGTGCAGACAGGTGCATATGCCATATGAACGTAAGATGCGTACATGCGCGTGTACGCGTGTGTGTTCCTGGCATCCGTCTGGGCACGCATGTGCACGCTCTGCGTGTGATAAGAAACGGATATTAAACTTTGCTTTCCAAATCCAATTTTCTAATGAGCTCCTTATTTAAACAACAGTTGCAGTATTATTATGGTGTTATGTTTCCTTAAAAAATTCATTCCATTATCCCTGTTGCACAGCAGGAACATAAGTGCAGTCAACACTCTCTTGTGCTGACAGCTCTGATTAAGGCAGAAGTCTTTATTTATATAAATGATGCTTGACAAACTTTTTTTTGAATAAACTTTATAAGTCCACTAATGGTCTCTCCCTGCTGGGAACAGTAGTTAAACCAGTGAGAGTATTAGCTGTGTCCGCAGCTGCCTGATCGGCACACACAGTCGTACTGCATGATTTTACCAGTGCTGTTATTTTAATGGGACCTAATAGGACAATTCCAAACTGTGATTGTCCCTTAGACATCAGTGCCGATGAGGGAATCCCTGTTTGCCCTGAAACTGTCCCTAAATTGGTGATGACAAAGCTGGGGTGAGCTGGAGAGGACACGCTTTGCACTGAGGGGCTGTCAGGACTCGGGTCTAGCCAGTTAGCACCATAAAGGGAATGAGGCCCAGGATCACTGCTGCTTCCAAGGCTTTCAAGTTGCAAATGCAGATTTGTATGTAAAACCTGGCCGCATTTAAATGCCAGCTACTAACTAAAGCATCGTCAGAAGCATTCTCAGGCCCAAGCTCAACTCATCTGCTGGCAAGAGGAGTCACACGTGACAACAGTTTGCTACCTCTGCCCACAATAATTCCTGGGAATCCCTAGAAATCTATTTCCTAGCGGTTTTGGATGATGAGCCAAGGCCCCGGGATTGGCGGTGGTGGTGTGTGAGTGCACGTGCACACGGTGTGTGCGTGTGCGCGTGTGCATGCGTGCATACGCCTGTGTGCAGGAAACCTCGCTTGATCCCCACCCTGGCGTGTGCTCTCTGGGAAGCCTCTGGAGTGAGCAGGAGGGAGAGTCTTCCCACCGTCCTGGCATACTGACTTACCCAGACCAGTAGAATGTGACCTAACTGATCACATCACAGCTGGGGAGGAGAGTTCGGCTAACTCACTTAGCTACCATGCATTTTCTTCTCTCTAGAAGTTTCCCTGTAAGTTACCCCCAAAGGGGGGAAGCACAGTGAGGACCACCCCAGAAAAAACCAGTGAGTTAGATATTTCCGTACCCTCAAGGTCTCCTAGTGGATTTTCTATATGGGGGCATGGCACCCATTTGCCGAAAACTCAGAGGTTTCTATAATGGGTACTTCCGAAATTTTTGTTCTAAACTGTTTCCCAGACTGAGCAAATCTGAGATTACTAGTTTATCCACAGATCATTCATCTGCAGGGCTGTCTGCTCAAAACACTCTAAGGTTATTTGTAGGGCTGCAGTCTGCTGAGTACCATACAGAGCTGTGTGCAGAAAGACCTAATTATGACTTTCTAGGAACTGACACTAATGGGTTGTTGATTGATTGATGGGCTGCCTCGTGATGATCCTGATAACCTGAGCGGTTTCTCTACAAGTGGTGTTAGAAGGACAATCATTATTTTATATGAGATCATGGTCATAAAGCTTGCAGTTTGTAACTCAGGAGTACTCAGATGATCAATTAGCGAAAAAGAGCATGCAGTTCTGGCTCAGGACGTAAAGTAATTCTGGGAATTGAAGAAGAGCAAGGTAATGTCCGTTTTCCTCTCCATGGGCGAATGGTTCAGGATACAACCTCCAGCTGTAGGGCCTTGGAGTCTATTCGAGAAAGGTGCTCTGTAGGTATTTTTATAATATGAGGACATTCCAGTTGCACTAACAGGGACCTGCGATGTGTCTGTCGGGGACGGGTAGGGAGGGGCAACATGCCAGGCGCCGAACTGGCAGCTGCATATACATCGATTCATTTCGTCCTCACAAGGGGTGGTGAGGTGGACTTTACCGGAACAATTTTAAAGGAAATTAAGGCCCAGGGATGTGAAACTGAGTTGGCCACAAGCTACCAGCTCAGTGGGCAGCCAGGATCTGAGCCCAGATATGCCTGATGCCAAAGTCATCTGGTTTCCCCCCCAAGCCTGGATTCTCTCTCGGTAGGGTTATCTTCATCATCGCAGACGAATGTAAAATAGTAAGAGTAGTGCCAATGGTATCGTGCAAAAAGGGAAGAGTTTCCTTTAAGCTGTACCGGCATCGGGGCCCTTGGTCTGTGTCATTTCCAGGGCCGCTGCAGAAAGTGCTGTGCCGTGAGGTGGGAGAGCCTTTCTCCACTCCCCCCACTCCGCTGTTGTTTCTGCCGCTTTGGCTTGCTGCCGCCTCCAACCCCCCATTTCTGCTGTGTAGTCCAATATCAATAATGATAAATAATAAATCATCCATCCATTTCCATGAGGCATTAGTCTCCCTCCTTCCTTGTGGTGGGGGACGAGTGTAGCATTTGTGCCCCTGTCACATGGGGGTAGGGTCACAGAGTCATCCCAGAGGAACTGGCTATAGGGAGGCTCGGCCGCTGGTGCCTGGGTCCAGCTTGAGGATCCTTGTAAGAATATATATATATTCTCTTTTCGTTAGCAGACAAAATACAAAAGCATATCACAACGCAGCCTCTTCTTCTAACTATTGCTTGTGCTGAGTTCTTTAAAATTCTTTAGCATATTCATTCGTTCATTCAATGAATGCTTATTGAGTCTAACGTTATGCCCGAAACTGTGCTGGATTTTGGGACATGAAGGCGAAAAGCCACAGTCTGTACCTTTTACGGTCCGATAAATTCAGTGGGGTGACAGATGCTTTCTTAAGAAATTGTAACAGAGAGAATTGCTTGGAAGAAGAGAATTCTAAAAGGAGCACCAGATTCTATTCTGCTTGGAGTAGCAGAGAAGGCATCTCAGCGAGTACAGCAGATGAGGTGTTCCTGAAGGATACCCACGACTTGGCAGGTGAGGGAGAAGCTTCGGGGGCAGTGTGCCCGGAACCATGAGTGGCTTGGAAATGCTCTGTGTCAAGTACCAGGTGGGAGTGGTGGTTAAAAAACAGAAAGAGATACGCTGCTGCCAAATGCTTCCTGATCTGTTTAGATTAGCCAGCTGGAGATTTTAACCCGTAGGTGATAAAAATGTTTTGAGCAAAACAGTGACAAGATCAGAATTCTGTAGATGATTCTCCAGGAAGCAGGGTGAGGACACACTGGGTGGGGGTGGGGGTTCGAGGCTAGAGACAGAGAGTGCAGTGGCAGCCGCAGAGAAAACGGAGGTAAGAGAAGATAAGGTCTTTTTTTTTTTTTTTTAAAGATTTTATTTATTTATTTGACAGAGAGAGAGAGAGCGAGAGAGGGAACACAAGCAGGGGTTGTGGGAGAAGGAGAAGCAGGCTTCCCGCGGAGCAGGGAGCCCGATGCGGGGCTCGATCCCAGGACCCTGGGATCATGACCCGAGCCGAAGGCAGACGCTTAACAACTGAGCCACCCAGGCGCCCTGAGAAGATAAGGTCTTAAGTTACGGTAGTGGCAGAGGGAAACGGCCCATGGGCAGATGTTTAAAAGGCAGACTGAACATCCGGTGACTGTTTTACAACAGAGGGGCATAGAGTGGAAAGAACACAGGTAATCCCAACTTATTGGCTTGAGCACTAGGAAGTAATTTCATTGTAAAAACTGTGGTCACTAATTTATCTAATAAACCTATACACTCATATATTACAAATATAACAAAATGTAGCATGCAAAAAAGAAAACAGTCTTAAAAGTTTTGCACCGTGTACATTTGCTAAAGCAAAGTATGCCATACAAGGCCATAGTTTTCCCTGTAGTAAAAAACACATTTTGGGCAGGGGGGATGCTGATACAAAATGTATGTGGAATTAGTAATTCAGTCTTCAATGGTATGTCAAATGACCCTTTTGTTTTTCCTTTTAAACTTTTTAAACTTTTAAATCAATTTTTTTTTTTCATGCCAAGAACATAGTTTAACAAGACAAAAAGCATTTTATCTTTTCATCATTGTCTGGGAACTGTCGCTCTGCTATATTTTTTAATATCTGAGCGTTCTTCTCATTCTCTGAAAATTCCTATTTCTCACAGTATCTGTTTCAACAGCATCTCCTGCAAGATTAGCTCCTCTGTAAGGACACAAATTATAGCTTATGGAATTCTCTTTGTTTTTATTTGTTGTGGTCTCTCTTTCTTAGATTTAGTGCCTTCTCATAACTGTCTAGCCAACCTTGCTCTCCACTCCTATTTACCAAGGAGGCACTCTGATTAAACGTGCATGGGTGGGGCTTGCAACTGAGAAGGGACCTTGTTATGGGCCTAAGAACACCAGCAGGTGGCTCAGGATGGAGAAGGGGATCTGGGGGTCCTAAATGTTCTTTACATGGTCTATTACCAGATCTTTTGAGCACCACCCCTTACCCTGGCCTTCCTGGGCATCTGGTGCCCTACATCTTGAGGCTCCCCAGGGTTCTGAGTGCTAAACTGCTTGTTTCTTATCAGCATCTTCCTTAGGAGGCACTTATTAGACTTCATCTTTCTCCACTTTGCTAAGTGAATTTCCACTCATCTGTCACCCAAATTTGTTGGCCTATTATCTATTGTAATCTTTTCTCTGTTCTTAGTGTCAATTTAGGTTTTTATCTTCTATAAACCCTTTTGTGGGACTTTGTTAGGTAGCAGAGATAAACCCGTGGGTTCAATCTTTCATGTGTAGGCAGAAACCTCAAGTTGATTCTAGATGGTTCCTTCACCAAGAAGACCAGTCTTGATGCCCTCGAGTTTCAACCACTTCCTATGGGCATGCTTTAACTAGATTTTTAACCATGTACTATTATTAGTCTGGAACAAGTGAGCTTTCCTGGCATTTCTCTGCAGGGAACCAGTGTAACTCTGTGGTCCAGTGTTGGAAAGACAATTTGGCCAGGGAAGGAACTCAATTTAGCACCTCTGTTTCAGTTTTTCCTTTTGGGATAGATATGACTGCTTCCTTCTGCTGCCCAAGAACATTATGAAGACAGAATAAGATATTGTGGGTGAATTATGCTTTGAGACCTTAGGAAGAATGGCCAATTGCTGGATTAAAAGAATTCCTTTCTGCCAGGAGAGAGCAAGCCTCCACTCCTTGAAAGAGGATATTAAGATTTCTTACTCCTACTGCTTTAATAACGGATTAACATTAATTATTAAATTAAGTGTTCTTTACAAAACACGTTTCTGCCTCATAATTTCTAATAAAGAGGAAAATCTAATTTTTAGCATTCAACTTGTTAACCAATTAAACTAAATCCTTAATAAAACATCTGGTGCTTAAATATTTTAGTGACAAGTAAAACAGAGTCTTGTTCTAAAATATTTAGGTGAACTGGAGCTATTCTTAGGTGATTATCAGTTATTTCCGTTAAAATTACATGAGGGACACATGAATGGAGTCACACTGTGTAGCCTGCCCTGGAATGGGGGTCCACTGAGAGAGATTTTCTTTCTCGATTTGGGACCAACAGCTCTGAATGTGGTACTTCTGCCTCAGCACCCTCATTTGTTAAATGGAAATAATACCACTTCCAAAAGATGTCACAGGGCTTTTTTTTTTTTTTTTTAAACTACTTCCCTGAGAAGAGAAAATGAGGATATATGTGATATCTGCTGTAAAAATAAAAAGCATTATCAATACACAAAAATCATATGTATAGTGGTTGGAACTAAACACCAAACTGTGTATTCATATACATATCAATACCTAAACACAGACTTCACACCAACACCCCTATCTATTGAAGAAATTCAGTGCTTTTTTTGAAGTACTGTTTCCCATCGCCTAACATCAATATTAAAGCAGAATTGAGAGTTGCTCCACATAATATTTTGGTCTACGTGACGTGCCACCCTAACTACCATTTTAAAAATCACCACTAAAGGCTCTGTAAGAGCCAGGTGAGTAGTGCTTAAGAGCTTCTGTGAGCAGACAGTTGTCACCTTCTGGGTCCAGGGTGCACTGTGTGGTGGGTTCCTAGGGGAACCGGGGCTCCGGCAGTGTTCCAGCCATCTGCACCCAATCGTCTTTCCAACCACTCATCTGACTCGAAGATGGGCAGATGCGGCATCTCCTAAGACCTCCTACAGTCTCAGAGAATGTGGCAGTGGGGAGGGAGCTGGGGGCACAGTTCCTTGCTAGTTGGCTTAGTGGCACTAGAAGGGGATGGGTAGCAAGAAGAGCTGGTAAGTGAGAATGCAAGATCTTGATTGAGCCTTTTCCAGTGGGACTTGGAAGGGTGCCAGGAGGGAGTCCAACTTTAATCATAGAGTTATGGAACTGGAGATGATTTTAGAAATCATCTGCTAGGGGTGCCTGGGTGGCTTAGTCAGTTAAGCATTCAACTTTTGATTTGGCTCAGGTTGTGATCTCATGGGTCATAGGACGGAGCCCCATGTCCAGCTCCGGGGTGTGTGCTTGAGGATTCTGTCTGCCCCTCCCCCTACTCACACACACTCTCTCTCTTCAATAAATAAATCTTTTTTTAAAGATTTTATTTATTTATTTGAGAGATAGAGTGAGAGAGAGAGATCACGAGCAGGGGGAGGGGTAGAGGGAAAAGCTGACTCCCCGCTGAGCAGGGACCAAGATTCAGGACTTGATCCCAGGACCCTGGGATCATGACCTGAGCTGAAGGCAGACGCTTAACTGACTGAGCCACCCAGGCACCCTAAAATAAATAAATCTTAAAAAAGAAAAATCATCTGCTAGTACAAGTGCCTTATTTGACAAGTGAGGAAATGAAAGTGCAAGGAAATGAAAGGGCAATGTGTAAAACTTGCCCAAGGTCACATAGCTAATTGGAGGCCAAATCAAGACTAAGGCCCAAATTTCCTGGCTTAAGCTAGTGGTATTTCCCTTATATCATCTTACCTCAAGTAGCTCCAGTAATGTCCTGGTAGCTGCATATTTTTTTTTTCCTGTACCACTGAATTTCATTTCTGAAATATTTTGACTTTTAGTACCCTGAGACTCTGAATTTTCAGAGCTAATTCTTATGTCATTCAAAAGGCATTCAGCTGTTCCTGCTTTCTTAATCTTTGAATAATGGAATTTCCTCATGATACGCTTTAGAATTGAAATGCAAAGAGAAATGTTATCCTATTTGCCCTCCATGCTACTCAAATATTGAAAAAGTACTGACCTGTCAATTGTGTTTCCTGCCATCAGCTGCCTCCTCCCGCTGAGATCCATGTTCAGTGTGACAATGTCTGGCAAAATGCAGGTCTGCTCAACAGCCCTTTCCCTAGCCCACTCTTGGAACAGCTGCTGAGCTGTGACACTTACCCAGAGCCAGACAGCCCTGGGAGAAATTCATCAAACTGGAGATGGTGCTCTCAACGAGTAACTTAGAACATCTGAGACAATCTCCCGGAAATGGATGGATTTGCTCTGCTGGCTGAGTTACTTTGTTTCAGGAAGACAGGTTTCTCCCGTGTGGATGGTGTGTGTCATGCCCAGGCTGAGTGCTCCAAGGGGCAATATATCTGTGGTCTAAATTGATTAATTCTCTCACAGGCTGTTTGTAAATCTACAGGTCCTCGATACTTCCTGTCAGAGGCACCAGATGTACAGGACAGGAAAACCCTGGCAGCCTGGTTCCGAGTGGGCTTTCTTGGATTGGCAAACGTTTTTAATCACGGAGAAATTTTTTTTTAAACAATTTTTTAAAAGATTTTATTTATTTGAGAGAGAGGGAGTGAGAGAGAGAATGAGCAGGGGGAGCAGCAGAGGGAGAGGGAGAAGCAGGCCCCCCACTAAGCAGGGAGCCCGATGTGGGACTCGATCCCAGGACGCTGAGCCGAAGGTAGACGCTCAACTGACTGAGCCACCCAGGCGCCCCAAGGAGAAATGTTATCGTGGAAAATCTGGTGGTTTGTGGATTGGACAGTTGCCGTGTGGGTCACTTGATGATCAAGGCATGTGCTTATCACAAAGATCTTTCCTCTTCAGAACAACTGTCTCTCTGCCGAAGCTCTCACTGAGCTGGTGAGCTGGATGGCTCAGAATCAAGGGGGTGATGTTGCTCCAGGAGCCTGGCACGTGATGAGACATGGCGATGACTGTGGGGAGCAGTATCACAATCTGCAAATGCTTTATTCTGTACAGAAGTAGTCCACCTGGGGCTTAACTATTTCCTGACGGAGCAATGACAGTGGGGTCTAAACTCCTAAATGGTTGGCTGATTCTGCTGCCTGCCACAGTGGAATAGTCCCATAAATCAAAGCCATCATCTTTCCGGGGCTAATGGGAATCTTATGGGCACCAAGGGAGATCATTTTCATTGCTGGTTCCAGCCAGCATATTTACCCAGAGTCAAGGGTAGCTACTTTGCCGTTTCAGGCTCTGATGCAGGTCACAAAAGCAGACGTGGCTACTCACTCTTGTCGTCTCTCATAAACAATGGAATACTTCACTTAGATGTGTTTATTTCTGGACGCACCAGTATATTTTGTAGTCACATAAAACCTGGAAATTGCTGCTTTGCAAATATAGCAGAGCGTAGTTGCACATTTGAAACAGAAATGTGATGCTCATGCCAACCCTCCCTTTTTTCTCTCAGTTGTCTCGACTCAGAGGTTCAAAACTGGGTTCCCTGGAAAATCCTCAATGTACAGTCTGTCTTGTTTTCACGCTTAGGCTGTGGTCAGAGCAAGGCTACGGGCATTTAAAACTTCTGAACATAGATGTCCTGAGTGCTTCACCAATTGCTCCTTAAATAGCAAACAAAGAACTTAAAAAAAAAATGAGTGAATGTCACCTCTGGCCTAATTTTAAGAGAATCTGTCTTTAGGAATGAAGAATCCTCACAGAAGCTTATACTGAGTCCCTCAAATCAGAGAAAGCGAATCATGCCAGAGACTATACACGAGTCTCTGAATGAACTTTTTGGAAGTTTTTCCCATAATTAGGATGGAGAATGTGTCTCTGGAGAGCTCCTGGGGATTGCAGGGGAGCTGTTGGCGGCTTTTTTCCTATAAATGGCGTTTTTTCCCGGGCTGCAGTTTCAGCTGTGTCTTAGCAATTATTTTTGTCTCATGAATGCATTTTGAAGAGTATGAGCATGTTTTTTGTTTTTTTTCCAAATAGGCTGACCTATCTCTAGGTTCTTTCCAAAGAGACCATAGTTTAGTTGCCCTCTGAGCTAAGAATATGGTCCCTCCAGTAAAGATCATCAGGATGTTCAGAAACTAATTCTTTTGCTCTCTCGTGGGACCCTTCCTGACTGTTTCTGCTGAAGAGGTGTGGACAGCCTCTCCCACCTCTACCCAGCACTCTGCTCCACATCCCACTGCTGGATGTATAATGGACATGAAGGGAAACCTGTTCTATGATTCTTGACTGCATCACCCATTTTGAGACAATAAAGAAGAGAGAGAAGGAGAGGAAGGTAGAGAAACTGGTAAAGAGATTGTCTGAGGAGAGACTACAGTGCTGCTAAATCTTACCCCTCTAGCAAAAGGGGTGGGGGGAGGACTACCTCCCACATCCCACACCCAAGCCCAGTGAGGGGTTACTATCAGGGCACCCTGGAGGGGATTCTGAACTATGTTCTTGTAGGTGGGACTCAGAGAGAACTGACTTCAGCCTTTGAAAGGCTAGAGCAGACTGTGGACGCAGGTCTCTTTCCTGCCTGGAGGGTAGAGAGAGGAGGCAGCTGGCCTCTGTGAGGTCAGAGGTCAGACACAGCTGCTGGTTGGTAGGGGAGTGTCAGGGCAGGTGATGTGTGGGGGTCCAGAGCTGGCCTGGGCTCAGCTTGGGCCCTATCCAAAAGGGCCTAGAGGGTAAGGGCACTTTAGCAGACAGCAGCTGGGAATGGACTGTGTGCATGCACTGGGGCGGCAGGGGGCCCTACAAGTAAGCGAGAGATCCACCTGTCTTGAGGCATGGGAATTACAAGGAAAAGGGCCCTGCAAAAAGTCTGTGTTTGGGACCTGAAGGAACTTCCAGAACAGTTACCTAGGAGTGAGCAGAAAATTCCTAGGCCTGCTGGAATTTTCACCCAGGGGAGGAGAATATTATACCCACTCAGTACATTTAACGTGGCACTGAGGCAAAAATAAAGGTGCATTTTAAACACATCACACATCATATTTGCTGAATACACTGGATGCACTATGCTTCCCCCAAGGATGAGAGTTGATAGAAAGTTAGCGAAGGAAGTCTCCCAGAGGAATCCCATACCACATTTCATTTCAAATGGCCGAGTACATAATAATTCATGCGTACCGCTTAACTTCTGTGAAATCTGAAGACCAGGTCTCCCAGCCACACACATTCTGGCATGTGCTCAAGAAGGTACAGGGGCAGCTTGGAGGTGTCTTGATTTGACCCATTTCCATGTCTCTTTCTAGCTGCTGGCTCCCTCCACCCCTCCCACCCTCCACTCTCCACCCTGTGGGCTGAATGCTGGCTTTTTCTAGTCGGAGGTAGAAGGAGTGGCAAGTGGGTATAACTGAGAAACAGTGCCAGAGAGCTGTGTAGTGCAGTGACTTCATAAAGTAAATGGGCAGCTTCCTCGAAAAACAAAGGGAAGGTTTCAGACCCTCCTGAGTGGATGTGGAGTGGCACTGAATGTTTCCACGGAGGAGTAATAGAGTCTTCTCCTTTTGTGTCTTTTTCTAGCTCCTGTCTGGAGTCTGCCAACACACAGAACTGTTTGTTTAGCTGTGTTTTTCTTTGATCCTCCGGAACTTTTTTCCTGGCTGAAGCAAATCGAAAAACTTGCAGCCTGGGCCTGGGGAGTCAGAAGGCAATGTCTGTTTGGGGTGCAATTAGGCATGGCCACAAGCAAAGATTGGTGAGGGACGTCTGCGCGTTCAGGCACACGACCCCTTGCACTAAGGTGCAGGAGAAACAGTGTGATTTGGGACTGCCATGTGAGGTTGTCAAAGGCAGAATATCAGAAACAGTCAAGATAATGCATATGAGCACGTCTTCCTCCCAAATGTCAGACTTGCAACAAGTTTGGATTTCCTTTGCTGTATAAACGTTTTTCTTTTTTTCCCTTTCCCGAGAACTGGAGATGATCCTTTAATGCCAGATTTTTCCATCTTCACGCTAAAGGCAATCTGTTCTACACTCCCCCCTTGAGTGCTGAAATGACTTCTACATGCATCTGATCGACCACACACCAACACCATTTGCCAGACAGGAGGAGCAGAGGTAGGGATGAGCATGCAAGGAGGGACGACACACATTTTTTATCTTTCTGAGATTTAGAAAAAATGGGGAAAAGGAATAAATAAATGAAAGAAGGGAGCAAGCTACTGTGTTTATTTTCTCCCCTTGTTCATCCTCGGAGCATAGCGTAGCTAAGCGTGGGGCTCTGAAGCCAGTTACTTTAATCTCTCTGTGTCTCCATTTCTTCATCAGTAAAATGACAATAAAAATAATATTTCCCTCATAGGGCTTAAAAAGGGGGCCGGTGCACAAGTGGTGTGATGTATTTGATAGCTATGGTTATTTCCTCATTATCTAGTAATTCCCTGGGTCTCTAGAGATGTGAGGTGGGAAAGGATAACATGAAGAAAAGTTAGGTCCAACCTCTACTGGGTTATTTATTTGTGATTCGCAGCAATATTGTATGCCAGCTACACTTAATTTTCCATCCACGTTATTTTTAGACAGCATTTGAGCTGGTTCTAACGGCATTGATGAGAATTTGAATCTTTTCACCCATTTATTCACACATCTGTGTTTGTTCATTTGTGGATTAGTTATTTGAGTTAGGGCACTAGGCAATTTACAAACCTGCATACAGCAAAGGATTTTCTCCTTAAGGAATCTATAGCCATTTGGTTAGGGATATAAACAATTAATACCTAATCAGAATGACTGGATTTGGAATATTCTATTAGATCCCAATAAATAAAACTAATCAGAAATAAATGGGCTAGGAACAACAGTTTGAGAATAAACTCAGTTTCTGTACTAAGAGACTGATCTCTCTAGCCATATTCCAGTATACCATCCCCATCTTCCGATTACAGAGGTGGCCTCAGACCTCTCTTATTTCCTCATATTTCCCACTATCTTCCTCTATAATGACCTGGCATTTTTCCTTCTGTTGATCAGGAGCACCCTGCTTCAAGATTAGATTGGACACGTCTACTGAATGCCTGCCATGGCCTAAATACCCTATTTTAGGCAAAAACAGTTTCGAGATTACGAAGTACATGGGTGCGGACCATGATCCCATATTTCATTTTTGGATGTATTTTAGCCCACAAGTGATGCCTTTCCATTTGGCATCTGGGCTTTATGGAGATGTGTGAAGTACGTATCCACTTTCAAGAATAAGGACTCTCACAGGGGACATATTTTCTCTTGAAAATGAAATAATATTTTATGACAAGGAAAATGATCCATTTTTGATTGGGTTCTTTTTACGGGCTTGAGAAAAGCTATGCCTTCAGTGTTTTCGAACAGAAGTTTATCAGGCCTCCCAATATACTTCACTGAGACAATGAGCAGTGAAATGTCCGATGGGAAGCAAAGATGTCAATAAATGGAAAAATTACGGGACAGCCTTGGACTCTGAAAAGGGAACTTATCATCTGATCTGCATCAGCCACTTTTCTGGGCCACGACTGTCTCATGCCAAAAATTAGAAGTTTATCAGGGTATAGATGAAATTACTTTTAAGGTTCTTCTATCCCCAAAATGACTAGGATTCTAGGTCTATGCTCTTTGGTATGGGGGCCACTAGCCACATGCAGCTCCTCAGCCCCTGCAGTGCGGCTAGTTCAAACTGACATGTGCTGTAAATGTAAAACACACACCAGATTTTGAGGCGTTAATACAAAAGAAAGAATGCAAAATATTTTGAGTATATTGGGTTAAATAAAATCAATCATTAAAATGAACTTAACCTATGTTTTTTACTGTGACTACAGAAAATTTCAAATGACATATGTGACTTACAGTATATTAATACTGGACAGCACCACCCTAGGCCTTCAAAACAAAGGGATCGGAATTCATCTTTAAGGACTTGCAGTGTTTAAAGGTCATTGTTTCAATGTTGAGGTCGTTAATGCCTCTAAAAGTCAAGTTTTCAAAGTCAAAATTCTTACCCACCCAAAACTAATAAACGGTGTGGGGGCAGATATTTGCCACCAAGTTCCTCTTGAAGTTACTTTTTTTTTTTTTTAAAGATTTTATTTATTTGGCAGAGAGAGAGACACACACAGCGAGAGAGGGAACACAAGCAGGGGGAGTGGGAGAGGGAGAAGCAGGCTTCCCGTGGAGCAGGGAGCCCGATGCGGGGCTCGATCCCAGGACCCCGGGAACATGACCTGAGCCGAAGGCAGACACTTAACGACTGAGCCACCCAGGCGCCCCTTGAAGTTACTTTCTGTTGAGGACCTATGGCAGTTCTACAGTTATAATATTCCACATTCAACGCCTATGATAATGTCTCAATTATCCCATAAGAGATTATCAGGAAATATACCAAAATGTTAAGAGTGATAATTTCCAGGTGGGGTACTGAGTGATTTTTGCATTCTTTTTTATTCTTCATGTTTCTATCTTTCAACAGTAAGGTCTATTAGTTTCTTCATCAGAAAAAAGCATATCTTTACATTTCAGCCTGAATAATTTTTATAAATTCTACAAATATCGCAAATATATAAAAAAGAGACCAATTTAAAAAGAAATAGCCCCAAAGGCTTTAATCTGCTTTTCTCCATTTCCAAATTTTCTGTGTGAATAGGTTACTTCTATCAAGAGAAATAATACACCTTATTTTAACATCTCAATATCCACCCACCCTTTAAACCTTAAACCGAAGTTCATTTGCATGCTGGTTTTCTTAGAACTCCCAAAGCTTTTCTCTCTCCTGTATAAGACTAAAGAGCAAATGCTTTAGGTTTTAGCTTCAATCTTGAATGCTAACACAGCTATTTAATATTTTTATAACTACCATCAACTAGAGCTGGGGTTAGAGTATATGCAGAGGATGGGGCAGAAATCCAGAAGATAGTTGAATATGCCGCCGTGTACAGGGGCACAGGCTGGACTGTAAAAACACCCACCTACAGGAATACCACTGACATCTGAGGCCTGCAGCCACAGGGGAGAGCACCGTCCTGCATGCAGCCCAGGCCAGCTTGCACAGACATAGGCACACTCTCTCTCAAACACACACACACACACACACACTCACACTCACACAGAGTGAGCAGGGTTGTGCCCTAGCCCAGTCCTGCTAAGCATCCCCTGCAGTTGCTTTTTTCACTCGCTCTTCACCACACCAGAGCCAGCGCCCTACCCACTTCAGGTACCACGGGGTACGACATGCTGTCGTGTGCGGGCAGGCAAGATGCACAGCCAGGTCTGCTGTCTACCCTGCTGCCTTTGGAAAGCGCTGGGCTTCTAAAGGCCTTGCTGGGTACAACTGGCAACGGCATATACTCAATTCACTTGTTTTCTTCTTGAGGAAAAGTGTCTTTTTCTAATTCCTATGTGGCGACAATCCTGTGGACTATGGCGCTTCTAAGCAGAGCAGAACTTACTGTTAGTAGTAAAGATGACTTCTCCTTCCTGCGGGGTGGGGTCTGTATCCAGGACCACCTGCAAGGCTCCCACCGTCCGGACAGCAGGGTCCAGAGTGACTGAACTTTCATTTACAGTCGTGTCGCTCGCGCCTGTGATCTGGTTGGTGGGTGGGCCTCCCAGAGATCCCTCGAAGTCGGTGGGCAAGTCATCCATGCAGTCGGCGTTGGGCTGATATGAACAGAAAAGGATCTGCCCTTAGTGTCTGTCATCAAGTTAGAGATGAAATGTTTATAGCCTGTCTTCTGTCTCAATGGAAAACCAAGTTCTTTACTGTCTTCCTCCTGAATCGCTTAAAAAAATTTTCCATTATAGTTTCTGTAATTAACATGAAAACAGCTTCCAAAATTTCCTTTTCAAGGGTTCCATTCAGATCTAGATATAACATTTTAATTCCAGGAGAAGCAACATTCATATATTAATATAATACTTGGGGGGGGGGACATGGCATTTATTTATAATGATAGCCCTTCCTTATATATAGTGTTTACTCCTCATACAGGAAGTAGCTGACTGACAGCAGATAATTAGCCCCAAAGACCCATGCATTGTTTGCAAACGCACTGATGACATGAGAGTAGGGATGGGGCACAGAATCTGACTCATGGTGAACTGTTTAGTAGAGATACACGCAAAAGCACAGGGTGAGGCTATTTTTGTTGTGGTGGTTAAACATGAGCCAAAGCCAGCTGTAAAAAATAACCTATTTACTTAACATGCAAATTGATCATGCGTTTGTCAAATCCTCTAAATGAAAATTTTAGAATCCTAAAACTAGATGGTGATGCCATCTAGTTTAACGATCCACTCATTGCAAGACTTCCCCTCCCTCCAGGCCCCTATCCTCAAATCTCTGACAGCCTCACTTGAATAACATAAAAATGGGGAGCTCTCAGCTTGGCAAGGAGCCTGTCTTGGCTACTTTGTTAGACTGTTCTATCATTGGGCAAAATCTTACCGTTGCAAGTTTTTCTCTTTGGTCTTAGTTCTGCCGTTTGAAATTATATTGAATATATTTATATGTCTTCCACAAACAGCTTTTAAAATGATTTTCAGTTGTTATGCCTCCAAAATTATTTTAAAAAGATGGTGTTGCAGAGATACGGTCTTGTGAAATCTTAAGAACAGCTATGAATTAAATTTTTTTTTTGCTTGATCTAACCATCAACATTGCCTTGAATGATGGTAATTACGTGGTTTTGCACTCTCAAAGGGTGCAGATCAGGACAGGTAGGATTAGGTGAGGAAAATTCTGGATTGGCACTGATTGAATTAACATCACAATGACTACACTGTGCTCAAAGTTCCCCCAAAGGGAAAATCTATAACTCATGGGCTCACTGGGAGCACAAAGCAAGAAACCCAAAGCAGGGGACTCTCGTCCTAACTTTCCACTCTTAAACCAGTCTCCCAAACTCCACACTTGCGTTTCCAATAGTCAGGTGGAAATTTCCATCAATCTCATAAAAACCCTCAAATTCAGCTCATTTCTTCTCTCTCTGTATTTTCTTTTTGTTTCACCTTCTTCATCTCTATTGGAAGTGAGCCAATTCACTGAAACTCAAGTTATCAAAAGTCAGTTCACTGAATGACCAACCCACCATATTTACTAAACTTAGAGATCATAACACTGGACATGAGCAGGTATGTTACGAATTTTCTCCCCTCATTACTAGCCTCCCTATTTCCTTACAGTTTCCTCCCTGGTATATTCCATTCTCTTACTTTCTCACCGGAGCACTCTTTAAAAAAAAACAAAAAAAGTGGGGCCCTGGGTGGCTCAGTTTGTTAAGCCTCTGCCTTCAGCTCAGGTCATGATCCTGGAGTCCCGGGATGGAGGCCCAGGATCGAGTCCCGCGTTGGGCTCCCTGCTCAGCGGGGAGTCGGCTTCTCCCTCTGACCCTCTCCCCTATCGTGCTTTCTCTCTCTCACTCTCTCTCTCAAATAAATAAATAAAATGTTAAAAAAAACAAAAAAAAGGTATGTTCTTCTTTTCTCTTAAAGAATGAATTATAAGCTCCTTAGTGGGGCAAAACAAGGTCTCTAAACCCTTACCCCAGCCAGCTTTTCTGGCCTCACCTCAGCCTTTGGAAAACACAGACCCTATATTCGCTATCTCAGTGCTTCAGCTTATGCTGTTCCTCTGCTCAGCCCCAGTCACCCCCACCCCCTTTCTTATCCCCAGGTCTCCAACTAACTGTGGTGAACCCCTAACCATCCTTCAATTCCCAGGCCAAATGTCACCTTTTCTTTTTTTTTTTTTTTTTTAATATTTTATTTATTTATTTGACAGAGAGAGAGAGCACAAGCAGGGGGAGCAACAGAGGGAGAGGGAGAAGCAGGCTCCCCACAGAGCAGGGGGAGCCCGACGTGGGACTCGATCCCAGGACCCTGCGACCATGACCTGAGCCGAAGGCAGTCGCTCAACCGAGCCACCCAGGTGCCCCCCATATGTCACCTTTTCTAAGTAGTGTCCCCTCCCAGGTAGCATCTTTGATATTGTGACACTGTGTAGGCATTTTTCTCCCTGTTACGGTTTATTTGTAATTATGCTTGTCTTTGTCTCACTCTACTAGTCCACAAGCTTTCTTTCCCCCCAGTTTTATTCAGATATAATTGACATGTAACACTGTGGTAGTTTAGACAACAGGATGATTTGATACACACATATATACTGGAAAATGATTAACACATAAGTTTAGTCAATATCCATTAGCCCATATAGTTACAAGTTTGTTCCTGTGATGAGAAATTTTAAGATCTACTCTCTTAGCAACTTTCAAATATACAATACAGGATTGTTACCATGCTGTGCCTTATATCCCCAGGATTTATTTATCTTATAATTTGACCACCTTCACCCATTTCACCCCCACCACAACCCCCGGCCTCTGGCAACTACCAGTCTGTTCTCTGTTTCTATGAGCTCAGTTTTTAGATTCCACATATAAATGAGACATGAGCTTTTAAAGTGAAGTCACTACATTATATTGATCTTAAATTCCAAACCCTCATACAGTGTCTGTCAATTATTAGGTGCTCAGTAAATACCAATTTGAATATATTTTTTAAAAATATTTTATTTATTTATTTGACAGAGAAAGACACAGAGAGAGAGGGAACACAAGCAGGGGGAGTGGGAGAGGGAGAAGCAGGCTTCCCACTGAGCAGGGAGCCCGATGCGGGGCTTGATCCCAGGACCCTGGGATCATGACCTGAGCCCAAGGCAGACGCTTAACGACTGAGCCACCCAGGCGCCCCTCAGTTTGAATATTTTATCTGAGTTTCAGTTTACTACTATGAGAAGCTGGGAATGTTAGTATTTGCCCTAGATCAATGAAGGGAGGATTTGAGAAAATGTTTTTAAAAACTGTCAAGTTCTATGCGGAGGTAAGGTATGCTATTCAAGGGTAGCAGATTATGCCACCCCAAAGTGTGCTGCTGGCATAACGATTATTTTGAGTTAAACACAGTCGAGAAGAAGCAGATAAAGACATATTATCTGCCTTCCTCCCATCTGCCTAAAAGTAGGGCATAAATTTGTAAAGGTGGCCTCCCTCCTTGTACCAGGAAGAGAACATCCTTATAAACAGAGTCTGGGAGTTGACGCCAAAATGGATCTGTAATAACACACCTTACTACCATGCCCTTATCTGCCATTAGTTTCCCTCATATACGTACTTTCCCACAATTTGCTGCCCTAGAAACTCAAGGTCTTTTCCTTTGTTTTGTCGCTTCTCTAAAAATTTGTTCTTTCATGAAGATGCTCTATATGTCCAAGTTCTGACCACCCCTTTGAGTTACTCATCCCTACACACTCCCATGTGCACGGGCAATGCACATGTGAATAAATGTCTGGTTGTTTTAGTAATCTTTTGCTAGTCTCATTTCCAGGACCCCAGTCAGAGAACCTAGGAGGGTAGAAGGGGAAAAACATGTTTTTTTCTTCCCCTACAGTATATAAAAACACTTAAAAGCAAAACCAATTTTGTGTGGGGTGTCAGGAAAGAAAAGATTTCATGAAGAGAATACTGCGCTGGTTGGTCTCTCATCCATAAGCATCTGAATACAGTCACAGATGCAATAACAACTGACCTTTTTTTCAAAATGTTGACTTCACTTGTTGATATCGTTCCTTTGTTTTACCTCTTTTCTTTTTTTTTTTTTTTTTTAAAAGTTATTAATTTCAATGCAGAGTATTCTCTTTTACTTTGTGGACTAGTAGGAACCGTATTATATCTTTAACAGGAGGGAAAAACAGAAAGAGCTAATTAGCTCCATGAGACTGTTAACGGTGGTACACCTGAATAATTTGGCTTAGGTGTAACATTTAATAGACCACAACTCAGAGAAACTCACAATTTATATCCACGCTAAGTGGTTCGTCAAATAAAAGAATATTTTGAAAGAAACCCAATTTATAGACCTCTACGAGAAATTACAGTCATAATGTTTCGCAGAGATGTCAAATGCCAGCTGCAAGTGAATACGGCACAGGTGTTCAAATTCAGGTGAGCACGGGGAAACTCCTCATATAAACCAATCTCTAAACAGTCAGGAACTTGGGAATACCGCAGCTACGTGGGATTTCTGTTCAATAGCTATCATGCTATTCGTATCAGGACAACAGTGACAGGAGAAGGTGTTTGCTTCAGCTTCCAGCTTTCGACTTACATGGATTTGCCTTAGAGCACAGGGGCGCACAAGGATACTCAGTTAAAGACAACCAAACCAAAACCAAAACCAAGCCAAAAAAACCTTCCACCTGTATCTGGAGACAATTTAGTTGACCAA
Source organism: Halichoerus grypus (assembly GCF_964656455.1). Taxonomy (NCBI): domain Eukaryota; kingdom Metazoa; phylum Chordata; class Mammalia; order Carnivora; family Phocidae; genus Halichoerus; species Halichoerus grypus. Next base: position 120,357,791 of record NC_135714.1, read on the forward strand.
GATTACAACTGAGGCCTTGGTGAGCGGGCACTGTTCAAAGGAGGACCAGACTGAATTTCATAAATATGATTCTGTGACTGGCAGCCTTCAGACTCTGAAGTTCAACAATGCCACAGACATTTATTGAGAACTTGGCATATGAAAGGGAAACAGAGGTAAGCACCAACAGGCACTAATTTTTAGAGACTGACAAGCTCTTTTCAATTTTCCTTAAGAACGGAATACAAAGAATTTAGAAAAATTAGAAAACAATCTCTGTAAGCAGCATACAAAGGGTTTCAGTTAGCTATAGGAAGTATTTACTAATTGAGAAGGCTGTGAGCTTGTCCAGTGGCATGGAAAGTTATACGAATGCCAAAAAAAATCATCTTTTTGGTATAGTTTAGGCATGGTGCTACCCAATGGTGAAGTATGGAGTGGAACAACATCCCAAATTCCTCCCAGATCCAGACTTCAGTATCATCCTCTAGAACAAAACCAGAAAAGCCTTGGGGAGGCAAGAGGGTAGCCAGTTGCCTTGGTGCTTCTTGAGAAGTAGCACACGTGCCTTCTTCCTGGAGGATGTTCTGTTCTCTGGGTCGAGCTCAGATGCATGTCATGTTCCTGTTCAGCTGGCCTTTATGAATCCTTGGTCAAATCCCAAAGATGCTACCCATGTTTATTTTTCTGGAAGTCAAGTGTGCTAAGTAAAATCCTATCCTCCATACTTGGTGAGCATGGAACCATGAACAAAACGCCCAACTGCTAGAAGTGAAAATGCTATTAATTTTGGAAATAAGCACAAAGGCCACCCAATAATTCTGTTTTTTAAAACAGTATCTGTATTCTCAACTCATTCTCAATAGCTTCTGGAGAAGTCATACCTCCTCTGGAAAAGCCTGAAGTCAAATGCTATTTAGTACAAAATTTAACTACCTAAGTGGTGGTTTGATTTCATTGTCCTGACCAAGAAGCACTGGGATTGATAATCGGGAGCTTCGAGAATATCCTGCAGAATAGGAACTGGAACAAATACTGTGACTGTCTACCTTTCATTGTAAGTATTCTAAAGATGTTGGAGACTAAAGACAACATACACATACGCAGGCACACACTACCTACATTTCCCCCCTCCCCCGTATGAATCAGTTGCAGCCAGAAATGTGAGAAGTGCACACCCTGACTTCAACTTTCTAAGCTCCCAATATCTGGTAGAGAGGTTGGGTTCTTACTAATATTTCATGTTCACTGTAATTGATTTTCACCTTGAATGCATTATGCATTTACAACTCTGGTCTGAAAATTTAATGCTTTGCCTTTATAAAATCTCGCTCAAAGCGATAGTCACATGAGCTGATTTGTGTTTGGTGTATCAACCATGAAAAACAGCATGCAGCTGGTGTGGACGCAGCTGGTACGGGGCAGAAAATTCAGCCAATGCATGACCTCAGAATGCTTCAGATGTGCCCTCTCCAACAGAGCCACTCTGATAGTCCTAGGATAATTAGCCCTTTGGCATGAAAGGAAACCTTTGCTATCTGGTCCTTTCTTCTTCAGTGATATCTGGGGACCCTTAACATTCTCTTTATTCTCTGCCATTAGTAGGGAGAAGTGACAACAGAGAGGCTGCGGCAGAGTGGAGGGGACAGGGAGGAGGCTGGGCTCCGCATCCTGTTTGTCTAGCTGCTTTTAGACAGCGCCCGTGTTTTTCTCACTTCTCTGTGAGCCCTCGGATTTGGTGGCCTGGCTTGCTTCCTGCCCTCCCTGCTGCGGCTGGTGTCTCACCAACCACCAGCTGTGGGCTTCGCTCTAATACGGTCCTGGGAAAGTCCTTCCCTGGAGCAGCGAGCCAGCCAGCTGGTGGGGTTCACTTTGCACTGGGGGAGAGACTCAATTTTATAAACACATAACCGAGGGCACCAGCGGGATGGCAGTGCTGGAATTAAGGGGCTCTGGCTCTGCTTTCCTGTTCACTCGAGGTCTCTGCGGAGACCTGAGTTGAGCAGAGGCTCTGGGCCAGATTCCCAGTGGCTGGCTTTGCCTCCCCTTGTTCAGAAGAGTTTCTTTCCCGGGAAAGCTAGGTGTAAGGCAGCCTCAGAAAGCGTGGCATGCAGATGTCCTTGCAGACAGCGCATGAGTAATGTATAGGAGGCGAGCAATGGGCAACTGGGCCATCTAGTCTCTGCTCTGGCCTCCCTGCGCTCACAGCCTGGAACCCAGATGAGAAGCTGACGAGCTGCAGAAGCAGCATCTCGGGTCACAGGCATGGATGCGGTGAGAGGGTTGTGATGTTGCCCGGCTGAGAGAAAGTGAGAGGAGAAATGTTCTCAGACATGGGCGTTTTCTCGGGGCCTCATCGGATGACACCCCTGCTGTGCAGGTGAAGGGTCAGAGAAAATCCACGTGTGCTGTTTTCTCCCTGCTTTGGGGGTAATGCAGAAAGACACACATTATGATGCTGTAGGCTGGGCTGTGCTTACCGGGATCCCTAGGGCTTTAAGAATGTTCATCTTGCACATGGGACAGGTGCGATGGTCTAGAAGCCAGGGGTCAACACAGGACTTGTGGAAAAGATGCCTGCAATGAGAACCATACATCTTAGAGTGGCGGTAACTGCAGAGAACGACCTAGTCCACCACAGCCCAGAGACTTGCCCAAGGTCACTCGACTGTTCAGAAACAGAGCCAAGACTCAAACCTCCGTCTCCTAGTTCCTGGGCTAGTGAGCTTCCTCTTATACCCTGTGCTGATACAGTCAAATTTTGTCTGGATCCCAGGACTGTCCTCTGATTCACAACTGAGTCTTCCAAGTTTCAGAAAATGTAGAGAATGTAGACACAGAGAGATTATTCTCTTTCTCAATAGGAAGAACGCTTAGCGGGCAAGAATGTAAGTGGGGAGGCCTGCACAGACCTTTGAGGATATAACTCGAGAGAGGCTACTTGCAAATAAACCCAAAGTTTCTTTCCTCCGGTCAGAAGACAACTGCAAAATAAAGGCCTGTTTCCATTAATATTTGGGCGCTCACACAGAAGGGCGGAAGCGCTCTTGGAAGCATTTAACGACACAGATGCCATTCTACGTTGTGATGGCCGCTGGCTGCTGAAGCAGAAGCCGGGGTGAACGGCCCTGTACCCTTTACTATGTGTACAGCTGACGCGCTCACCGCCCCTGCCGCTCTCGTGCGCCGGGCCCGCGAGCCTTCCCTGCGTGCCAGCAGAAGCGGGGCGCTCAGGAGGGGCAGGAGGGGGGCCTCCTAACTGACCTTTCACTCAACGTGGCTCTCAGGGGCCCAAGAGATCATCAGGGGCTGCTGGAGTCAGAAGCTTTTCTTCTCACTCCCGACCACAGGCAGAAGCAGACAGAACTTCCTGCCTGGGGCAAGAAGAGAGGGAATGGTCGGCCTGAAGTATGAAGGCTTCGCAGGACATCCTGTCCACGCCTGACCTCGTCCTCAGTGCGGCACTATTCCTGGAATACGTTTACTCTCTGTCTCTCACCTTTGCCTTCTTTTGTTCTAACAGTTCTAACCGTTTTCTTTGTGATAGGGGGCTTTTGGCTCAGATGCTTCAGAGGGACCCCTAAAGTAGGGAAGAGGGCGGGAAGGGCCAGCTTTTATTTTTTTTAATTTTTAAAAAATTTTTAAAGATTTTATTTATTTATTTGACAGAGAGAGACAAAGCGAGAGAGGGAACACAAGCAGGGGGAGTGGGAGAGGGAGAAGCAGGCTTCCCGCCGGGCAGGGAGCCCGATGCGGGGCTTGATCCCAGGATCCTGGGATCATGACCTGAGCCGAAGGCAGACGCTTAACGACTGAGCCACCCAGGTGCCCAAGGGCCAGCTTTTAAATGGAAATTGGGGAGAAACCCACGTGCTGAGGCTGGGGTTAGCTGTATGTATGCTGGATCGGATTAGACTGGCAATTGGAACAGGAGAGTAGCAACCTGCATGTGTCATCATGTTCCCAGATGATCGTCTGAAATGCCTGCAGATTTATTCCTTGGAAGCTACATATCACACTCATTTGTTCCTCTCTCCATACATTCATCCAACAAGTAATCAACGCCAAGGATTGGGCTCAACACTGGGAATCAGCATGGTAGTGATTTGGCTCCTTCCCTTCGGGAGTGCAACAGGAGGAGCAGATGTTAATAAAATAACAGAAATAAACGACTTAATGACAACAGTGCTAAGTACTGCATTAGAAGAACACGGAGTTTGGGGAGGCTTCTAATTGGGAGATTCATCATCTCATTGCGGTACTCAGGGAAGATCTTTCTGATCAAGTGCAAAGCAAACACTCGAGGGCCACATGGATGGATGTTTGTTATCCGCATGAAGGGGAGGGGAGAAGAAGGAGGGTGTTCTGGGCAGAATGATCGACTGGCACCAGAGCCCTAAGCTGGGTACTGGCAGAAGTGAGGGAGGGACTAAAGTGGAATGAACCCCCTCCCCCCGAAGCAGTATGGACCTCCCTACGTTCAGGCTCTGCATTCAGGGAGCAAGCTCTGAATCCGAACTTGCTCACCAAATGGCGTTCCTTCCGGGAAAAATGTTGAACATCACGATCCTTCTGACTGTTCTGGGGAGGCAGCCTCTGCTGGGTCTCCCGCACACGTGCTGGCGTCAGGGAGGGCCAGTCAGCAGCTGTCTGAGCTTCAGTAAGTCTCTTACTATCCCCAAGCTTCAGGTACCCCATTTGTAAGCTGGAGATACACCTACTCATGCAGAGAGGTCTTCCCAGAGTCTCCAAGCCACAAAAGCTGATAATTGTTCTCGAACACCCCGGGTCATTCCTCTCTATGCACTGGTCATTCTGACGTCTCTGTGATGGTAAGTTTTGTGGGTCACCTTGGCTAGGCTATAGAGCCCAGGCATTCAATCAAACCCTAGTCTAGGGGAATGTCATAGATCTGGTTAACATCTACAATCAGTTGACTTTAAACTTTAAATAAAGATTATTCTAAACAATCTAGGTGGGCCTTATCCAATCAGGTAAAGGCCATAAGAACAAAACTGAGGCTTCCTGAGGAAGCAGAAATTCTGCCTCCAGTCGGCAGCATCAGATTCTGCTCGAGTTCCTAGCCTGTAGGCCTGCCCTACAGATTCCTGACTTGCCAGCCCTATAATCATGTAGCCAATTTCTTGAAAAATCAATGCCTTGAAAACTCTCATATATATATATTATATATATATATAATATATATATATGATATATACATATATATACATATAATATGGTGGGATACAGTGGGATTCTTTGGAGAACACTGACCAATATATCCTCCAATGAGAATATAAGGTCCATGAGAGCAAAATCCTCATTTGCCTAATCACTGTTATATCCCCAGCCTCTAGAATAGTTCCTGGTACAAAGGTGATGCTCAAGAAATATTTGCTATATGACTGGATACTTATCCAAAGACCTGGTACTCCTCACTGCCTACGCACGGTCATCAAGCCACGTGGCCTCCTCCAAGCTAAATCTCTTCCACATGCTCTGCTTCACTTCTATTCTCAATGCTTTTCCCTCACGCCTAATCTTGTTAATGGTCTATATTATTAAAATAACATCTCAACTGCTCTCCATGCCACCAGCTTTTCCTGTTCTTTTCATCCCACTCATCCTTGCCAGATTTATCTTCCTAAAATACAGTACTAGTTGCGTCACCCTCTTGTTCCATTCTGTTCTGTGCTAGGAGTTGGGTACAAAGATGAATAAGACAAGTCCCTCCACCAATATGCAGGAGCATAGTGCTTCAGTGGGTCCCTGTGAACTGCAAAAGAAAGGCCACTGAAGAGCCACACTCCTGGATCCACTGCTTTCTGGCTATTTGGTCTTGGGCAAGTCTTAACATCTCCAAGACTCAGTTGCTCACCTGTGAAATATTCTTCAAAGTATGGAGTTTGCAAGTGAATGAGTCCATGTGTATGCGTGTGTGTGTGTGTATGTGTGTGTGTGTGTTGGGGCAGGGGAATAAATAATGACCACAAAACTTAAAACATAACTCCTGGCCCTTCTTAATTGCAAGCTACCATTAATATTATTAATACCACTGTACTGCATCTTGTTTTTAGAATCTGTGTTATTACTCTGATTGCTACTCTTTAGAATATACTTTTAACATTTTAACAAGTAAAGGCCAATTTTAAAAAAATCAAAGGGAGGGGGCACCTGGGTGGCTCAGTTGGTTGGGTGTCTGCCTTCGGCTCAGGTCATGATCCCAGGGTCCTGGGATCGAGCCCTGCATCGGGCTCCCTGCTCGGCGGGAGTCTGCTTCTCCCTTTCCTTCCCGCTCATTCTCTCTCTCGCTCTCTCTCTCTCTCAAATAAATAAATAAAATCTTTAAAAAAGAAAATCAAAGGGAGAACTAGGGCAAAAACTACAAGTGCTAAAGTGACACATAGGGTGATCATGCTGATTATTAACTAACATTCATTTACTTCTAGCACCATATTTCTTGTGTGGACCATCAAATATGAAGACTATATCTTTATAATTGGGATTGCAAAACAATTTTTCCCTCCCCAGTGGAAAGAAAAATAAAAGTTACTAGACTAAATAAATAAACAAAGAGATAGGGAAAGAATCCGGCCTTTAGTGAGATGGACCAATGGTTGAGTAAACATCTCTACAGCAAAGTCAATCTCAACTCATCCTGTTTGTACGATTCACAGCACAGCACTGTTCCTTCCCATGTTTTAACAAAGGCTGCGTGAGAAAGTCCATACTGAGGAACAATGGGACAAGACATTCTGTCTCTTAACAATTCTGGCAAACTGGAAATACAACAGAGGATTGACCAAAACTCTGCTCCCTCTTTAGTCATCCAAGGGAAGCAAACGTTTAAGAAAAAGTTCTTCAAACACCTGACAAAAGATGATGCTGACAACTGCATAATGATGCTGAGCTGATTATGAGTAATAAGTCCTCACCTTTTTTTTTTTTAGCAGTAATGAGCCCGCTAAGCTTGTTTTCCCATTTATTAATTCTTGTTTTCTGTTGTCCTTTTGCCTGTATGTGTGATACTCTCTCCAGTTAAATGGCATTTTTTTTCTCCATCTGGAGGAAGAATGGAGCCCTTCTGGCCTTTCTATCTCATTCATTTTTGTAGGCTTTGTCAGACCCTGTCACCCTGACATTGACATTAAAATTCTGTGTCTTTCCTTTTAGCACCAACACAAGCTGTTTCATTCCCCTCAGCGAAATGGTTATCAAAGAACATGAGTCATTTGGGGACCCAGGCAACATTAACTATTTAAATAGGATATATCTAGTGCTTCTATGGGTAGTCAGGATATTTCTTCAGAACCTCAGAATCTTATCTGTAAAGTTGTCAATGAAGTCAGAGTTTTTAAATTAATAAACACAAATTTAATTTAATTAATAAATATCTACTGGTTACTGAATGCCTACGATGTACCAGGCATGTTATATACATTATTAATTCATAACAGCTCTATGAGGTAGAAATTATCATTCCCTTTTTATGGAGGAGTAAGCTGAAGCTCATCAAAATAAGTTCAATTATCCAAAGAGCTAGTAAGCTGCTGAGCTAGGGCTCAAACCCAGTCCTATAGTCAGTGGTTTTACCTAATTCTGCACTCTACCATCCTCCTTCCCCTACTGACATGGATGGGGGGTTGGGGTGGGGGGTGGGGTGGAGGAATTCAAATTGTTATTCTTTCCCAAATTGTTTTTGTGGTTCAGTTTCAAGAAGGCAGTATCTTAGTTACACGGGTTGGGGATCAGGTGAAACCAAATGGAAAAGGGATCTGCCTTAAGCGTATTCACTTGGCTACAGAAGGAAAAAGCTGTCAAACATTGGCCTCAGCAAGACTATACTGAGCTATTAGTTTGCTTGATTTATTTGGGAAGAGGGTAACACCGGCTTCTACACGCTTTGTACTCTTCCCATTCTCCACTCTCAACAGATGTGATAAATGTTGAGTTGTCACGCTCTATCACCTTTCCATAAGATTTTCATATTTGAATTATGAAGTACCAGAGAAAGTCATACCCAACTTTTTTTCAGGGCTCTTCTTGACATGGTCTGGTTTCCCTTTCTTGCTTTAGCTTTCTAAAATAAAAACATGATACCACTCTGCAGACTTGAAATGCTTCAGCTGCTCCCCACCACCTCCCTATAGCACAAAGTCAGGATGCATGAACACAGAGCACACAGAAGGCTCACCCAATCTGGCACCTGTCACATCCTCTGTTACGCCCCCACATTTACCCCACACTTTCACCATAACTCTGGATGCCCTTCTCGTTTTTCCCCACCTGGTGTGTCAAATCTTGCTCATATTTCAAGTCATAGCTCAGATATCCCTTCTCTTTTCTGAACAGCCCATCCCTTTTCTCGAAACTCTGCCAAGGAGAGTTAGTTTTTGTTCCTTTTTGCCCTATTGTGTTTTCCAACGTATGTTGCAGTAGCTGAGTATGTGTTCTGAATTTCAGAGTTTCACCACCACTCCTTAGCTTTGTGACCTTGAGTAAGTAATTTAACTTGCGTGTGTTTCAGTTTTCTCTTTCGTTTTTTTATGACAATATCCTTTAATTGGTATAACAACGCTCTAAAATGATACTGTTTCTGATAATCCTTCAGAGGGCTGTTATTACAATCAAAGGACAAAGGACATAAAGAAGAACAAATGAAGCCCAAAGCCCAAAGTTAGTAGACCAAAGGAAATAACAAAGATTAGAGCAGAAATAAATGAAATAGAGACTAAAAGGATAATAAAGAAGATAAATGAAATTAAGAGCTGGTCTTTGAAAAGATAAACAAAATTGACAAGCCTTTAGCTGGACACCAAGAAAAACAGGGAGAGGACTAAAAATGAGAAATGAAAGAAATGTTACAACTCATACCACAGAAATACAAAGGCTCATAAGAAACCACTATGAACAATTTCATGCCAACAAATTGGGCAACCTAGAAGAAATGGACACATTTTCAGAAACATACAATCTACAAGAGTGAATAATGATGAAGTAGGAAATCTGAACAGACCAATTACTAGCAAGGAGATTGAATCAGTAATAAAAAATTTCCCAACAAATAAAAGTCCAAGACCAGATGGCTTCACTGGTGCAATGTACCAGGCATTCAAAGAAAAATTAATACCAATCCTTCTTAAACTCTCCCAGAAAATAGAAAAGGAAGGAACTCTCCCACACTCATTTTATAAGGCCAGCACTGCCCTGATACCAAAACTAAAGAAGGACACCACAAAAAAAAATAAGTAAGCCAATAACCCCTAATGAACATAGATGCCAAAATCCTCAACAAAATATTAGAAAAGCAAATTCAAAAATACATATCACACACCACGATCAAGTGGGATTTAGTCTAAGGAGACAAGGATGGTTCAACACCCACAAATCAGTATGTTATACCACATTATCAAAATGAAGGATATAAATCTTATGATCATCTCAATGGATGCAGAAAAAGCATCTGACAAAATTCAACATCCATTTATGATAAAAACTCTCAACAAAGAAGGTACAGAGGAAAGGTACCTCAATATAATAAAGACCATATATGACAAACCCACAGCTAACATTATACTCAACACAGTGAAAAGCTGATAGCATTTCCTCTAAGATCAGGAAAAAGACATGGATGTCCACTCTTACCACTTTTATTTGACACAGTATTGAAGTCCTAGACAGAACGATTAGGCAAGAAAAATAATGGCATCGAAAGTGGAAAGGAAGAAGTAAAACCATCACTATTTGCAGGTGACATGATATTATACATAGAAAAATCCTAAAGATTCCATCAAAACTGTTAGAATAAATGAATTCAGTAAAGTTGCAGGACACAAAATCAATACACAAAAATCAGTTGCATTTCTATATACTAATAGTGAACTGTTAGAAAGAGAAATTAAGAAAACAATCCCGTTTATAATTACATCAAAAAATACCTAGAAATAAATTTAATCAAGGAGGTGAAAAACCTGTACACTGAAAATTATAAGGCATGGATGACAGTAACTGAAGACACAAATAAACAGAAAGATATTCTGTGCTCATAGATTGGAAGAATTCAATATTGTTAAAAACCCACACTATGCAAAGCAATCTACAGATTCAGTACAATCCCTATTAAAATTCCATTGTCAATTTTCAAAGAGATAGAACAAATAATCCCCAAATTTATATGGATCCACAGACACAAAACCCCAAAGAGCCAAAGCAATCTTGAAAAAGAACAAAGCTGGAAGCACCAAGCTCTCTGATTTCAAATTATATTACAAAGCTATAATAATTGAAACAGTATGGTATTGGCATGAAAACAGACACACATAGATCAGTGGAACAAAATAGAGAGCCCAGACATAAACCCATGCAGATATGGTTAATTAATTTATGACAAAGAAGAGAAGAATACACAATGGGGAAAGTGCAGTCTCTGCAATAAATAGTGTTAGGAAAACTGGACAGCCAAAGAATGAGAAGTATACCCCTAGCTTACACCACACACAAAAATTAACTCAAAATGGATTAAAGACTTAAACATAAGACCTGAAGCCATAAACTCCTATAAGAAAACACAGGCAGTAAGCTCCTTGACATAAGGCTTGGCAATGATTTTTTGAACCTGACACCAAAGGCAAAAGCAACAAAAGCAAAAATAAACAAGTAGGAAAAAATAAACAAGTGAGATGATATCAAACTAAAAAAAGCTTCTACAGAACAAGGGCAACCTCAACAAAATAAAAAGGCAACCTACTGAATGGGAGAAGATATTTGCAAGTCATGTATCTGATAAGGGCCTAATATCCAAAATAGATAAAGATTTCATACAACCTGACAGCAAAACATAATCCAATGAAAACATGGGCTGAAGATCTGAATAGATACTTTTCTAAAGAAGACATACAGATGCCCAACAAATACATGAAAGGATGCTCAACATCACTGATCATTAGAGATATCCAAATTGAAACCACAATGAGACATCACCTCACACCTGTTAAGATGGCTTTTTTCAAAAATACAAGATGTAGCAAATGTTGGAGAGGATGTGGAGAAAAGGGAATGAGCATGCACTGCTGGTGGACATGTAGACTGCTGCAGCCACTGTGGAAGACAGTATGGAGGTTCGTCAAAAGATTAAAAATAGAACTATTGCATGATCTAAGAATTCCACTTCTGGGTATTTATCCGAAGAAAACAAGAACATGAACTCAAAAAGATATCTGCCCCTCCATATTCCTTGCAGCATTATTTATAATAGCCAACATATGGGAACAACCTAAGTGTCCATCAATGGACGAATGGATAAAGAAATGTGTACACACACACATTTTCTCTCTCATACACAATGGAATATATTACTAAGCCATGAAAAGAAGGAAATCTCACCATTTGTGACAACATAGATGAACACGGAGGGCATTAGACTAAGTTAAATAAGTCAGAGAAAGATAAATACTTTATGATCTCTCTTGTATGTGAAGTCTAAAAACAAAGACAACAACAACAACAACAAAAGCAATATACAGAGAACAGATTGCTAGTTGCTGGTGGTGGGTGGGAGAAATGGGTGAGGAGGTTAAAAGGTAAAAAGAAAGAAAGGAAAAAAGATAGTTTTGGTACTGCTTAGCTAATACTATTCCAATGAACTGAAAACCGCTGATTACATGTTGATCTTATATCCAGATATCTTAAAATTGTTTTATTTGTTCTAATACATTTTCACAAATGTATAATTACTGTTGATGAAAGAATATTCCTTGCTGATATTTTTGTCCAAACTGAATTTAAGACTTCAGATAAATGTCTTAAAACACTTGCAAATGTGGGGCTCCTGGGTGGCTCAGTCAGTTAAGCGTTGGACTCTTGGTTTCGGCTCAGGTCACGATCTCAGGGTCGTGAGATTGAGTCCTGTTTCAGGCTCCACTCAGCACAGAGTCTACTGGAGGATTCTCTCCCTCTTCCTCTGCCACTTCTCCTCTCCCTTCCCTGCTCACACTTGTGTGTTCTCTCTCTCAACTAAATGAATAAATAAATAAAATCTTAAAAAAATACTTGCAAAAATTTTTACTAACTAAAATCAGAAAAATGGAAATTAAAATGAGATTTTTTTGTGTGTGGATAATTTGCATTTATTTTTAGATTTGATAATGGCTCATGCTGGCAATGGGGTAAACACCCTCATATACTTTTGGTGGGAACATAAATTGGTCTAACCTTTTGTGAGAGCAATATGGCAGACTGCACCAATATTGAAATGCATGAGCCATTTTATCCCGCAAAAAAGGAATCTGGTTTAGACTTAGGTCTTTAAACTGAGAAGAAATTTAAGTTGTAAAAGAAAAAAGGATGAAAAATATAAAATATTTAGAATGCTCCCTGGCACATTAGAAGCTAAAGTACCATGGCTTGTTTTGTTTTGTTTTTGAGAGGGAGGGGTGAGGAGCAGAGGGAGAGAGAGAATCTTAAGCAGGCTCCACGCCCAGAGTGGAGCCCAACACAGGGCTCAATCTCACGACCCTGAGATCATGACCTGAGCGGAAATCAAGAGTCAGATGCTTAACAAACTGAGCCACCCAAGCGACCCCCCCCGCTTTTAATCATTTATTTACATAGGTGAACTTAAAAGCATTTTAACAACTGGTGCACTATGGGCACTGGCGGATCAGAATGGATGCCAGCTCTAAACAATGAGCACAGCCCCGCAGCCTCAGTATTCACCCTGCTTTCCTATTTATGTCCCAAGTGAGTGTGAGACACACTGGGAGGGCAGAGTCAAAGTACTTCTAACTCCAAAACCTAGTAGAGCACCTGGAATAGGATATACTTTCAGTATTGTGTGCTGAAAAAATGAATTCCGAAAGTCCATTTTCCCCAAGTCATGATTTAATTAACAACAATTTAGTTCTTATTCCTTGCAAGTGACCTTTCCATGGTAGAGCTTACTCAGGAAGCACTTTCCTTAATTTTTATGGATTCTACAATATAAAACAATTCTGCCTTCTTCTGGGGGCCAGTGGCTCCCAGCAAGAACATTAGGGGCATTGATGAGCCTATGCTCTGCCTAGGCTGCCTGGTAGACATCACACAGAGCCATTCCTTCTATGCAAATCTCATTTTGGGAACATCGTTTTATGGATCTGAGCACAAGCATTACCAGGTTAGAATGACCAAAATGGCAGTGAGGATGGCCCTTACAGAATGTCGACTGAGCCCAGACAGTTTCAGGGGTGTTGCATGGGAGAAATGTATTCTACTCCTCCCCAGAGGACAAGAGAAATCTAAATTGCTCTCACTGATTTTCTTACAGGATTCCATTTGTCTAGCTGCTCCTAAATTCAGGTGAACTAATGAGAACTTCACCAGACTCTTGACTGTCACAGCTTTGAAAGACACATGGAAATCACTAGCTTCTTTTGTGCATCATCTTTGGCCCAAAGGCCATGCCTATGGTCCAGCAACCAGCAACCCAGGCATTCAATGTATCATGGGATTTCTCTGCATTTTCTACTGTGCTATGTTATGCAAACCAGTAGGTTATTTCCATCCCTGTTAGTGAAAAAAGAACTTTGTTGACATAGCAGCACTTTAGTATGGTATGGAAGGTGGATTTCTTAGCTGTACATGAGAAAATCTGGAAGGAGTATTTCTGTATATTGTTAAAGAGATTTCAAAGCTCATACCAGAACTTACTACTGGGAACGTTGAGTTCTGAGAAAAAGCAGGACTATCAACACAGAATAATAAATTCATTAGTGTATAATAGTTACACAGTGCTACTTTATACAGAGCATTGTGCTAGGCATTGGGGCTGCAAAGATGAGTCAGACATGCATCCTGTTGGTGAGGTGTTTTTAATAAAGAATTGACAGGCTGATAGGAAGATGCACAGTCCATACTGTGTAGAGGTTAAAAGCTCAGGGTTGGGGGCGGGGTAGAACAAGTTTCATTTTTGACACATGTTGGCTGACAGTCCTGAGATAACCCTTCACCTCTCTGAGCCTTAGTTTCTTTGTGAAATGAGGATACTAATACCTATCTGAGGCACTCCTTAATACCGTTCCTGCAGTATGCCACCTCTGCATCTTTCAAGCACGTGGGATGATTGCAGGCTCTCCTGTTGGTAGCTACGGCTATGTGACTAATTCCGGCCAGTAAGATAAAAAAAGAAGTAACAGATTTCACTTCAGGCCTGTCGAAATTTACAATGTTCCAGATGGTAACTGCTTTGCCACCTGCCAGCCACGCAGACCCTCTTTGCTGATGCACAAATAAACACAAAACATACAAAATCTCTGTTGTGTTAAGCCACTGGGAGTTGGGAGTTTTTGGTGGTGTTGGCACTGCAGCAAAACCCAGCCTATGCTGGGTAGTAAAATGCCTCACCAGGTTGTTGGAAGGACTGAATGCTTGTTTGTTAAGTGCTTGGCTGGGAAGTGTTCAGTGGCTGATGATGCCATCAACTATATTAAGTGATGTTAGTACAACATATAAAGTGAGGGTCATAAAGAGATACAAATAAAAGTATCACAGAATTCAAGGAAAGGGAGCAGTTACTTTGTGAGGAAATTAGGAAACTGTAGGATGGGGAGAACTTTGAAGTGTGGCGACTGGAAGCAAGAATCTAAGGGCAAGGAATTTATATAAGTAAAGACAGAGCAGCAGTAACGTGAGATGTATGAGAAACTCAGTCGGGTTGAAAACTAGACTATTTAAAAAGTAAGAACAGGGACACCTGGCTGGCTCAGTCGTTAAGTGTCTGCCTTAGGCTCAGGTCATGATCCCAGGGTCCTGGGATCGAGCCCTGCATCGGGCTACCTGCTCTGCGGGGAGCCTGCTTCTCCCTCTCCCTCCCCCTGCTTCTGCTCTCTCTCTCTCAAATAAACTCTTAAAAAAATAAAAAATAAAAAGTAAGAACAGGGACTAAAGCTGGAAAGGATGGCTCCAAGTCAGCATTTTGAAATAATCTAGATGGACTGAGTAGCCGAGAGGTATGAACAATGAGGAAAATAATCACAGAGCTGAGCTAGATTTCCCTCACTCTTTGTGATGATGGGCTTCTCGTTATCAAGTTATTTCCTTCCACACTGTCTCATTTTCCTATGTCTCCTATACAGAAAGTCCTCACAGTGGTGACAATGTGGTGTTTTGGGATGTGGTGTGGATCAGGCCAGTTGAGCAGACACCAGCCCCTCCTGACTGTAACCCTATCCAACTGGCCCAGTGCCTCACTGGGCGGGGGGGGGTTGGGGGGGGTGACTCTGCTAATGGGATTGGTTTGGACCAATTATGAGAAACTGCATTTCCCTGATTCCCCCTTTTTAGGTTATGGAAACACTGTTTAAAAGAAAAAAGAAGAAAAGGAAAAGGAAAAAAAGAGCTATCACACAGAACCAGCAGTAACCATATTCTAGCTATTGTTTAAAAACATAATTACTTTGTTTTGGCAAGCTAATATGCTATGCTAGCAGTTTTACCTGATGGAAGGAAAGAAAAAGAACGTAGTGAAGTACATTACTGCTTCCCTCATGAGCACCAGCACTACCTTCCTATGAAAAAGGCTGGCCTGTTTTCAGGGCCACAAAACCAAGCTTGGAATCACTGTGGAGAAAGGTAAAACCCTTAAAGCTAGCCTCGATTCGATTCGTTTCCCTTGGGGTGCTCAGACATTTGGCTTAGAGTGAGATGGGGGTTTCTGAGGCAGACTTAGGCAAAACCATCTTCCCAGAGCTGAGGGTTGGGCAGAGCACCCTTGCGAGGTGGGGTGAGGGCAGGGCCAGCTTTACCCAGGAAAGAACACTTGTGCCGAAGTCAGAGAACCTGGCTTTGCTCTGGGCCCTGTCACCAGCCTCTCTGAGTTAAAGGTTTCTTTTAGTAAAATAAAGAGGCATTAATGGTACCCGCTCTACCTCTGTTATAGGCTGCTGTGGGATATAAATTAGACATTACACGTAAAAGAGCTTTATATGTAAATAGTAGAGTGCTTTTCAAAGTTAAAGTTTTGTAGTAAACAGCCACTTAATTTCACCTAGTTGTCCATAGCATTAGGTTTAAATAGCATTAAAGAAAACCCAACAAAACTTTATTTTATTTTTTATTTTTTCCAACAAAACTTTAAATCCTAAGGAACTGTATCAGATCCTCTGGCAACTAAAGTCTATTTCTTTTTTAGCTACAATGGAAGAGATGGATCCTTTGGGAATGCAAGTTAAAGGGACTTGCAGAAACCCTCATTTTATAGGTGCCTCACTCCTTTAGGTTCTGGTAGAGGGCAGCTCTCTGCTTCAAACTTGACCCTGGTCTAATTATATCATTTGGCTGGGGCAGCAAATCTGGTTGGCATTCATTCCGTGTGTCTAGTTGATTAATATAACTGGGGATCAGGACATTTGAAGTCAGAATGCCATATTTAACAAGGTTATTACAGTTCTTTCCTAAGGCGGCATCTGCTCTGTTGAAAATACAACAGAAAATAACTCATCAGACATCATTTATCAGCACTGCCATTTCCTTTCATGTTTCCTTCCTTTAATCCCTTAGATTAAGTGATAACTAATTGTTGGCAGTGTACACACGTAAACCCAAAGGAATCAAAGAAAAAATTACTAGAAAACACCATCAACAAACTTTGAATTTAAATTTTATGTAATTCTGACTAAGGTACAAAGTGAACTGCTTTTTTAAAAAGTCCACAAGCTTCTTTGGTGCTTAAAACATTTTTTTCCCCATTATTTGAAATGAAAGTATAACACACAGTAAATTGCATACATCTTAAGAAGGCTGGATGGTTTACTGAGTATCTATATATTTACGTACAAATATCCAGATGGATATACACTGTTTCTATCACCCCCAGACAGTTCTCTCCTCCCCTTACCAGTCAATACCTACTCCTTGCCATGAAACCACCATTATGACTTCGGTCACCACAGGTTAGCTTTGCCTGTGACTGAATTTCATATAAATGGAATCATAAAGTACCTATTAATTTTTGCCTGGCTTCCTTTGCTCACCATGATGTTTTCAGATTTAACTGTGCTTTGATATACATCAATAGCTTGTTTCTTTTTATGGCGGAGTAATATCCATATTATCCATACCAAACTGATCCACAGATTTTCCTGTTGTTAGACATTTAGGTTGTTTTCATTTTTTTTGCCCATTATGAATAAACATGCTATGACCATTCTTGTACAAGTCTTTCTGTGAACATATGCATTCATTTTCTTGGAGACAGATCCAAGAGTGGAATTGCTAGGTTAGAGGGTAGTATGTGTTTAACTTCAGTAGAAATTGTCAAACAAATTTCCAAAGCAACTGTGCCGTTTTAAACTCCCACCACACTATATCTTTTAATTTGGCAGAGTATGTAAAATTATGTTCCTGAAAAAATGAGTTTTTTAAATAATAGTTTTCATACACAGTGACTATTGAGTAAGATGCTTTATACCAACATAAATTTCAGGTAAATTTGAAAAATACAGTTGATTAATTGAAAAATACAGTTAATTAATTGATCAGTTATTTCTTGATAGGGAAGCATTAAAGAGATTAAAGGATAAAAATTCATAAATTTTATAAAGTACTTTTTTCTGTTAATCAAAAAGCATTATAAAAACAAAATAAAAATAAATGAAAAAAGGGGTGCCTGGGTGGCTCAGTCGTTGGGCGTCTGCCTTCGGCTCCGGTCATGATCCCAGGGTTCTGGGATCGAGCCCCGCATTGGGCTCCCTGCTCCACGGGAAGCCTGCTTCTCCCTCTCCCACTCCCCCTGCTTGTGTTCCCTCCTCACTGTGTCTCTCTGTCACATAAACAAATAAAATCTTTAAAAAAAAAATAAATGAAAAAAAAGAAATACTTACTAAAAATATAAAAATATTAAAAATAGTTAATATCATATTTTACCAATTCTAGGCCATACCATTCCTTCCCCCCAATTCTAACATCTCTGAAATTAGGAAGCATCTTATAGCCAATGACAATTTATATCGTCATGTAGATATGATTTACGACTTAGTCAACAGTAGTGGACTAAGTACAAAGTACTATCAAAGACATGGGAACCAAAACTAAGCAGTCTCTTTATATTTGGCTATCAGATGAGAAAGATCCTTAAACCATGCTACCTCCTTGTTCCAAAGGTACACTAACATAAGCACACTGTCATCCTGCTAGTGGGGAGTAAATCATTACCTTTTAGGAAAGCAGTCAGGTAAAACTTATCACTTCTGACCCAGTAAATTCACTGTTAGGAATGTATCTTAAGGGATAAATACAGAAAAAAATATAAACCATTAATGTCATGATTTTGTAATGATGAAAACTAGAAGCAATTTATTTGCTGGACAGTAGGGGACAGTTAAATAAGTTCTAATAATGGACTATATTATGCAACCACTAAAGTATTTTAAAATAATAATAATAATAGTTTTTTTAATTTTGATTAATTTATTTATTTGAGAGAGAGAGAGAGAACATGAGTGGGAGGGAGAGGGAGAGAGAACCTAAAGTAGACTGTGCACTGAGCATGGAGCCCCACATGGGGCTCGATCTCATGACCCTGAGATCACGACCTGAGCCAAAACCAAGAGTGAAACACTTAACTGACTGTGCCACCCAGGTGCCCCTTAAAATAATTTCTAAAGTTTTAGGAAAATGCTTACTTTGTAATGCCAAATAAGAAAGTAGAATAAAAATTGTATGAATGGGCTTGCTCTACAATGTTTAGCAATATACATGTGATGCTTATGTCTATGCATTAGAGAAAATTAATCTACCAATATTAATAATGATTATTTCTGGATGGTGAGATTAGATTTGTTTACTTCTTTATACTTCTATTTTCAAAATTTCCCACAATTAGCAATAAAACCTTGAAGTTATTTTTAAAATCACATCTATAAAGAAACAGCTGTGAAAAGGATGACCAATAATCTAATTTGCATGACATGGGCATGAAAGGATAAGTCAAACCTCATGAAAATCAGCCAACACTCAACGCTCTTTTAAAAAATAAGGAACTTGAAAAAAAATCTGCTCCTAATCAAGCATATGTGACAGGCATGGCAGGGTAAAGTCAGAATAGACCATTTCTGCCTGGCTAGGCAGCGCCCCTTTGTTTTCCACTTCATGAGTTCTAGGACTCATAGTCAGAATCCTGATTACAGAGATTTTACTTATTTATTTATTTATTTATTTACTTACTCATAAACAGTTTGGAATTTTCAGTCCACACAGACATTCAGTTCATTTGACTCATCTTACAATCAGATTGGTCCCTGGGGTTAAAAATCTTAAGGGGCTAGTATCTATTTTTAGTACTTTCAGTAAAACTTGTGATTTTTAAAGTTTTCAAATATTAAAATGATGTTCATTTTTATATGAGATTATAACTCGTTTTTGTGTTATATGGTTTATTATGATCATGTGATGTCTGAATGAGAGACCCTTTGCCCCCTAAAAAGGGAAGTTCACAGATGTATATTAGGGTTGGACTGTGATATTGCCCTGTGTTGTCATGAGAAGATCCAAGACCTGAATCTCCCATCAGAGTTTCAGGAGAAGCAGGGGAGGCTATGAACTGCCCAGGTGGGTTTGGTTGGAAGCTTCCAACGAAAACAAGGAAATTCTCTGAGACACAGTAGACAGTTTTCCAGGGAGGCCCATGGGACGCAAGCCACTGTTAGCCGCGGACACCTCCATTAGCTCAGTCCATCTTATTAATTTGCTTTTAAGGAGTCCGGGACTTGCCAGGCAAGTCAGTCTGGAAGTCACAGGATACAAGCTTGTTCAGAAATCTTTACAAATGTATCCCTCTACTGTTTGCCATGTACTTTATACTAGATGTCTCCCAGAGCTGCTTCTCTGGTAGAGGAAAATGTCACCTGTCCTAGAGCACAGGAGTTAATGGATTGTAGTATTTGAGGAGTCAATAATTAGGTCCATGTTAAAAATATCTATCAGTTACATTAACTTAGAGAAAGGAAAGCAGCTGGCTGTCTAATTGGTTAGACGGACAGGGATGGTGTATGAGCGCCTTGTCAACTGTAGACATCTGTAACAGGCCTTTCAAAGAATTCATCAAAACTCGTAGAACAAATTTCAGCATTGACTTTGTAACAGCTCTCAAAAACATTCCTTTTCCAAATCTCCAGGCCTAACCCTTTTAGGTTCTGTCTGACTCAGATATTGAAATGTCACCAGAAATTCCTTTGTAACTTAGGGTATCTATTGCTCCAATGTGCACATTTAAGCTTCATTTGTCCTTCATTATAAATTTGTTCTATACTCTAACAGTAACCATGTCTTCTTTTTTGATTTGTAATTTGGCATATTATTGTGTTTAAATCTCCATTTCATCTCTTTCAAACCAAATGCTGTTACTTGTGCTCTGATCTTTGTAAAAGTGTAGATTTATGTTTAAAAAAAAAAAAAAGGACAGTATAATATATTCTATGTTCCCTAGTACTAAAGAGAGCTCTTAAACTGATACAACTGAAATTCAGTCTCATTCCTAAAATGGAGAGAAGAGAAAGAGGCAGGGCAGCATAGCCCTTACCAACAATTATCTATCCAAGATGGAACTTTGCCTAAATGACCAAGTTATGAGCATGTTCTGGGACCAATAACTCAGAAGAAAGTCTTAAAAAGATAAGCCAAAGCTGGTCCTCAAGGTTGGGGTTTTTTTTGGTTGTTGTTGTTTTTTGGTTTTTGAGTGATAAAATCTGTTTCAGTGCTTGAAATCTGTTTCCTCTGTTACAGTTCTCGAATCTTACCATTTTTGAATTACTATGCTACTTGCTGGATTTTTTCCTATTGTTTAGAATCAGAATGGAAAGATATGGGCATGTTTTATTTTATTTTATTTATTTTTTTAAAGATTTTATTTATTTATTTGACAGAGAGAGACACAGCAAGAAAGGGAACACAAGCAGGGGGAGTGGGAGAGGGGGAAGCAGGCTTCCCGCCGAGCCAGGAGCCGGACGTGGGACTCGATCCCAGGACCCTGGGACCATGACCTGAGCCGAAGGCAGACGCCCAACGACTGAGCCACCCAGGCGCCCTGGGCATGTTTTAGATATAAACAAATACAGATGCATCCATCAGTCACCAGCTGATATGGGCAGCCATTTTCAACTCCTCCAAATGCTGTCTCATGCTGGGTTTACTTCCCAAATGTCTCCTGACTAGATCCACCTCTCTACATTCCCAGTGCCAAAGCTGCAGTTCAGGCCTTCA
The DNA here is from genome assembly GCF_964656455.1 of Halichoerus grypus. Lineage (NCBI taxonomy): Eukaryota > Metazoa > Chordata > Mammalia > Carnivora > Phocidae > Halichoerus > Halichoerus grypus. The sequence goes on from NC_135714.1 coordinate 120,379,001, forward strand.
GCATTTCTTATCTTGACTTTGCAATAGTGTCCTAACTGGCCCCCAGACTCCTGTCAGATCCTTCTGAGCTATATTCCGCATGGTGCCAGCAGCATGCTGTGTATACAGCAAATGCCGAACCCCACAGCAGGCCCCCCAGCTCCTGGCTATAACCCAGGTGGGCATTCAGGTCCTATATGATCTGGGCCTGCCCACCTCTATACCATTATCCCCGGCTTGTGCACTACACTCTGTTGATTCCAGGTTACTGTTAGTTATCGTTGCTTGAGATAGTCTTACCTCTGACTAATTGGAAAACTCCTTCAGTACAGCTTTATAGAAAACATTTAGGCAATCTGAATTCATAACCTCAGAAACAAGAAAATAATCTGAAATGTGACCTCAGGTCTACATACATAGCTATTTATCACAGCATTATTTACAACAGCAAAAAATCTACATGTGCAGGGAGCAGGTTAAATGTCCAAAAATACTCAAAGTATGGCATATGAGATATATTAATTGAAAATGATGTTGACCAAGTTTTAAAAAATGGAAAATGGTTATCCTAGAAACGACTTAAGGTGACTTAGGAGATGCAGATATCCAAAAAGGTGCCATAGACAGGTCTGAGAGGAGAATGCCTTCCATGACCCCTTCATCAGGGTTCACCTCTTCTCTGGCAGCCCAGTGTGTTAGATCGATTAGGCTTTGCTAGGATAACAAATTAAACCCCAAATCTCTGTGACTTGCCCAACAAAGGTTTATTCCTCACACAAATTTGTATGTAGTTTAGCTGACTCTGGAGCAGCTGTCTTCCATGTGGTGACTCAGGGACCCAGGCTGCTTCCCGCCCATGGTTCCATCCACTCAGCACGGGTCTCTGGCTGCTGGGGCAGAGGAAGCGTGAGCTGGAGGGCCTTTCCTCCACCTTCGAGTGTACTCTGAGGGCTGCAACCAGTGCTATGGCCCTCCTGTGAGCAAGAGGCTGAGTAACATGGGGGTGCATATTGATACCTGGGGTACAGTTACTGTCTCTGCCACAGGGAAGGTAAAGATGCCTACCACTGAAAGGTCCCCTAAAACTGGACTGGCCTTTCCCATAGTTACATAATTATGGCACCTCTTAGTATGTTCGGATTATTTTTTTTTAAATAAAGGGATAAGCACTGTTAATTTTAAAAAGTATCATAAAAGCAAAAGAAGAAATTAAAACAAGAATGGAGACATAGAGAGGGAGGGGGTGGCTGGGTGATGGACACTGGGGAGGGTATGTGCTATGGTGAGCGCTGTGAATTGTGTAAGACTGATGAATCACAGGCCTGTACCCCTGAAACAAAAAATACATTATATGTTAATAAAAAAAAAAAAAAGAATGGAGACATAAAACAGTCAGGGCTGAAGCTAAAAAAATCCCTTTTGGCTGGGGCGGGCGACAGATTTGGCTCTCGACTTCCCATCAACAAACATAGAAAAAAATCTGGACGGTATCATAATTCAGTACTCACAGTATAAAAACATTCCCCTGCTGGGAAGAAATGTGGTTATGCTGTACATGAACTGCTCTGTCAAGCCCCCATGAAGAAGTCACAGCATAAAATCCTAATAAGAGACACAACGGCAAGTTTCTGAAGATTGCTTCTTACAGCAATCCCCGATAAAAGTGATGGCGATGGCACCAGCCAACTCAACTCTCCTGGAAGGGGCTAATATGCACTAGGGCATGATTTTCAGTTGTCTGTGAACCTACCTTCTTACAGAGGTACCTTTTAGAGAAACAGAAGGACTGAATTCTATTTCAATTAATCTTCCCAAAGAATAGCTATTTAAAAGTCACACTTTTGATATACTTAATGAGTTTAAAGTTGTACTTGCTGAAAAAGTACCTGGAGTCTAGCTCATCTAGCTGGATAATTAAAAATAGGCTTATCAGAATGAATAATTAAGGGGCAGGAGTTGAAGCAGGAAGATTAGCGAGAAAGCTGCTGCAGAAAGCCGGGGAGAATTGATGGTGGTACTGATGTTAGCAATGGTAATAGGAGCAGGGAGAGTTCTTCTAATCATAAGAGTAACATCATATTAGTATTACAGTAATAGCAACAAGAATAATGGTACCAGAAATATGTAGAATTATCATTCTTTGTTAGGTTTTGAATTGCATATATAAAAACCAATTTTTAGTTAGCCAGCTTAAATTAGATGCTTAAATAAAAATCTAAGTTTCTTCATTGACATTTTCTTTTTAATAAAAGTCAAGGCTAAATTAAAAACACAACACATACACACAAAACCTCCAGACTAGGGGAATGGGGAGTTAGTGTTTAATGCTCACCAAGTTTTACTTTGAGAAAATGAAGTTCTGGAGAGGGATAGTGGTGGTGGTTGTACAACAATGTGAATGTACTTCATGCCACTGAACTGTAAACTTAAAAATGGTTAAAAGGTCAATTTTATGTTATGTATATCTTACCAAAGCTGGTGGCATCACGATTCCAGACTTCAAGCTCTATTACAAAGCTGTAATCATCAAGAGAGTATGGTACTGGCATAAAAACAGACATATAGATCAATGGAATGGCATAGAGAACCCAGAAATGGACCCTCAACTCAATGGTCAACTAATCTTCGACAAAGCAGGAAAGAATGTCCAATGGAAAAAAGACAGTCTCTTCAACAAATGGTGTTAGGAAAACTGGACATCAACATGCAGAAGAATGAAACTGGACCACTTTCTTACACCATACACAAAAATAAATTCAAAATGGATGAAAGACCTTAATGTGAGACAGGAAACCATCAAAATCCTAGAGGAGAACATAGGCAGCAACCTCTGTGACCTCGGCTGCAGCATCTTCTTGCTGGACATGTCTCCAAAGGCAGGAGAAACAAAAGCAAAAATGAACTGTTGGGGCTTCATCAAGATAAAAAGCTTTTGCACAGCAAAGGAAACAGTCGACAAAAAACAAAAATCAACCGACAGAATGGGAGAAGATATTTGCAAATGCCTTATAAAGGGCTAGAATCCAAGATCTATAAAGAACTTATCAAACTCAACACCCAAAGAACAAATAATCCAATCAAGAGATGGGAAGAAGACATGAACAGACATTTCTGCAAAGAAGACATACAAATGGCCAACAGACACATGAAAAAATGCTCAACATTACTCGGCATCCGGGAAATACAAATCAAGACCACAATGAGCTACCACATCACACCAGTCAGAATGGCTAAAATTAACAAGTCAGGAAATGACAGATATTGGTGAGGATGTGGAGAAAGGGGAACCCTCCTACACTGTTGGTGGGAATGCAAGCTGGTGCAGCCACTCTGGAAAACAGCATGGAGGTTCCTCAAAAAGTTGAAAATAGAGCTACCCTACGACCCAGCAATTGCACTACTGGGTATCTACCCCAAAGATACAGATGTATTGAAATGAAGGGGCACCTGGACTCCAATGTTTACAGCAGCAATGTCCATAATAGCCAAACTATGGAAAGAGCCCAGATGTCCATCGACAGGTGAATGGATAAAGAAGATACACACACACACACACACACACACAAACACACACACACAATGGAATACTACTCAGCCATCAAAAAAATGAAATCTTGCCGTTTGCAATGACGTGGATGGAACTAGAAGGTATTATGCTAAGCGAAATAAGTCAACTGGAGAAAGACAATTATCATATGATCTCACTCATATGTGGAATTTAAGAAACAAAACAGAGGATCATAGGGGAAGAGAGAAAAAATAAAATAAGATGAAACCAGAGAGAGGGGGGAAAGATGGTGGAGGAGTAGGGGACCCTATTTCAACTGGTCCCCGGAATTGAGCTGGATATCCACCAGACCACTCTGAGCACCCACAAAACCAGCCTGAGATGTAAGAAGATCTGGATCTCTACAAACAGAATATTGCAGGCGGTTGGTTTTGAGGTACAAAGCGGGGAGCCGTGATTCCGCGGGCAGATATCGGAGGATAAATGGCAGCGGGAGGGTGTCTGGCCGTGGGGATCCTACACCGCCGGTGAGCGACAGCCTCGCGTGCTGGGGATGGGGCACAGACACGCAGACCGGTAGCGGTGGGGAAAGGACTCTAGGGCAGCCCCCGGGGCAGAAACCCGGAGCGGCAGGGTCGCGCCTGCGAACTGCAGCCCCCAGGATGGAAACCCAGAGCGGCGCAGTCGAACGCGTGCACGAACTGGGAGCGGCTGGTGGTTTTAGAAGCACAAAGGTCAGAGATGTGCCCCGACCTGGAGGCAGGACTGGGGTCACTGCGGAGGGGCGCACAACCCAGGACGCTGCAGTTTATAGCAGCACGGACAGAGACGGAGATGGTGTGGCCTGGAGAGCTCACTGAAGAACAGACTGTGATCTCTGCTCTGAGGCAGAGGGTTGGAAACGGTCTCTTCTGCTCTGACTCGTGGAAGTGACGCGGAAAGCCACCAGGGAAAGGCGCCAGAGAACAAAAGCCCCAAAGACTGATTCCCGCTGAGCCCATCCCCCACCACAGGGGTGCAGGGCAACTCCGCCCAACAGGGTTGCCTGAGTAACAGCGCGGCAGACCCCTCCCACAGAAGACAGGCTGGGAAAACAAGAGGCCCCCAACCCTAAGGTCCCAAGAAAACAGGTGCATCTTGCTTGGGTTCTGGTCAATAATTTCGACTCTATACATTCCCTCAAACACCCATCAACAGAATGACTAGGAGGAGGAGTCCCCAAAATAGAAAAGACTCAGAGATTATGACTTATGCTGCAGATTTACAAATGGATGCAGATATAACCAAGATGTCGGAGATGGAATTCAGGCTAGCAATTGTGAAGACAATGGCTAGAATGGAGAAATCAATTAATGGCAACATAGAATCTCTAAGGGCAGAAATAAAAGGGGAATTGGCAGAACTTAAAAATGCTATCAATGAGATCCAATCCAATCTAGATAATCTAACAGCTAGGGTAACTGAGGCAGAAGAGAGAATAAGCGACCTAGAAGACAATATAATAGATAAAAAGGGAAAAGAGGAGGCTAGGGAAAAACAACTCAGAATCCATGAAAACAGAATCAGAGAAATAAGTGACACCATGAAGTGTTCCAGTGTCAGAATAATTGGAATCCCGGAGGGAGTGGAGAGAGAGAGAGGACTAGAAGATGTATTTGAGCAAATCGTAGCTGAGAACTTCCCTCATCTGGGGAATGAAACAAACATTCGCGTCCTAGAGGCAGAGAGGACCCCTCCCAAATCAAGGAAAACAGGCCAACACCCCGGCATGTAATAGTAAAACTTGCAAATCTTAGAACCAAGGAAACCATCTTAAGGGCAGTTAGGGGGAAGAGATTCCTTACGTACAGAGGGAGGAACATCAGAATAACGTCAGACCTATCCACAGAGACCTGGCAAGCCAGAAAGGCCTGGCAAGCCATATTCAGGGTACTAAATGAGAAGAACATGCAGCCAAGAATACTTTATCCGGCAAGGCTTTCATTTAGAATGGATGGAGAGATACAGAGCTTCCAAGACTGGCAGAAGCTGAAAGAATATGTGACCACTAAGCCGGCCCTGCAAGAAATATTAAGGGGAGTTCTATAAAAGGAGAAAGACCCCAAGAGTGATATACAACAGAAATTTACAGGGACAATCTATAAAAACAACATCTTCACAGGCAACATGATGACAATTCATATCTTTCAATAATCACTCTCAATGTGAATGGCCTAAACGCTCCCATAAAACGGCACAGGGTTGCAGATTGGATAAAAAGACAGGACCCATCCATATGCTGTCTACAAGAGACTCATTTTGAACCTAAAGTTCAAATTTCAGACTGAAAGTGAAGGGATGGAGATCCATCTTCCATGCCAGCGGACCTCAAAGGAAAGCTGGGGTAGCAATTCTTATATCAGACAAATTAGATTTTAAACTAAAGTCTGTAATAAGAGACACAGAAGGACACTATATCATTCTTAAAGGGTCTATCCAACAAGAAGATCTAACAATTGTAAATATCTATGCCCCCAACATGGGAGCAGCCATCTACATAAGCCAACTGTTAACCAAAATAAAGAGTCATATTGATAACAATACGTTAATTGTAGGAGACCTCAATACCCCACTCTCAGCAATGGACAGATCATCTAAGCAGAAAATCAACAAGGAAATAAGAGCTCTGAATGATACATTGGACCAGCTGGACCTCATAGATATTTACAGAACATTCCACCCTCAAACAACAGAATACTCATTCTTCTCGAGCGCACATGGAACTTTCTCCAGAATAGACCCTATACTGGGTCACAAATCAGGTCTCAACCGATACCAAATGATTGAGATTATTCTCTGCATATTCTCAGACCACAATGCTCTAAAACTGGAACTCAATCACAAGAAAAAAATTGGCAGAAATTCAAACACTTGGAAGCTAAAGACCACTCTGCTCAAGAATGTTTGGGTCAAACTGCTAGAACTCATACAGGAATTCAGTCAAGTGGCAGGATATAAAATCAATGCACAGAAGTCAGTGGCATTCCTATACACCAACAACAAGTCAGAAGAAAGAGAAATTAAGGAGTCGATCCCATTTACAATTGCACCCAAAACCATAAGATACCTAGGAATAAATCTAACCAAAGAGGCAAAGGATCTGTACTCAGAAAACTATAAAATACTCATGAAAGAAATTGAGGAAGACACGAAGAAATGGAAAAATGTTCCATGCTCATGGATTGGAAGAACAAATATTGTGAAGATGTCAATCCTACCTAGAGCAATCTACACATTCAATGCAATCCCCATCAAAATACCATCCACTTTCTTCAAAGAAATGGAACAAATAATCCTAAAATTTGTATGGAACCAGAAAAGACCCCGCATAGCCAGAGGAATGTTGAAAAAGAAAAGCAAAGCTGGCGGCATCACAATTCCAGACTTCCAGCTCTACTACAAAGCTGTCATCATCAAGACAGTATGGTACTGGCACAAAAACAGACACATAGATCAATGGAACAGAATAGAGAGCCCAGAAATGGACCCTCAACTCTACGGTCAACTAATCTTTGACAAAGCAGGAAAGAATGTCCAATGGAAAAAAGACAGTCTCTTCAACAAATGGTGTTGGGAAAATTGGACAGCCACATGCAGAAGAATGAAACTGGACCATTTCCTTACACCACACACAAAAATAGACTCCAAATGGTTGAAAGACCTCAATGTGAGACAGGAGTCCATCCAAATCCTAAAGGAGAACACAGGCAGCAACCTCTTCGACCTCAGCCTCAGCAACTTCTTCCTAGAAACATCACCAAAGGCAAGGGAAGCAAGGGCAAAAATGAACTATTGGGACTTCATCAAGATAAAAAGCTTTTGCAAAGCAAAGGAAACAGTCAACAAAACCAAAAGACAACTGACAGAATGGGAGAAGATATTTGCAAATGACATATCAGATAAAGGGCTAGTATCCAAAATCTATAAAGAACTCATCAAACTCAACACCCAAAGAACAAAGAATCCAATCAAGAAATGGGCAGAAGACATGAACAGACATTTTTCCAAAGAAGACATCCAAATGGCCAACAGACACATGAAAAAGTGTTCAATATCGCTCGGCATCAGGGAAATCCAATTCAAAACCTCAATGAGATACCACCTCACACCAGTCAGAATGGCTAAAATTAACAAGTCAGGAAATGACAGATGTTGGCGGGGATGCGGAGAAAGGGGAACCCTCCTACACTGTTGGTGGGAATGCAAGCTGGTGCAGCCACTCTGGAAAACAGTATGGAGGTTCCTCAAAAAGTTGAAAATAGAGCTACCATATGATCCAGCAATTGCACTACTGGGTATTTACCCCAAAGATACAAAAGTAGGGACCCGAAAGGCTACGTGCACCCCGATGTTCATAGCAGCAATGTCCACAATAGCCAAACTGTGGAAAGAGCCAAGATGTCCATCAACAGATGAATGGATAAAGAAGATGTGGTATATATATACGATGGAATATTATGCAGCCATCAAAAGGAATAAGATCTTGCCATTTGCAACGATGTGGATGGAACTGGAGGGTATTATGCTGAGCGAAATAAGTCAAATAGAGAAAGACATGTATCATATGACCTCACTGATATGAGGAATTCTTAATCTCAGGAAACAAACTGAGGGTTGCTGGAGTGGGGGGTGGGGTGGGAGGGATGGGGTGACTGGGTGTTGGACACTGGGGAGGGTATGTGTTCTGGTAAGCGCTGTGAATTGTGCAAGACTGTTGAATCTCAGATCTGTACCTCTGAAACAAATAATGCAATATATGTTAAGAAAGAAAAAAAGAAGAAGAAGAATGTAACAAGAGGGGAAGAATGAAGGGGGGAAATCGGAGGGGGAGAAGAACCATGAGAGACGATGGACTCTGAAAAACAAACTGAGGGTTCTAGAGGGGAGGGGGTTGGGAGGATGGGTTAGCCTGGTGATGGGTATTGAGGAGGGCACGTTCTGCATGGAGCACTGGGTGTTATGCACAAACAATGAATCATGGAACACTATATCTAAAACTAATGATGTAATGTATGGGGATTAACATAACAATAAAAAAATTAAAAAAAAAATTAAAAAAAAAAAAAAAAGAATGTTTGGGTCAACCAGGAAATCAAAGAAGAACTTAAACAATTCATGGAAATCAATGAGAATGAAAACACATCGGTCCAAAACCTATGGGATACTGCAAAGGCGGTCCTAAGGGGGAAATAGATAGCCATCCAAACCTCACTCAAAAAAATAGAAAAATCCCGAATTCACCAACTAACTCTACACCTTAAAGAACTAGAGAAAAAGCAACAAATGACGCCTAAGCCACGCACTAGAAGAGAAATAATTAAAATTAGAGCAGAAACCAATGAATTAGAAACCAGAAACACAGTAGATCAGATCAGCGAAACCAGAAGTTGGTTCTTTGAAAGAATTAATAAGATCGATAAACCACTGGCCAGACTTATCCAAAAGAAAAGAGAAAGGACCCAAATTAATAAAATTATGAATGAAAGGGGAGAGATCATGACTAACATCAAGGAAATAGAAACAATTATTAGAAATTATTATCAACAACTATATGCCAATAAATTGAGCAATCTGGATGAAATGGAGGCCTTCCTGGAAACCTATAAGCTGCCAAGACTGAAACAGGAAGAAATTGACAACCTGAATAGGCCAATAACCAGTAACGAGATTGAAGCAGTGATCAAAAACCTCCCAAAAAACAAGAGTCCAGGGCCTGATGGATTCCCTGGGGAATTCTACCAAACATTCAAAGAAGAAATAATACCTATTCTACTGAAGCTGTTTCAAAAAATAGAGACAGAAGGAAAACTTCCAAACTCATTCTATGAGGCCAGCATTACCTTAATCCCCAAACCAGGCAAAGACCCCATCAAAAAGGAGAATTTCAGACTGATATCCCTGATGAATATGGATTCCAAAAAATCCTCAACAAAATCCTAGCTAATAGGATCCAACAATACATTAAAAGGATCATCCACTACGACCAAGTGGGATTTATCTCCGGGATGCAAGGGTGGTTCAACATTCGCAAATCAATCAATGTGACAGAACACATTAATAAGAGGAGGGAGAAGAACCATATGGTCCTCTCAATTGATGCAGAAAAAGCATTCGACAAAATACAACATCCTTTCCTGATTAAAACTCTCCAGAGTATAGGGATAGAGGGAACATTCCTCAAGTTCATAAAATCCATCTATGAAAAACCCACAGTGAATATCATCCTCAATGGGGAAAAGCTGAGAGCCTTTCCCTTAAGATCAGGAACACGTCAAAGATGCCCACTCTTGCCACTATTGTTCAACATAGTACTAGAAGTCCTAGCAACAGCAATCAGACAACAAAAAGAAATAAGAGGTATTCAAATTGGCAAAGAAGAAGTCAAACTCTCTCTTTTCGCAGACGACATGATACTTTATGTGGGAAACCCAAAAGACTCCGCCCCCAAATTACTAGAACTCATCCAGCAATTCAGTAATGTGGCAGGATACAAAATCAATGCACAGAAATCAGTTGCTTTCTTATACACTAACAACGCAACTGTAGAAAGAGAAATTAGAGAAACGATTCCATTTACAATAGCACCAAAAACCGTAAGATACCTCGGAAGAAACCTAACCAAAGAGGTAAAGGATCTCTACTCTAGGAACTACAAAACACTCATGAAAGAAATTGAAGAAGACACAAAAAGATGGAAAAATATTCCATGCTCATGGATCGGAAGAATAAACATTGTTAAAATGTCTATGCTACCCAGAGCAATCTATACCTTCAATGCCATCCCGATCAAAATTCCAATGACATTTTTCAAAGTGCTGGAACAAACAATCCTAAAATTTGTATGGAATCAGAAAAGACCCCGAATCGCCAAGGAGATGTTGAAAAAGAAAAACAAAGCTGGGGGCATCACGTTGCCCGATTTCAAGCTATATTACAAAGCTGTGATCACCAAGACAGCATGGTACTGGCACAAAAACAGACATATAGACCAACGGAACAGAATAGAGAACCCAGATATGGACCCTCAACTCTATGGTCAAATAATCTTTGACAAAGCAGGAAAAACCATGCAATGGAAAAAAGACAGTCTCTTCAATAAATGGTGCTGGGAAAATTGGACAGCCACATGCAGAAGAATGAAACTCGACCATTCTCTAACACCATTCACAAAGATAAACTCAAAGTGGATGAAAGACCTCAATGTGAGACAGGAATCCATCAAAATCCTAGAGGAGAACATAGGCAGTAACCTCTTTGACATCGCCCACAGCAACTTCTTTCAAGATACATCTCCAAAAGCTAGTGAAAGAAAAGCAAAAATGAACTTTTGGGACTTCATCAAGATAAAAAGCTTCTGCACAGCAAAGGAAACAGTCAACAAAACAAAGAGGCAACCCACAGAATGGGAGAAGACATTTGCAAATGACACTACAGATAAAGGGCTGGTATCCAAGATCTATAAAGAACTTCTCAAACTCAACACCCAAAAAACAGATAATCAAGTCAAAAAGTGGGCAGAAGAGATGAAAAGACACTTCTCTGAAGAAGACATACAAATGGCTAACAGACACATGAAAAAATGTTCATCATCATTAGCCATCAGGGAAATCCAAATCAAAACCACATTGAGATACCACCTTACACCAGTTAGAATGGCAAAAATGGACAGGGAGAGAAACAAGAAATGTTGGAGAGGTTGTGGAGAAAGGGGAACCCTCTTACAGTGTTGGTGGGAATGCAAGTTGGTACAGCCACTTTGGAAAACAGTGTGGAGGTTCCTCAAAAATTTAAAAATAGAGCTACCCTATGACCCAGCAATTGCACTCCTGGGTATTTACCCCAAAGACACAGATGTAGTGAAAAGAAGGGCCATATGCACCCCAATGTTCATAGCAGCAATGTCCGCAATAGCCAAACTGTGGAAAGAGCCAAGATGCCCTTCAACAGATGAATGGATAAAGAAGATGTGGTCCATATATACAATGGAATATTACTCAGCCATCAGAAAAGATGAATACCCAACTTTTACATCAACATGGATGGGACTGAAGGAGATTATGCTAAGTGAAATAAGTCAAGCAGATAAAGTCAATTATCATATGGTTTCACTTATTTGTGGAACATAAGGAATAACATGGAGGACATTAGGAGAAGGAAGGGAAAAATGGGGAGGGGGAATTGGAGGGAGAGATGAACCATGAGAGACTATGGACTCTGAGAAACAAACAGGGTTTTAGAGGGGAGGGGGGAGGGGGGATTGGTTAGCCCGGTGATGGGTATTAAGGAGGGCATGTATTGCATGGAGCACTGGGTGTTATACGAAAACAATGGATCGTGGATCACCACATCAAAAACCAATGATGTATTGTATGGTGACTAACATAACATAATAAAATTTAAAAAAAAAAAAAAAAAAGATGAAACCAGGGAAGGAGACAAACCATAAGAGAGTCTTAATCATAGGAAACAAACTGAGGGTTGATGGAGGGGAGGGGGGGGTGGGAGGATGGGGTAACTGCGTGATGGACATTAAGGAGGGTACGTGATGTAATGAGCACTGGGTATTATATAAGCCTGATGATGAATCCCTGACCTCTACCTCTGAAACCAATAATACATTATATGTTAGTTAATTGCATTTAAAAAAAAGAATATGTAAAAACCAATTTTTAGTTAGCCAGCTTAAATTAGATGCTTAAATCAAAATCTTAGTTTCTTCACTGACATTTTCTTTTTAATAAAAGTCAAGGCTAAATTAAAAACACAACATGCACACACACACACAACCTCCAGACTAGGAGAATGGGGAGTTAGTGTTTAATGCTCACAGAGTTTTACTTTGAGAAAATGAGTTCTGGAGAAGGATATTGGTGGTGGTTGTACAACAATGTGAATGTACCTCATGCCACTGAATTGTAAAGTTAAAAATGGTTAAAAAGGCCAATTTTATGTTATGTATATTTTACCACCCTTCCCCTTCTCCCTCCAGAATCATCTAAGTGAACAGATAACCTTGCTCAGGACAAAACGGACATCCTGTTGTGAAGAATGAGGAACCTGACAAGCCCTGGACCCACAGACCACTCACTGACCTTGACTCAGAGGCTGCTCAGAGTGGCCATGGCCATAGCTCGCCTTCAAACATTGGAAGCTGGCTTGAAGCTCCAACACTAAACAGTAGGAGTGCAATGCTTCCCAGCCAGAACTATTTCAGAACAGGTGTTACTAGTTGCTTCTTTATCCAAACACTACCCCCTGGTCTAAAACATAAAATACAAAGACCTCAGTCAAAGTACAGGCAGTTGTCACAATGCCTTCTACAATGTCCTCCAGGAAACACTGTTTACAAAATGTAGCTCCAGGAGGGAATCTGTCGTCTGGGAACTTTGTTTAGGAGCAAGGTAAAAGTGGCGGCACATCTACGGAAGGTAATAACTTGAGTTTTAGAGGATTTTATTTGCAATCCAACTGGCCCCCGGGGGCAGGGCATGCTGCCTCCGGGGGCCACTTCCACACACCCAGATGATACCGACATGGGTTGTATATGAAACACTGCTTTCGTCTGTCTTCTCTAGTGGGGTGGGATGCTGAAATGTGAACAGCGCATCCATGGATTATTAAGTAATAAGCTAAAGGGAGCCAGGACACATTCCTGTTTAACCTCAGGAGAAAATTCTGCCTGGCTTGCGAAAATGTCCTGACTCCTGAGGAGCAGGTTCTACATAAGCACCAACGTCCCAGGGGCTTTGGTTGGTTTATTTAACTTAGACCTTGATCAGCATCTGCCTACGGACTCAGAGGCCAAAGGAAGCTCAAGATGCGCCACTAATAATCTAGAACCATTTCTAACAGAGTTCTAGATTAAGTGAAAAGAGCAGGATAATAAATGATGTTGACAGTAGTATCTCAAACTTACAAAAACAAGTATAGAAAATAAAAGCAAGGAAATATACAAAAATATTAGCAGTAGTTATCCGCAGGGGGGAGTTAGGTAGATAATTACATATTCATCCATCATACAAATTTTCTATAATGAGGATGCAATTGGCAAAGCAAACCATTGTTAGAATATGAAGATGTCCTTTCTTCTGGGGAGCCTTTCTTGTGCCTGGTATCGCTTCCTCCAGTTTTTAAAAATCCATTTTCTATTGTTGTTGCACATCTCACTCTGTGTTGTGATTACTTATTTAAGTTCCCATCTCTCTCCCACACCAGACTGACTGCCTTTAGAGCAGGGATCAGGCCATTTATCTTTTCAACTCTGGTACTTCTTACTATTCCTGGCACACAGTTGCTACAAAATAAATGTTTGTTGTTGCAAATGAAGCATTTAGTTAGTAAAACGTTTATGACGTTTATGACAAGGGTCTGCTTGTTACCAAGGAGATTTAAAATTCTTCCTACATCATAGAAGAATTCCCAAAGTCAAAGGAAAAGACAGTAGTAGAAACTAATATCCTCCTAAATTAGTGATAATGCTGTAGGGATCAATCCGAGAAAGGAAAGAATTTTACAGGCACCTAGGGTGTGGATGCATACATTGTCTTTTTTTTTTTTTTTTTTTTTAATGGCAAACAAAGACTTTTGCCCTGCCCAAGGAGGGCATATTCTTTCGGAGCAGGAGTGTTTGAAACTGGGTAGGTAAATAGACTGAAATGAGTAACCACTGAAGAACAGTGGAATCACCATAGGATAAAAGCTCTGGAAAAATCTGAGAGCTCAACTTACTCTCTGGACAAGGGAAGACGATACAATTTCAATTATATGCTTCAGTAAAATATCTTCTGTAGCTAAAAATGATAATCACAAGTATAAACCTGACTCACAAAACCAGCCCTAAAATACACTATCATGTAGATTTCGGCATATATATGCTCTAAGCAAAAACCAAAGTTCTTTGGAAAATAACCCAGTGGAGTATTAGGATCAAACCCAAACCACAAAAGTTAGAGCTGTCTGACCCTGAGGTGCTTTGCGTACTGCTGCGGCCGCGCATGCCCGGCTGGCCCCACGCGTGGGGAGCCTCCCCGGCCTGCGCTGGAGAAGGCCCCTAGGGGAGACAGAGCAAGGGGGAGACGGTAAGTGTGTATGCGCATGACTCAACTTTAGTAATCGCCATGATGACAAAGGAAGAGGGGAAATCATTTATTAATTCATCCTAATTTGTGCAATGGTTTCTAAAAGAGGCAAACAAGAGAATGATTCTGAAAAAAATCACGGTACAAGAATATCCTGAAGCGATTTGGAAAGACACCCAAAGTGGCCACAATAGAGAAGTGATACACCCAGCGGGTGAGGAGTTAGGAGGCCACAGAAAAGAGTATAAAAGAAGGAAGACAAAAACGGGATCTTTTTTTTTGAAATGGTTTCTACTCCAAGGAGATGCAAAAAATTCTGTGGGTGAGTCAGCCTGGAAATAATGAGAAAGACAGTCTACAAAGTTCACAGGAGCTAGGGCTTAATAATACCCCAGAAGAAATTACGTAGCAAAAAGCATCTGCCAGTGCATTTGTTTGATAACATCCATTAGTGCAAACTGTCTGGCAGAAACAAGCAACAGGCATCAAAATATCTCGATTTTAAAGTCAGCATGGAAAAAAAATGGATGAGCTCTTCAAAGAGTAAGTATAGATATGGCTCATCTAAGATCAAATAAGAAATAACTCTAAGTTGTGCTTGGTAATTCTCAATGTATTTTGTTATTTAAAGCCGGGCCTACAGTAAGGAAATAAAAGCAGATGGACAGCAAGAAGCTTGAAGCAAAAAGTATCAAGAAATGGAGCCGAGAACCAAATAATAATGTAAAAAGGGAAGAGTTTTAGGCCACACTGAACTGGCCTAGGGCAAGGGCTATAGTATAAATAAAATTAAAGTTCCTGAAGTTGTTGTTGTTGTTGTTTTTAATATTAAAAAGCTATTTCCTTGGTTAATATTTCCAAAAATTATATTGTAAGAGTTCTGGAAAAATAAATCATGACAATCTAAACACTCCTAAAGCAATGTAATTTGTCATAATTAAGAATTGAAACCAGCCAAATGTTGCACAACAGGGGCATGGTAAATTGAATTGTGGCACATCTATCGCTTGGATATTATGCAGCTTCTAGTAATTCAATGCAGTAACGTGGAACAGACTCATGACAGAGCTCCAAATGAAGAAGTTATTTTATACAGTATGGATTATGGAGCTAAAGTAATGCTATATATAGTTTTAAAAACAGATTTTCTTAATTACGTTTAGATTCTCAGGAAAAAGTTGCAATTCAACTTAAATTTGCTTTGGATATTTTTTATTAGTAGTACCCTCACAGGGCTCTAAACAGTCTCTAGGAAAGCAGGTTCCTTGCTTTTAACTATGAGGGTTAATAAAACCCTTAGTAAAATATTGCAGAGATAATAGACGCTACCCTGAGAGGCTCTCTGTGGCTCACACACTGCCCGCGATTCTTTGCCAGGTTTCTAGAAGTCACCAAGTAAATACCAAGTGTAATGTCTAAAGAAATAATTTATATATTCCCTCATAGGAAGAAAACCACCAAGTCTTGATGTGTCCCAATTTATGATTTTGTCTTAGAGCTAGTCAAGCATCTAGAACCTAAGGAAAGTGAATCTCAGTTGAAGGCTTTGGCTGGGGCCAGCACAGTGCACTCTCCCCAGGGCCGTTTCCTGATGATCAATTTGCCTAAAAGCATTTCAAGAAAGATCCATCCCCCTTGGGAGTTTCTGCATCTATTCACGTATCCTGTCCTTTTTTGACACTTCTTTGTCATTTTGGGTTTATTAAACTAATTCCTCTACAGGCATATTTTATTTCTTATTTTTAAGAAATAGTTCTTAAAGGTGCATTGCTTTATATCTTTGTGTATTTTATCTACTCTATTAAGTACTCTTGGGAATTTTTTAAAAGATTTTATTTATTTATTTTAGGGAGGGAGGGGCCGAGGGAGAGGGAGAGAGAAACCTAAGCAGAAGCCATGCTGAGCGTGGAGCCCGACCCTGAGATCAGACCTGAACCAAAACCAAGCGTTGGGTGCTTAACCAACTGAGCCACCCAGGTGCCCCTTAAGAATTTTTAAAGCTCATCTTTCTGAGTGAAGAACCTTTCTTCAAGGGATAATTTTTTATTTTTAGGATACTTCACAGATGCAACAACACTAAAAAAAGAGGTTTTCAATTATAGGAAGACAACTTTTATGCAACTTTAAAATATCTGATTTTATTGAAGTATTTAAACTTATTTAATTTTAACTATATTAAAAAACTCAAATACCTTAATGGTAAATTTCAATTAGGGAGAAAGATTAGGGTTATATGAAAATCACTTGGGAAGTGTTTCCAGCTACACATGTTGGCATCCTCCCCTAGATTCTAGAAATTTTGGGGTGACTGTCACATTTCCTTCCTGCTGATAAAAAAATAAACAACACCGCCCCCCCCCAAACCCAAAGGAAATGGAATTTGCTTTTGGCTTCCCATTCACTCCTGACCATATTCTGGCTGTTGATTTCTTCATGATTATTCACAACTTATAATTTTTTTCTTTTAGAGAGAGAGAGGGAGAGAGAGAGGGGGTTGGAGGGGCAGAGGGAGAGAAAGAATTTTTTTTTTTAAGATTTTATTTATTTGACAGAGAGAGACACAGTGAAAGAGGGAACACAAGCAGGGGGTGTGAGAGAGGGAGAAGCAGGCTTCCAGCTGAGCAGGGAGCCTGATGCGGGGCTCGATCCCAGGACCTGGGATCATGACCCGAGCCGAAGGCAGACGCTTAACGACTGAGCCACCCAGGCACCCCGGGAAGAGAAAGAATCTTAAGCAGATTCCACACCCCCAGCACGGAGCCCAACTTGGGGCTCGATCTCACACCAGAGATCATGACCTGAGCCAAAATTAAGAGTCAGACGTCTAACCCACTGAACCACCCAGGTGCCCCAAATCATGATATAATTTTATGAGTTCATTAATTAAGTTAAAACAGCACTTGTGAAGGTAAGAACTGAATCTGAATATCATAATTTTGTTGTTAAAGAAAACTCATACTTGGAGTCACGTCATCAAATTCCCTATCATGAGGTTCTAGTTCATAGCAGTATGCTTCCTTTGGTACAAAAAGATCAGAAAAATATTTATTTCACAAGAAAACATGTTTTCAAGGAGAAAGGTTACACAAAAAGAGCAAGCTTTTTGATTGTTCGCCATCTAAACCCAGAAACGTTTGGGCAGATTGACCTTGCAGGGCTAGGCCAAGAGGCCAAGCAGGTCTGAGCCAGTGAGGCCAGCAGGCACTCTCCACACACACCCCATTCAAAAGCAGGCGGCCCAGTGACTCACCGGCAGGGCAAGATCCGCACAACGTCATTGGGCTTGTACCCTTCAATGCAAACTGCACAGTTATCAAAATCGGGTTCTGTCTCCTGCAACAGAGAAAGTACAGATGAGTTGACTTGTGTAGCTTCAACTCTGTGTAAATACGCAAACAAGCAAGGAGAGCTTGCCTGGAGCAAGGCTTTCAATCGTCTACGTGCCAGTTTTCTTAATCAATAATTGACTGTATTTGGGCCCATTTTCCATTCCTTCCAACCTCCACTTTTTGTTTCTGGGTTCCACTGCAAGTGTTTTCATGAGGGAACAATTTTTTAATGTATTGTTACTAATAATGATATTTATTATGATTGTGAGAAAGCAATTTTTAAATATACCATTACTAGGAATGCTATTTATTATAACAAGAGGTGACATCAAAATCTCAAGGATGAGAAAAACTATTTATGGAGAATTGTCGGAATGATACTTAATCTATCAATTCCTTGGGAATCTTATGTATACAACTCTAGAACAATGGTTTTAACTTTTTATTCAATCTCTTTCAATACCCCAACATATATTCCTTATGTGGTAGTCCCTGTTCTTTTATGTTCTGTTGAGGGGAAAAAAGTAATGAAAAATATACTTTAAATTTGTAATGCTTTTTTTTTTAGATTTAAAAAAAAAATTTATTTGACAGAGAGAGAGAGAGAGACAGAGAGAGAGGGAACACAAGCAGGGGGAGTGGGAGAGGGAGAAGCAGGCTTCCCGCTGAGCTCGGAGCCCGATGCGGGGCTCGAACCCAGGACCCCAGGATCATGACCTGAGCCGAAGGCAGACGCTTAACGACTGAGCCACCCAGGCGCCCCAATTTAGTAATGCTTTTAAATGAATTTCATCTTATTAAGTTAACTCAATAGTATTTTTATATAGTTGAAAAACAGCAGCTCATAGTGAAACAAATCAAGTATTCGGACTAGAGACAACACCTGGTATACGTGTAGACTTGTGAATCCCTTACAATGCCCCAAGGAGCCCCAAGTACATGTATCGCAATCCACTGCTCTAATATTTCTTCTGGGGAGAAGAAAGACCTTTAGAGGTCTGCAGGCCTTGGACTGCATTGCTTCGTTGTTCCTTCTCAAGATATGCTTCTGCTTCTGATGTGGTTATAGCAGCATTATTTACAGTAGCCAAGATAGGGAAGCAGCCCAAGTGTCCACTGATAGATGAATGGATAAGGAAGATGTGGCATATATACATACAAAGAAATTATTTTATATATATTCGCATATATATTATTATATATATATATATATATATATATAAAATGGAATATTACTCAGCCATAAAACAATGAAATCTTGACATTTGCAATAGCATGGGTGGATCTACAGAGTATAATGCTAAATGAAATAAGCCAGTCGGAGAAAGACAGATACCATATGATTTCACTCATATGTGGAATTTAAGAAAGAAATGAAAAAAGAAAAAAAAAGGAAACAAACAAAAAAAAACAGCCTCTTAAACACAGAGAACAAACTGGTGCTTGCCAGAGGGGAAGCGGGTGGGGGGGATGGGTGAAACAGATAAAGGGGATTAGGAATACACTTATCCTGATGAGTACTGAGGAATGCGTAGAACTGTTGAGTCATTATGTTGTACACTTGAAACTAATATAACACTCTATATTAATTATACCTGAATTAAAAAAAAAGATAGGCTTTGCTCTTGGCTTTAAGTCCTCATTCTCCAGCAAAGGAAGCTGCTGTAATGACTTTGGGGTTGTAGATGCCAGATTTCAGAGGGACTGAATATACTTCCTGTATTTACTGCAATTATCAGTGGAGGACATCACACAACATATAACACTTTCCTCCTTGCAAGGATTTATGGAAAAATTTTCTCAAATCGTTAATACTAGGAGCAACCATTTTGTTTTTACCTTGTGGACTGGGATGAAGTAATCAGATACTGTTTGAATATTTCTTCCTCCATTGCATTGGCTGCTAGAAAGCCCCAACCTAAGTTTGGGATCCATTTTTGTTACACATTTCAGGTAATGTACTTATGTACAAATTTTATCCTAGCTTCATCTATTTTTCCTATACTTACCTTTCAATCTCTTACATTTTCTTTCCAACTACTTTGTTGTCCTACTGTATGCATTTTATAAATTGTTTTAAATTATATTTAATACAGATGGGTATAATACCAGACCCAGGCGAGCTATCTTCACGTGTTCCCCTTCTCCCTTCCTCCCCTCTCTTCTACCCTGGCTGCTGGAAAAGTCAGGAACTTTTTTGAATGGTCCCTCACCAAAAAGAAAAGAGGCTCCTGTTACCTTGTCACCCTTCTTGATGGTTCTGACCTGGAGCTTGCTGATAGCTTTCTTTGCTGCATCTCCCAGTCGGCGCTAAAAAAAAACCAAAAGCTCCTTGTTAGTAATAAAGATGTGTAATTCTTGACTTTGTTTCTGATGGCATTTAATAAACCGGGGGCAGCTATCTCTGAAATGCACAAGTGGCATGAATGTTAAGGACAATGGCTGGAAGAAATGGGGCGGTGATATCTGTGCAAAGTGGATCTAGTAATTGAGGTCTATTAAAGCGCTGTCATCGAGAGAAGCTCTTCATGCCCAATGTTAAGCAAGTGGCAAATGGCCTGGAAAAATCCTGCCCTACAGTGACTCCAGCACAGGTTACATTTATGCAGACTAGTGCACACACACAGAAGTTTAGTAATTTGCCACTCTAGCCATTTAATTTGTGACAAGGAGATAGCCAGTCTGGAGCAGTTGGAATAAATTTCATGCTCTCTTTTTCACAATCAGGGTTTACTGTTTACTGCTTGTAGATTTCTTTCCATATGGAATTTTAAGGAATTTCCTTTGCTTTTATAGACCTAGCATAGGTTTATCTATTTCATCTGTACTATCCTATCCCATCACATTCTTCCATGCCAATTTCACCTCCTCTGTGTATGTTTAAGTGTGGGTGTGCCTATAGGAAAATACATAAAACATACATGTTCAGCTTAGCAAATAATTATAAAGCAAACACCTGTGTAACCAGTCACTCATGTCAAATAATATATTAGCACTCCTTTAAAAGTTTTTTTTTGATAGAGAAATGAGCCCTGCAATCATGTGATGATAGGGCAGTCAGGAAGAAGGGGAGTGGGGGAGGGTGGTGAATTAAGTTTTAATCTGTCAACATTTGCTTGTGTGCTTCTGAGCTTCCTACATGTAGCAGCTCCTTCTTAGGTTTGTGTACTATGACCCTGTAATAGACATGTATTTGCAGCAGTGAAACATATTTGAAGGCTATGATAAATGAGACAAACATTTACACGGAATAATCACTTCCTTTCACTAATTTTGTTCCCTTTAGGAACAACACTCAAGCTTCTTTCTTTTCTTTAAAATTGTGAACATATCCTAGTGAACGGTTAACATATCCTGCGTACCATGCTAAAACTTTATATGCAGTATCACTTTTATTCTTACAACCCTGTGAGGAAAAAAAAATACTATTTTATAGAATGAACTGAGACTTACAGAGCTTAAGTAAATCGTTTATCATAATCAGTGAATGGTCAGTCAGAATCTGAATAAAATGAAGTCTGACTTGAAAGCCAGAGCTAAACCACCACTCTAATTATTCACTAAACCACCTCATCAACAAACTGGCCAGTCATCCAACCAACTAACATCCTCCCAGTCAGCCAGCCAGCACTCAACTGACATTTGGCCAACCAGCCAACCAACCAATCACTGAGCAGCCAACCAATACCTGGCCAGCCAGCTAACCAGTTAACCAGCCATTCAGCCAGCCAGCCAAGCAACTAACCAACCCAAATTTATTAAGTATTTATCATATGGCACTTCCTTGAGCATACAACAGTTAAATAAGTAGAAGAGAGGTGTTCTCCTTGTTAATTCATTTTCTTTTTGATATTTTGTCATTAGTTTCTAAAGTGATTACTGGCAATTTTAACAAAAACGTAAGTTTGGTTCTGACCCAAAAGGAGACCTACATACATTTGAGATTTATGCAGAAGTCCATGAGAAGCTAGCAAACTAAGGTTGCAGAAAAACAAGGAGAGTCTGTAATGATAAATACCATGGTGGTGGGTGGACATTGAGAGGGAAAAACACGGAGATGAAACTAAAAAAGGATGGAACTCTCTGTCCTCTGCTCTTCCTCTAATTCCTGCATGATCATCCTTTGATCTAAACTCAGGCCACTTCTTCAGGGAGCTCTTCCCCCATGTCTCCCAAGAGGGAAGATCCTTCTAGTCTATACCTTATGGCACCTGGTCCCTCTGCTTCATAGCACTGTCAAAAATTTACGATTTGACATTTGTTTTGATGATCGATCTCTGTTAAATTTCCTTCAAGTAAACTCCCTGAGGGCCAGATTGTGTTTATTTTTGCTTCTCATTGTGTCCCAGCACCTAGAATAAAGCTCCCTTTGATAACTGACAGTCAATCATTCCACACGTATTTTGGATCACGTATTTTGTCCCAGGCATAGCTCTGCGTTATGGAAAGAATGGTGGTGAAAGGAGGCGTCTGGCTGGCTCAGTCGGTAGAGAATGCAACTCTTGATCTCAGGGTTGTGAATTTGAGCCCCATGTTGGGGATAAGAGAATACTTAAAAGATTTTTTTAAATCTTTTAAGAAAAATGGTAGTGAAAAAACACACATAAATTCCTGTTCTTTTAGCTTACAAGCTAGTGGCAAAGCCATAAATGGTTGATGAGTGAATAAAATTCTAAACCAAAAGATTTTTTTTAAAGCATGGAAAACCATCTATGAGATTTAGCCAGTTAACGGGAAAATTAATGGACAAACTATAAGCAATACATGTGGTAAGATAAGCAAAGCTGTGATCTTGGCCTTGGCAAAACCAGTCAGTCTCAACCAAGAGTTGCTTTTCATTGAAGAAGCCTGGAGCAGGAATTAAAAGGAATAGAGAGAGGGCTACCGAGAGTAAGTTACCAGGAATTAAGTGCAACAAACCTGCAAAACATTACGTTTAGAATAAGAAATCTGGACCCAGATAAACACATGTTGATTGTTTTTCAGTCAAGAGCTCAGGTATTTTTGCAACTGTGTTTATTTATTTTTTATGATTTTATTTATTTATTGGACAGAGAGTGAGAGAGAGAGAGAGAGAGAGAGAGCACAGGCAGGGGAAGCGTCAGGCAGAGGGAGAGGGAAAAGTAGGCTCCCCTTTGAGCAGGGAGCCCGATGCGGGACTCAATCCCAGGCCCCTGGGATCATGACCTGAGCCGAAGGCAGACGCTTAACCGACTGAGCCACCCAGGTGCCCTGCAATTGTGTTTAATTATATAATATCTGTCCCCAACAGAATCACTTCAACTATTTTTTATTTTCCAAGGCAAAGCAGAGCAATTAAGTGGCAAATATTATTTTCAAACAACGGTCACAGAGTATACTCAAAGGAAGATCAACATTTCTTAAGGAAGTGAACCAGAAATTATTTTTTCAAAGTTTAATTTTATCTAAAACATTTCTTTTAAAAGTTTTTCATAAATTTTTATTGAAATTCAAAACATAATTGAGTACAGTTTTTTTTTAGTATAAGTCTACTAATGAAGAGAATGGAATTGTTTTTGGTGGGAATAACATTTCCTTTAACTGGGGTTCAGAGTTAAGTGTTTCCTATTATCAGAATCACTTGCTGATCTGTAATGAGGTTTTATGTACTATACTGATTACATTGTTTTCTATGCATAATTCTGTGTGATAGATATTACAAGGGAAAAATCATGAAACATAAGGCATAACCCCTGTTCTCATGGAATTTACAATCTGTTCTCATGGAATTTACAATCTGTAAAAAAATTACCATTGCAGTGGGAGAGCAACCTTAATAAATATAGTATAGCGTTACTGCTTTAGGAGAGAGATGAAAGAGTTTGTTAAAACTGCCTAAAATAATTTTTAAGACAACTTATATAGTTCTGAAGAAGGACATGGATAAAAAAGTGAAGCTAGGCACGTCCTCAATTTTATTAGAAAATCGGTAGTGTGGCTTATACTAACTTACACTTTCAATATTCATTTTCTTTTTCACGTGACTATCTCTTAGTATTCTGTTACTTCATTATATAGTAGCTATTTTTTTTTGACACAACCCAAGAGGAATGTCACTTTTTTTTTTTTTAAAGATTTTATTTATTTATTTGAGAGAGAGAATGAGACAGAGAGCATGAGAGAGGGGAGGGTCAGAGGGAGAAGCAGACTCCCCACTGAGCAGGGAGCCCGATGCAGGACTCGATCCCGGGACTCCAGGATCATGACCTGAGCTGAAGGCAGCCGCTTAACCGACTGAGCCACCCAGGCGCCCGGAATGTCACTTTTTAAAAAAGTTTTTATTTTAATCACCGGTGCTCATCATAGCAAGTGCACTCTTTAATTTCTATCACCTACTTCACCCATCCTCTTAACCTCCCCTCTGGTAACCATCTGTTTGTTCTCTCGTTTTTTTCCCTTTGCTCATTTTGTTTCTTAAGTTCCACATATGAGTGAAATCATATGGTATCTGTCATTATCTGACTGATTTATTTCACTGAGCATAATACTCTCTAGCTCCGTCAATGTCATTGCAAATGGCAAGATTTCCTTTTTTATGGCTAAATAAATTTCCATTGCATCTATACACCACATCTTCTTTACCCATTTATCTATCCACGGACACTTGGGCTGCTTCCATATCTGGGCTACTGTATATAATGCTGCTATAAACACAGGGTGCATGTAACCCTTTGAATTAGTGTTTTTGTATTCTTTGGAGAAATACCTAGCACTGTGATTCCTGGAGCGTAGGGTAGCTCTATTTTTAACTTTTTGGAAACCTCCATACTGTTTTCCACAGTGGCTGCACCAAGTTTGCATTCCCACCAACTCTGCAAGAGGGTTCCTTTTTTCCCACATTCTCACCAACATCTGTTGTTTCTTGTGTTGTTGATTTTAGCCATTCCAACAGATGTGAGACAGTATCTCATTGTAGTTTTCATTTGCATTTCCCTGATGATCAGTGATGATGAGCATCTTTTCATGTGTCTGGTGGCCATCTGGATGTCTTCTTTAGAGAATGTCTGTTCATGTTTCCTGCCCATTTTTAACTGAATTGTTTTTTGGGTGTTGAGTTTTATAAGTTCTTTATATATTTTCAATACTAACCCTTTATCAGATATGTCATTTGCAAGAATCTTCTCCCATTCCATAGGTTGCCTTTTAGTTTCATTGACTGTTTCCTCTGCTGTGCAAAAGCTTTTTATTTTCATGTAGTTCCAATAGTTTGTTTTTGCTTTTTGCTTCCCTTGCCTCAGGGGACCTATCTAGAGAAAAGTTGCCAAGGCTGATGTCAGAGAAGTTACTGCCTGTGCTCTCTTCTAGAATTTTTATGTTTTCAGGTCTCACATTAGGTCTTTAATTCATCTTTACCTTTGTGGATGGTGTAAGAAAGTGGTCCAGTTTCATTCTTTTGCATGTTGCTGTCTGGTTTTGAAGAGACGGTCTTTTTCTCATTGGATATTCTTTCTTGCCTTGCCAAAAATTAATTGACCATATAATTGTGGGAGTGTATTTCTGGGTTTTCTGTTCTACTCCATCGATCTGTGTGTCTCTGTTTGTGCCAGTACCATACTGTCTTGATGACTACAGCTTTGTAATATAACTAGAAGCCTGGAATTGTGATGCCTCCAGCTTTGCTTTTCATTTTCAAGGTTGCTTTGGCTATTCAGGGTCTTTCATGGTTTCATACAAATTTAAGGATTATTTGTTTTAGCTCTGTAGAAAATGCTGTTGGTATTTTGATAGGGATTGCACTGAATGTGTAGATTGCTTTGGGTAGTATAAACATTTTAACAATATTTGTTCTTCCAATCCATCAGCATGGAACGTCTTTCCATTTCTTTGTGTCGTCTTCAGTTTCCTTCATCAGTCTTTCATAGTTTTGAGAGTACAGGTCTTTCACCACTTTGGTTAGGTTTATTCCTAGTTATCTTATTATTTTTGGTGCAATTGTATATGGGATTGTTTCCTTAATTTCTTTCTATTGCTTCATTATTGCTGTACAGAAATGCAACAGATTTCTATAGATTGACTTTGTATCCTGTGACTTTACTGAATTCATTTATCAGTTCTAGCAGTTTTTTGGAGTCTTTTGGCTTTTCTATATATAGTACCATGTCATCTGCAAATAGTGAAAGTTTTACTTCTTTCTTACTGAATTGGATGCCTTTTATTTCTTTTTGTTGTCTGATTGCTGTGGCTAGGACTTCCAGTACTACGTTGAATAAAAGTGGTGAGAGTGGACATCCTTGTCTTGTTTCTGACCTTAAGGGAAAGGCTCTCAGTTTTTCCCCATTGAGGATGATGTTGTGTGTTTTTCATATATGGCCTTTATTATATTGAGGTATGTTCCCTCTAGACCCACTTTGTTAGGGTTTTTATTATGAATTGATTTTGTACCTTGTCAAATGCCTCTTCTGCTTATTGAAATGATCATATGATTCTTATTCTTTCTCCTATTGATGTGATGCATCACATTGATTGATTTGTGAATACTGAATCACACTTGCATCCTGAGAATAAATCCCACTTGATCATGGGGAATGATTTTTTAAATGTATTGTTGGATTCAGTTTGCTAGTATTTTGTTGAGGATTTTTGCATTTATGTTCATCAGAGATATTTGCCTGTACTTTTTTTTTTTTTTTTTGGTGTGGTGTCTTTATCTGGTTTTGGTATCAGGGAAATGCTGACTTCATAAAATGAATTTGAGAGTTCTCCTTCCTTTTCTATTTTTTTTGGAATAGTTTAAGAAGAATAGGTATTAACTTTTCTTTAAATGTTTGGTAGAATTCAGATGTGAAGCCATCTGGTCCTGGACTTTTATTTTTGGGGGAGTTTTTTGATTACTGATTCAATTTCTTTGCTGATAATTGGTCTGTTCAAATTTTCTATTTCTTTCTGCTTCATTGACGTTAAATGATGTCCAATTTGTTGGCATATAGTTTTTCATAATATTCTCTTATAATTGTATTTCTGTGGTGTTTGTTGTTATTTCCCCTCTCTCATTTGTGATTTTATTTGTTTGGATCCTTTCTCTTTTTTTCCTGATAAGTCTGGCTAGAGGTTTATCAATTTTATTGATTTTTTCAAAGAACAAGCTCCTGGTTTCATTGATCTCTTCTACTGTTTTTCTAGTTTTTATATTATTTATTTCTGCTCTTTATTATTTCCTTCCTTCTGCTGGCTTTAGGTTTTGTTTTTCTTTTGTCTTTTTTTTAAATGATTTATTTTAGAGAGAGGGTGAGAGAGCACAAGTGAGGGAAGGGGCAGAGGGAGAGAATTTTCAAGCAGACTCCCTACTTAGCACAGAGCCCAGTGTGGCTTACGACCCATGAGATCATGACCTGAGCCAAAATCAAGAGTCAGATGCTTAAACAACTGAGCCACCCAGGTGCCCCTGTTTTTCTTTTTCTAGCTCCTTTAGGTGTAAGGTTAGGTTGTTTGAGATTTTTCTTGCTTCTCCTTCCCTCTTACAACTGCTTTTTGAACTGTTGTGTTTTCATTTTCATTTGTTTTCCAGTATACTTTTTATTTTGTCTTTTTTTTCCTGGTTGATCCATTCATTGTTCAGTAGCATGTTAAATAACCTCCATGTATTTGTGATCTTTCCAGATTTTTTCTTATGGTTGACTTCCAGTTTTGTAGGGCTCTTACCAGAAAAGATGCGTGGTATGACTTTGATCTTTTTGGATTTGTTGAGGCTTGTTTTGTGGCCTAATATGTGATCTATTCTGGAGTATGTTCCATGCACACTTGAAAAGAATGTGTATTCTGCTGTTTTAGGATGGAATGTCCTGGATATATCTGTGAAATTCATCTGTTCCAGTGTGTTATTCAAAGCCATTGTTTCCGTGTTGATTTTCTGTTTAGATGATCTGTCCATTGATGTAAGTGGGGTGTTAAAGTCCCCTACAATTATTATATTATTGATTAGTTCATGTTTGTTATTAACTGTTTCATGTATTGGGTGCTCCTATGTTGGGTGCATAAATATTACAATTGTTATATCTTCTTGTTGGATTGTCCATTATTATAGAGTGTCCTTCTTTGTCTCTTGTTACAGTCTTTAAAGTCTATTTTGTCTAATATAAGTATTGCTACTCCAGTTTTTTATTGACATCCATTTGCATGATAAATGTTTCTCCATCCCTTCACTTTCAATCTTCAGGTGTCTTTGGGTCTGAAATGAGTCTCTTGTAGGCAGCATATAGATAAGGTCTTGCTTTTTTATATATTCTGTAACCCTATGTCTTTTGATTGGAGTGCTTAGTCCATTTACATTCAAAGTAATTATTGATAGATATGTATTTATTGCCATTTTATTACTTGTTTTGTGGTTGTTTCTGAAGATTTTCTCTGATCCTTTCTTGTCTTTCTTTCATGGTTTTCTGGTTTTCTTTAGGATATATTTGGATTCCTTTCCCTTTATTATTTGCATATTTATTAGTTTTGATTTGCGGTTACCATTAGGTTTGTATATGACATCCTCTGCATAAAGCAGTCTATATTAAATTTGATGGATGTTCAAGTTTGAACCCATTCTTTACTCTTCTCTTCCCCATGTTTTAGGTATATGATGTCATATTTTTCATCCTTTTATTTTGTGAGTTCCTTGACTGATTTGCTTACAGAAATATTTTTAGTGCTTCTGTGTTTCCTACCTTCATACTGTTATTTTGGGTCTTTCCTTTCTGCTCAAAAAGTCCCCTTTAATATTTCTTGCAGAGCTGATTTTGTGGTCATGATCTCTTTTAGTTTTTGTTTGTCTGGGAAACTCTTTATCTCTCTTCCTATTCTGAATGATAGACTTGCTGGATAGAATATTCTTGGCTGCAGGTTTTTTGCATTCAGCACTTTGAATATATCATGCCACTCCTTTCTGGCTCGGAAAGTTTCTGCTGAAAAATACCCCGATAGCCTTATAGGGTTTCCTTTGTATGTAATTGTCTTCTTTTCTCTTGCGGCTTTTAATATTTTTTCTCCACCACTATATTTTGCCATTTAAATTACTGTGTGTCTTGGTGTGGACCTCCTTGGGTTGATTTTGTTAGGAGATCTCTGTTTCCTGCCTCAGATTAGGGAAATTTTTACCTATTATTTTGTCATAAATTCTCTGCCCCCTTTTCTCTCCTTTTTCTGGTATGTCTTTAATATGAATGTTATTACATTTGATGGAATCACTGAGTTCCCTAAGTCTATTTTTGTTTTGCATAATTCTTTTTTCTCTCTTTTGTTCCGCTTGATTACTTTCTATTACTTTGTCTTCTGGGTCATTAATTTGTTCCTCTGCTTCTTCCAGCCTGCTGTTCATTCCATAAAGCATGTTTCTCATTTTGTTTATTGAGCCCTTTATCTCTATTTCTTATCCCTGTATTAATGGTCTCACTGATGTCCTCCACTCTTTGCTCAAGTCCAGTGAGTGTCCTTATGATCATTGCTTTAAATCCTGCATCAGTCATGTTACTTATATCCATTTCACTTAGATCTCCAGCCGTGGCCTTGTCCTGTTCTAGGATTTGGGACAGATTCCTCTATTTTCCCATTTTACCTAAGTCTCTGTGCCTTTTTCTCTGTGTTAGGAAAGTCAGCTCTGTCTCCTGTTCTTGAGGGTAATAGCTTTATGAAGAAGAGGTCCTGTAGTGCCCTGTAGTGTGGTGTCCCACTCCCCAGGGCTTGGTGCTTCTGGGAGTATCTCCCACGTGTGCTGTGTGTGCTCTGCTGTTGTGTCCTGACCTCTTTATCCTTCAGTCCAGGTGTCTGCAGAGGCTCTCTTTGCCTGTTGTGGGCAGTATTTGGTTCCTGGCCTGAATGTGGCAAAATTTAAGTAGGTGTGCTCTGGTCTGCTTGTGAAACGGGACCTGTCACTGCTGCCCCCAGAACCAAGGCCTCGCAGAACTCCCAGTTTGGGAGACCTGGTGCTGGCAGGAGTTTGGAGCAGTTCTGGGGGAGGAGGCCTGATGCACTGGGACTGAGCCAAGCATGATTCAGAAGGGCAGTTCTACCAGGGCACAGGGAGGTGGGGCCTGGTGTAAGCAAGTTAGGGAGCCAGTGCCTGTGCTGCACCGCTACCTGCACGTGGCCATTATTTATGCTGCGGGGCAGGGGAGGGAAATGGTGCCTGCCAGTTCCTTTGTTCCCAGAAGCGTCTCTCCTTGAACACTGCCTTTCTGGGACATGCGCCGAGATGAACAACTAACCTCCCCAAGGCGTGCCCCAGGTCCTCCTTAGATCGCTGCTTCCACGCTATATGTCCATAGGCTGTTGGCCCTGTCTTTTCTCCAAGAGTGGCCCTAAGTCCTCCAAGCTCCCCCAGAGCCAAGCACGCTGACCTTTAAAACTCCAGGCTTTAAGCCCCGCTGGTTGCAAGAACTCATGAAATTCGGGCCCTCTTGCTTTCCAAGCCAATTGCTTCAGAGATTCATTTTCCCCGTGAGCTCCTGTGTGTTAGTCTGTCTCTTGCCCTTCTCCTTGACCATGGCTCCCTCCCCACCATGTTGGTCGCAATCCATTTCTCTCCCAAACCGTGTCTCCACACTTCTTACCGTCTTTGATATGGCCTCTTCTCTACCTTTAGTTGTGGAGTTTGTTCTGCCAGTCTTTAGATCGATTTCTGGGGTATGCAAGATGATCTCATAGTTATCTAATTTTATTTATGGGACGAGGCAAGCCTAAGTCCTCCTACTCTGCTGCCATCTTCCCCTCCAGTCCTCTATTTAAAACAATTTTTTAGCAAATGAAATATGCTCTTCTTAAATGTGAGCATGCAAGGTAAATTCAAAGATTGCTTTAAATTTTGGCCATGCATTTAACTTTACTTTTGGCTATATCTGAATAAAGATGAGGTGTCTTTTAAAAAACATCCCCTTTCTCCCTTCCAGAAAAAGCCATTTCCGTGCCCTTTTAAAGGAAAATGCAAGCTGCCTTTATTTAAGGAAAAAAAAGTGTCTTTTCAGGAAATGGAAAGCAGGTGGACATTAAGGTGTCAGCGATTATGGCTAACAGCAGAGGTAATGGTTAAGGAATCAGACAAATCCCATTTTTGGCATTCTGGTGGCTGAGGGCTGATGAGGTTAAGGAGTTCAGTGGAGGATAAAGTCATTTGGGAGTTCCCAAATTAGCAGAATTAACAGACAGAGAAATGAGAGTAAAAAGGGAAATAATCAAGTCCTTTTCAACATCTTCAAGGTTCTATGAGGCCTTCCTCCCTGGAAGGTATCAAGTGATTCACAAAGGTAGGAAAACATGTTTTCTATAATTATTCTGAAAAATGGTATAATGGCACTCCTTTTCCTTTCTTTTTCCTGTGGAGTTCCTTGCGTCAAACCTCATTCCATATGTTATTGAGAGACAATACACATATACCTCTTTTGAGGAAGAAAAGGATAGCATTTTGGCAGAGGCTGATGGAGGATATGAAAGTCTGCCCTGCCAGTGGAGGAACAGATGCTCTTGATTCCTGGAGAATACATAAAAAATCAAACTCTGAGATATATATATGAAAATTATGCAACCATGTAGTGCTAGATTTTTTTCTGTAGGAGTTCTAGATTAACAAAATAAAGGACAAAGCACCATAAAGTTTTAAAAATGCTATGGCCATTTGCATGTAGTTAAATTTTGTTAGTATGTGCATGTCTCTTTTCTTTTTAGGTGACATGAAAATCACACACAGAAATATTGACTTCTGAATTTAAAAAAAAATTGTCCTACTTTCAATAGCTGTCAGACTAGTATTTTTGGACTTCTAAAATATAAACTATAAGAGATAATGAGTAAAACATCAACATTCTTAATAAAATGGCCCAAACAAGGTAGTTGCTTTTGTAATTGGTTCTTTCTGTCTTGTGTTTCTTAACTGTACCAAGTATAAATGAGACCTAGGGGCCATCCTACATTTGTACAGGTCTGTTTCAGGCAGGGTTCCTCCCCCATCACTAGGGCGCTCCTATGGATTCTCTAACACAGCTGGACCCAATCATACCATTCACTAAAGATTGTCAGGAGTGGGACCATCTTGGTAATTAGATTTATCCACCAATGTGATTGGAACAGGTATAAGAAAATATTTACCAGGATTACTGGTTCCTTGACAACAGTGAAGATAAACAGCTATATGGAAAATAAATACAGAACTATTTATTAACAGAACAAAGTCCTACATAGCCAACAAAGATGGTAAACAACATACTCCAATCAACCCAAAACTTATAGTTATCTCCTAGATATTTAAGAAACTGAGAAAAATAAGATACTTTCTTCTTGTTCCCCTCTGTGTGTAACACAGAAATGCAGTGAGGTTGATAAAAGAAAAAAAAAAACTAGGAATAAGGATGCCAAAGAATAGCATCAAAATCAAGTTTATGTTTTTCTGTTTCACTTGACTGGATAATTCTGTATTTTATTTGTTCCTTTTACCTGACAGCTTTATTTTATAATCATGATTATTATCATTACCACCAAGTAGAAAAATAACTAGCTGCTCTTATGTTCTAGGTGAAGGAAGGGCACTGTAAGCATAAGCAGAGTTGGTCCCAATTGTCTGGAACCTCACATGGCCACAGGTGACTCACAAGCTTCCTCCCTTGCTCTAATACATAATAATCCTTCCAGGCCTGGTTGATAGCTTTGCACAGCTAGTCCAGTTTCTATGATGTAAGGCACTGCTCCATAAATCTAGAAAAATGGATAAAGAATTAGACTATTCTGACGGCCATGGTGACCTAATGGAGCAGTGTTTTAAGGCATACAACATGAGGTAAAAACATCAGGGTTATTTTTTTGTGGGAGGTTGTTATAGAAGAGAAGGCAATGACTTGGAAGTTAGAAGATTCGATTTTTAGTCCTATTTCTGTCACTCACTGTGTGACTTTGGCCAGGTCACTTAAACATCATGGGCCTTAGTTTCCCTTATTAGTAAAAGGATGTATGTAAAATAATGTCATTTTCGGCTTTACCAGCTTAGGAATTTATCCATGCAGAACAGAACTGGAGATCAAAGATCCTTTCAGATCTGAATTACCTTAAAAAAAAAGGGCAAGCAAATCCATGGCTAATTACTTCAGTGAATACTTCATGGATAAAACATAGACTTTGACTTTCTGGGCTCCCACCCTACCCCCCATCCTGCTCCCTGAGGGCTCCACACTTTCTCCAGATCAACATCAGGGACCATTTTGGTCCTTTTTCTTTAGGGGACAGAAGCATCTCTGCCTGGAGACCTTCCCCTCCCTGGTGGCTGACACCCAGCATATTCCCTTCCCTTTTGCTCTCCTTGTAAAATTCAAATTTGCTTTGCATTCCATTACTTTTCTTCTTCTAACATAGCTTCAGCACTGATATGTGCAAATGCAATCAAAGGGACCTGGGCCATGTATATGCAAATAATAGGAAAAGGTATTCACATCTTGAAAGAGGTAACTCTTTCAAGAAAACGTGTTTGATTGTCATTACCAGGCCTCACATAAAATAAGACAGGTCTGGTTTCCTTGGATTAGCCTCAAAGGCAATATTGCTTGTGAAAAACAACAAGAACCTTGCTTAGTTTCTCTTATCTGCCTGTATTTGAAAGAGCCGCCATCTACTGGGAGTCCTGTGGCTTCAGGCCACAGACCCGGTCTTTGTGTCCCAGATGGGATGTTCTAGTAGACAGTGAGACAATGTGCCAGAGCATCACCAGAAGGCAGGCTCAGCTGCCACAACCATGGCGAGAATGCTGCTTGCTGATTCTGCCTTGCCATCCTGTAGGGTTTCTACAAGCAGGGTAAGAATTAGTACATGGCAGCAAAAATGGCACCATGAGGGACACATGGCACCTTAACCTCCTGGTGGGGAGGTGGAGACAGCCCATACTGCACAGTGGTGTTCAGGATCAAGGGTCTGTTAAGGATCCAGCCCTCTCACCCCAGAGTTCAAGAAGTTACAAGTTGGGAGGTCATTAGATGGGTAGAATGAAGATGAATCCTTAGTATCCTCTGTGAAGCCCACTGAGGTAGAGAATCTTAAACTACACAGTAGAAAGGACTTAATCAATCCTTACTTCTAATGCCAAAAAGGACCAATGTTCAAATAGTAGAAAGGTGAGGAGTCCTTCCGTTTACTGCTATGATGGAGGTGGGGCTGGCAACCTCCCTGTGGGTCAAGTCTCCTCAGTATCTCAGTACTGTGGAGGTCATTTGATCTTGTGGAAACTACTCTGACTTGAAATCACCAACCTCGTTGCATCTCCATGAAAAAAAAAATCACTTGGGATGCCTGGGTGGCTCAGTCAGTTAAGCATCTGCATTCACCTCAGGTCATGATCCCAGGGTCCTGGGATCGAGTCCTGGTTCAGGGAGCCTGCTTCTCCCTCTCCCTCTGCCTGCCACTCCCCCTGCTTGTGCTCTCTCTGACAAATAAATAAAATCTTAAAAAAATCATTTAACATTTCTCTCTCTCAAATTCATTATACCTAATACCCCTTTAAGTTCTAAAAACTATGATTCTGGGGTCAGGTGGTCAGCATTCTCAACTGCATGAGTAGAATCATGGCCAGGTGTCTTCTTCCTCCCAATTCCTACAACTGTACTTTCTCCTCCACAGCCTTCTGGGAATGGGGGTTCACAGGGTGAGAGGTGTCCAGGCTATGCATCGAGAAGCCCACCCTGCTGCCATCAGTGGGCTATTTTCTTAAAGTACTCATCCAGGGGCATCATGAAGACTTGTGAAGAGAGAAAGAGAATGTGTCACAGTATTTAGAAGTCACCCCCACGTGTGTCAAATGGCCACTAAAATGTTTTTCCTAATCATTATAGGACTTTTCTATCACTGAAAAGTAGGTTGTGGCTTGCATCTTCCCTTCTCACACCATCCTGGTGCCTTTACCAGTGGCCTGCTTCTTTCCGCAGGTGAGTCCTTTCCTCAGCCCCCTTCCCTCAGCTTCCTCTCCTGGCCTGGCTTTCTTTGCTCTAGCTAGCTTAGCCACTGTTCCTATCTTTATTGTTCAGATCTGGTTCCTGACTTCCAATGCTTCTGTGCACTTCCTACACTGGATTGTCCTCCTGCCTCATGGTCCTGCTCTGCTCAAGATCCTGATTCTACTTTGCTCCAAAATCACAGTTAGACTCAAACCCTACCCACTTATTATTATTATTATTATTATTTGGTTTCAATAACAGAAATTTATTGTCTCAAAGTTTTGGAGGCTAGAAGTCCAAGATCAAGGGGTCCGCGGGGTTGGTTCCTTCTGAGGGTGGTGAGGGAGAATTTGTTCCATGCTTCTTGCCTAGCTTCTAGCGGTTTGCTGGCGATCCTTGGCATTCCTTGGTTTGTATATGTATCGTCTCATCTCTGCCTTCATCTGCATACAGCATTCCTGTATGCATGTCTGTGTCCAAATTTCCCCCTTTTATAAGGAAACCAGTCATATTGGATCAGGATCCCAACCTACTCCAAAATGACCTCATCTTAAA
Organism: Halichoerus grypus; assembly: GCF_964656455.1. Classification (NCBI taxonomy): domain Eukaryota; kingdom Metazoa; phylum Chordata; class Mammalia; order Carnivora; family Phocidae; genus Halichoerus; species Halichoerus grypus. The sequence goes on from NC_135714.1 coordinate 120,414,387, forward strand.
TAATGATGCCTGCAATAACCCATTTCCAAATAAGGCCACATTCTGAGGTACTCAGGGTTAGGACTTCAACATATGAATTTTCAAGGGGACATGATACAACCCATAACACCATGCAATGGACTAATATTCAGCCATAAAAAGAAAGAGAGAGCTCTTTACGAAATGGCATGGGAAAATCTCTAAGATGCAAAAAACCTAATACTCCAAATTATCATATGCTATACTTTGCATAAGAAAGGTTGAAAAGGACATGTACATATTTGTGTACGTTCAAAAAAATATCGTTGAATGCACCGGAAATCACTACCATCGGTATCTGGGTTTCTGGACGAGAAGAGTGGGAAGGAGAATTTTTAGTGCATAACTTTTTTATACTCCTTGCATTTTGAACCATGAGAACATACTATTTATTCAAAAATTATATTTAAGCATAATAGAGCAAATTCAATCAGACGGCTAACCCATCCTCAGGAAGGATTATACCAATTTATGAAGCCCCCAACCATAAGTACAGAGCCCTCTACACACTTGCCTTCCCAGGACTGATTTTTAGCAGGTTTGTTTTTTCCTAAATTTACAGGCAAAATAAAATCATATCTGATTGTTTAATGTGCTTACCCTTACAGTGGTCTCCCCCAAACACCACCTGCCCTCCTTAGATCGAGTATTATCTTAACATCTTTTGTGGAGCTTTTGTTCATCGCAGGAACACATTCTCTATCAAAGAAATTCACCTTTTGCATTTGCCATAAATGTTGGTAATGCTTTTAATGTCAGTGAGTTCCTTTCACACATGGGAGATTTAAATGGATGTGTAAAATCTGCGTGTGGCAGGTGCGGTGTTGAGTTGCCAGAGAGACAGGAATGAACCTGGAGAAATGTGAACTATCAGCTGTTCTTAGGGATTTCTCACAGTCCCTGGAAAAAGGTCTAAAAGGAACAGCAGGCTTCCCACCATTCTCATTTTCGGGTCCTGTGCAAGAGGGGAGATGTCTTTTTTCCAGCAGTCCTGAATACAGCTACATCTACAATGATAATCAACAATAGTGAGCACTTTTCTGGTGCTTATTCTGTGAGCCAGAGAAGAATGGCTTCTCCAGGAGGAGACCAGCAGGTGCCAAAGACATTCTCAGGACAGAGCATTTCAAAGATGTTAAAGATCCCAGCTTTAAAACTGCCAAGCTGTGTGTCCTTGGGCAATTGTTGACCTTCTCTGTTTCCTCACCTAGAGAGTGGGGTGATACAGTGCCTTCATCATAGTTGTTAAGAAGCAGTATATGTATATCTAGATTTATAGATCAGAACAAACTCTATTTGCTTTTAAGTGGTCCCAGCTCCTGATAGATAACCCAGATTTGACAGTACTCTAGACCCTCACCTAAACTGCCTGGGAGAGTCACATTTATGTTTGGGTTTATGTCTGATTATGCAACAGAGCATTCGGGGATTCATCAGAGATGAGGCTCCAGTGGGTTGGAATGTGACATTATGAAAAGCAGTCCACTCGAGGTCCTCTGTGTGCTCTGTGATGACCTGCGTCCTAACCCATATGGGCTGCTTCAACAGCCTCTTACACATCACAGGACTTGTTCAGAAATGGGAATCAGCAGATGTGAATGGCCACCTCCTTCAGTTCTGCAGAAACAATTAGTCACTGGACTCAGACACACATAGGCCGGTGGACAGACCAGGGTCCTCAAAGGGTGCTGGACTGAAAGAGGACAGGGCTGTACAAAAGACAAGCATCATGAGTGAAGAAGGTCCTTGCAGACCTGTGGACCCTGAGCAGAGGAGCAGTGGATCCAAATGGAGCACGAGGCTGTGGTTGGTCTCTGCAAACCAGCCTCCTCGCTTACCCTCCCCCTCTGGGTGCCTGCATGCACGGGAAAGTGAGGTGGTGAGGCAAGGAGGGAATGGCTTTAAATAGTGATGTGAACTGGAGAGAAAATAAAACAAATACATAAAATAATATGCTAGAGGGAGAGAGAGTGGGGCCTGAGGCCACATTAGCATATATCAAACTGTCTTCAGATCTCTTCTCCTGGATGCTTACTCTCCACGGCAGTTCCTCCTGTCCTGGCCATTTAAATGGCATCTATGTTCTGATGGCTCCCATATTTCTATCTCCAGCTCTTCTTCTCTCCTGACATCCAGACTTGCATGTCAAAATACTTGGCATATGTGTTAGGTATCTGGTAGATAGAATAGGCTTCTTAAATGTAACATCTCCAAACCCGAATTTGGAGTTCCCAGCCCCTCAGGATCTCTTCTTCTGTCTTTCCCATTTCAGCTCATGCCGTGAAAACTGACCTAATTGCATCCTTGATTTTTCTCTTTCTCTCACACATATGGTAAACCTATAATTTATTATCCAAACTATCACTCTTGAGAGCAAAATGGGGAGTTATTAATAATTAGGTTGGTACAACAGGTATAAACTAGGATATAGTCTTTATAGTCTACATTTAACCCATAGGATTTTAAAATACTGTCCTAATCGGATTCCTTTTGACTTCTCGCTTATTCTGGTCCAAATCCATCACCTGTCATCTGACTGCTGGACTAGCCTCTGAGTGGGTTTCTATCTGTTTTCATGTGTATTGCTTGTTGATACCACTACAATGCAAGCTATGTAAAGGCAGAGTCCTTGTATATGTAACAAATGTGGAAAACAACTTTTCTTATATCTAGCACAGAAACTTCTGGAAGACTTGAAAGGGAAGTGTTAAGAGTTGCTGCCTGTCGAAGAGTAGTTGACCACAGAGTTGATTGAGGGTCCATTTCTGGGCTCTCTATTCTGTTCCATTGATCTATGTGTCTGTTTTTGTGCCAGTACCATACTGTCTTGATGATGACAGCTTATACGCAAACAATGAATCATGGAACACTACATCAAAAACTAATGATGTAATGTATGATGATTAACATAAGAAAAAAAAAAGAGTTGCTGCCTGTGAGGAGAGTTGGAGGAAGGGAGGTTGATAAAGGGAGTCTGAGGTGGGAAGAAATTTACTTTTAAATACACACCCTTTTATTTGCTTTTAAAAAAAACCTGTGTGCATACACTATTATTGTTAATTAAAAACTGCTACATGGGAAATTATTCCCCAAGAAAGTCAGATTCTTACTCTGTAGTCTATTTATATGCCTTCCTTTTCCCATAACTCTGGAGAAAAGATGGAAAAAAGATCCCATTTTGTTTCAAACTGTGTCATCTGAGCTAAAAACCCATATCTAGATTTAAGTCTTTATGAGTTATAGAATTGAGCTATTTAAATTTGGGGGGGGATACTATTTTCTAAGAATTGCCTTATCTATTAAAGGTGATCCAGCTAACAACTGTCTAATACGTCACACATATTTTCTCATTTGATACCTTTTGGATGGGGCTGACCCATGATCAGTCTCACTTTACACATGAGGAAGGAAAGAAGAGAAAGGCAAAGGACCTAACCTGTGCAAACTCACACAACCAGGAATCACCAGAGCACAGACTGGAATCCAGACCTGTCTAACTCCAAAGCTGGTATCTGTGACAATTACCTTGCACTAGATTTATCTTGGTTAACTGCGTTAGGAAATGTGGCACACCAGCCAAATCTCTCCACACCCTGGGGTGTGAGGCTACTAACGTAAAGATTATCTAGCAAATCTTCCTCCATGGGAAACTGCAGTGAAATGATCTTCTCCAGGTACAGTAAGACATGAGGGCTAGTGATCATGTAAGATGATGGTGACTTTCCTTCAGCTGTGATCTGCACAAAGCCAAGCAGAGATTGGAGAGCTCGTGTGCCTAATTCCAGTTCAGTCTCTCTTGCACATACCTGAATGGTTGGATACTTCACCAATGCAACATTAAGGCTTTCGATATTCCATTTTAGGCTGTGAGCCTACTTCTAACCTGAGAGTCAATCTTTCTGAAGGGCCAGTAATGCTTTAATAAAAATAAATGACTTAAAAAAAATGACTTACGTTAACCTGAGGCTTATTATAGCTATAGCTTGCCCAGCTGAAGCTCTCTATTGAATGGAATGGAGCACTTTCCATCAAAGGAGAAATTTTTTTCTAAAGGAAATTTTATGTTCTTATTCCATCCATCAAAGGGCCATAGTACAGTGCCTATTTTGATCAGGAAACAGTGCTAACTTTTAACATGATCCCAATTCACTGAGTGACCCTGAGGGTAACATCTTGCAATTTGAGGAAAGTTAATAAAATGGGAGCAGAGTAAAAACTGAAACCCTATGAACCACTTCCATACCATCCGCTTCCAATTAGCTTTTCACATAAATCACTGAGTATGCATATGCCTAGAGACATGCAAACTCGATCTGCCTGCACAGAGTGAACTGATGACTGAAATAAGTAATCAACTAATACATTCAAGCTTAAAATTTCATGCTTGACTCAATTGCCTTATGATGATGTGGACTATCTATAGACTCAAAAATACAGGGTTACCATTTTTATTTATTAATATCAAATTAGCTAGGTATCCTAGCAATAACTGATTTATATATGTGTAATTTCTTTATATATATAAACTTTAGCAACCAGTGAAACTGAACATATTAGTTCTATATTTTCACTGCCTTGTGTCTACCTGGTAGTAAGTGTTCACTTAAATCCCAGAAGATTCAATAAAAGTGGTAATGTGGATTTTTAAGTAGTCATCAAGGAATCTACATGATAGTAATAACGGGTACTATTCATTGAAAGCTTAAAAAGTGATTAGCATCATGTTCAGAGACTCTGAAAAATAATATACATTAACTCATATAATTTTTACTATAATGATAAGAGGAAGGTATATTTGCATTAGGTTCAGAAAACCAAAGCATGAAGAGATTAAGTAACTTGCCCATGTTTGGTAAGTGGTGGAACTGGACTACTGCATAACCACTAAAAATCATGTTTTAGAGATTTTTAATGACAGGGGAAAATGCTCAGCAATTAATTGAAAAATAGAACACAAAACTTACATGTGTATTTGTGTCTCATACATAGACACATATGCAATGACGATTTACAGAATATATATTTAGGTGGTTACAAAACCTAAAAGGTAAGATACTCAACTGTTAACTATTCCATGGGGTAATGGGTGATTTGTCTTCTCTTTTAGTATTTTTTTTTTGAATGCCAAAATTTATTAGACCGAGCATGTATCATTTTGAGAATCAGAAAAGAAGCAGTAACAAATGTTTTTAGAAATTGTTCCAGAAGCTATAGCAAATTTAAACAAACCAATTGCCATAAAATAGGAAAAATCAAAGAGTTGTCCTCTTAAACAACAACTCAGACTTCACTGGCTTGCAGAAAGTTTGTACTAATACTTAAGAATCAGCTAATTCCAGTCCTATTTAAAATGCTCTTGAGCTGGGCTATCCAATAGAACTTTCCATGATGATGGGAGTGGCTACCAAATGGCAGTACATATACAGGACATTCAAAATGTAGGTAGTGTAACTGAGAAACAGAATTTTAAATTTTATTTTATTAAACTAATTTAAATTTGAATGGTTACACATGGCTAGTGGCTATCGTGTTGGACATTGCAGACTACAAAAAATGGAGGACTACAAAAATGGAGGAAAATTTGCAAATTCCTTAAAAAAGCCAATATAACTGTTACCTGAACATGATAAAAATGTAAACTATGGATGAATTTCACATATGAATATCAGGGTAAAAAAAATACAAATACAATGTAGCATGTGTTAGAAGAATAGTATGTATGGAAGATTTAGGATGGTCTAATATTGAGAAATTCATTAATATAATACATCCTACTAACAGATCAAGAGAAAAAACTCAGACCACAGCTGTTGAAAAGGCATTTGTTAAAATTAAACCTCCATTCCTGATTAAAAACTCTGAATGAAATAAGACTAACCCTCATTTACATAACACAAGAAAATAATGTATCTCGACCTAGAAAACTATATGGGAAAATAATAAAATGGAAAAATGATTTAAAAAATCCCATTAAACTCAGGATGTTCCCATTAAATGCTTAATGAAGAGGAATATATATATAGGTTTAAATATAATTTTAAACCTATATATATATATATATATATATATATATATATATAGGTTAATATAGGTTAAATTATATTTAAACCTATGTATATATAGGTTTAAAATTTTGGAAGAAGTAAATTATCACTAACTGTGCATATTATTAATGTAATCCTGATAAACTAATATAAAAACAATCACAAATACTTCAATGTAGTGGTTAAGAGCATAGACTCTAAAGCCCTGCTGTTGGTTCAATCACTGGCTCTATTAGTAACTAGCTGTGTAACACTGAGCAACCCATTTAATTCTTTTGTTTCCTCTGTAAAATGGGGACAATAAAATCCTACCAAAGGGTTGTTAAGACTATTAAGTATTCAAATATATACAGAACTCTTAGAACATGCCTGCATATAATACTAGTTAGTATTACCATTAGTATTAAGGTAATACTAAGGCACGTTATAATCATTACAAAATTATTACAAATTATAAAATATATAAACTATAAAATATGTAAATTATAATAATGTACAAAATAAAAATACAAAAATCAAAATCCTTCCTATATGAAAAAGAATATTTCATTTATAATAGCAACACAATTATTAAATACTTAGGAATAAACACAAAAAATGTGCATGATTAAATAAGAATATTTAAAAATGTTAGTAGGGGACAAAAAGAATTGTTGAATAAAGGGCAAACATATACTAAGTAAAATTCAACAACTAAGGTTATAAATTATTCTATAAACTTAAAAAACAGATAAAAGTGATTCTAAATTTATATAAAAATAGATGTAAAAAGTGAAGGTAGAGCAATAAAGGAAGATTAGTAGGAACAGATATGAGACAATATTATAGTGCCAAAGTACTCAAAATAATATGTACTGGAGTATGAATAGATTATGGTACAGTTTCAAGGGCAGAGAAATAGAACCAAATACATATGGATATTTATTTATTTTCTTAAAGAGTTTTATTTATTTGAGAGAGCAAGTGAGCGAGAGATTGAGAGAATGAATGGGGGGAGGGGCAGAGGGAGAATCTGACTCCCTGCAGAGCAGGGAGCCCGACATGGGACTCAATCCCAGGATCCTGGGATCATGACCTGAGCTGAAGGCAGATGCTTAACGACTGAGCCACCCAGGCACCCTACATATGCGTATTTAGTATATGCTGAATGGGGATACTGCATATGGGGGGGATGATTAATTATTGAATAAATACCAGTTATAAAACCTGGTAGGTAGGCCATCTCAAATAAAATAATGTTGGCTCTCTATTTGATTTTTTACATTGAGATAAATTCTCTGTAGATTAATGACTTAATCATAAAAGTGAAATAAAAAGTAGTGGATGGAAATATGAGAGAATGTTTTTCTATAGTCTTGGCCTGTAGACGATCTTATTATACAAAACTCAAGAGCTATATAAAAAGATAAATTCAGTTATGTAAAACCCCCAAATCTCTGCATGGCAAAAAGCACCATAGATAAATCAAAGGCAATGACAAATTGGGAAGATAAATTAAATCTTATGTCGGTTAACTCCTTTGACTAATAGCCTTCTCTTCAATTTCTTTCACTTAACATATCAGTAAGAAAATGACCAACAACTCAACTGAAAAGTGGTCAAATAATATAAGCAGGTATCCGAGAAAAAAATTCATTTTTTTCTATTTTACTTGAAAAGATGTCCAACATTATTTGTGATAAAAATATGATACCACTTTTAACATCAAATTGCATGCAACAAAAAGCTCTAACATTCTTTTGTTAAGGATGTGGGAAAACAGTTATTATTAGTAATTACTGTCCTTATACTGTATAAGTAGTATCATACTAATGTTATTTACATTAGTATAAATAGTGTATCATTAGTTAATGTAAAAATTAATTCAACCTTTTTGGCAGACTTTGGGCAGTATCTATCATAGTTTAATATATACATTATTTATATGTATATATTAAATATATTCAATAATTAAATTAATAAATTAATATTTATATTTATTATAAATATACTTATGTTTTATATTTATATTTATAAATACATATTATATTCATATTTACATGGAAAATATATAAATATATAAAAATAAATTTAATAATTGAATTAATATATATTAATTTGCTATATATTTACATATATATTTAATATATACATATATACATTATTTATATGTATATTTAATATATATATTTATATATACTAATATAATAAATATATATATTTATATTTATATGTTTATTTATATATATTTATATATATATTTATATTTATATATTTATATGTATATATTTAATATATATATTTATATATACTAATATAATAAATATATATATTTAATATATACACACACACACACACACACCATTGCTCTACCTATTAAACTTCCAGAATTTACCTTAGAGGTATACTCAGAAATGTGCTCAGTATCACATGTACAAGCTCTCTTGGGGGGGGGGCACAGAGGGAGAGGGAGAAGCAGGCTCCCCGCTGAGCAGGGAGCCCAACAAGGGGCTCAATTCCAGGACCCCAGGATCATGTCCTGAGCCAAAGGCAGATGCTTAACTAACTGAACCACACAGGCACCCCAATATGTATTACTTTTATAATAATTTTTAATTTTTAAAAAACCTTTTTGATACTCACCTGGTTCCTGTCCCTGGCATTTGCATATCGAAACCTCTGGATATAATAAAAGACCAGCCATGCGAGGGATATGATCATCAGGACGATGAAAGAGATGGAGACAAACACAACCGAAGTGCGGCTCACATATTTCTGCAAGTTCCGGGTTCCGATGGTGATGTACATGGTCACCGTGATGTTCCTTTCCAGCAGGCTTACTATCTCCTTTCCTTTTGGCTCAGGAATCATTATTGCCACAATGTCTTCTACACCTGTTGTGACGGGGCAAGGAGGGGGTAACAAGGATAAGGGGAGAAGAGAGAGAGGCAGAAAGTCATAGTGAAATGTCTAGACAAAGTGAGGCACAGCCAAATAACGACCTACTTTCGACAGTTCTATGCCAGACCTAATAGCCAGCTCTAATTCTAAGATAGAACAGCCAGAAACCGAGTCAAATGCTCAACCTCCTTCAGCTACCTTGTATATGAGAAAAGAACCCAAATTGAATTCATGACCCTTCCCACTTAGCACAGTTTACATTTCTCTGGGGGCACTTCACAGACCCCCAAGGAGGGGAGGTGGCACCTTCTACCCCGTGGGAGAAGCATAAGATGCCCAATTCTGTGCCACCCGTCTGCGAACCTTCCTTCCCCCCTCATAACACTAGGAATCCTTAAATACAGATCTCTATCATTTCTAAGGCAATTTTCTCCTACATTGAGTACCCAAAGTAACCCCAAATGGGTTTCTTGACAAGCTCTAATTATTTGTAAACATTAATATCATAGGCCTCAGAACTATTTCCTGCTTATTTTATCTAGTTCAGTGCAAACAGCTTGGGTCTCCTCATACTCAGCAAAGAGAGAAGATGGAGACTACACAATTTCAAAATTGTTTTACTTCAACTTTCAAATATTCCTACCCCCATGCCCATTATTGGACAGTGTGCAGCCAAAGTAGAAATTTTGGGGGGTCTGAGTTACCTTGGGTCATTGTCCCTATTCTTTATGACACCATGGGAGGCACAGTCTCCACAGGGAGTCTTTAGTAAGGATATGATAGCAGCTCCAAAATGACCAACTCAATATGCCACCGTGGCTGATACTTGAACTAGAATACAGATTTCAGTTTCACCAGGGTAGGTCCTCTGGTATCACCCCAATTCATGCCCACAAGGCTCTTCGTGAGCCCTACTTCCATATGGAAATAGCCCATCACCTGGGGTCACTGCAAATTAAAGGGAGCAAATTTGCAATTAGGATGTTGCAGATTCAAGGCAAAATTAAACACGGCTATAGCTGCTTCAAACTGGCCTCATTCATGTGCTGAGGTCAGTCAGCTGGATGGAACTACCAGATTACATTTGCTCAGAGAGATGCAAGCTCTTAGAGGCTACTTAGGGCTTTCACTTGACCTTGATCTCTATGCAAGTTTTCAATCCTAAATTCCTTGCTAGTATTTCACTGAATAAATACTTTAAAAGCTAACTACATACCAAGGTATATGTGTGCGCTACATCAATTACATATTTTTAAAAATTCCTAAAACTTTTGTATTGGCCCAATTGTAAAATCACAAAGCCATAGAGTATTTAGATTTAGCTGTTATTTCTGGGAATTACTGAAACTGATGGCTTGAATTTCGATTTTGCAGAATTTACTGACAATTCTGATGCTCCTTCTCTTTTCATGTTTACTTTGGCTAATGGCCGCTTGTGGTCTGAGGTTTTTTAAGGCTACTGACAGACAGGTTTTGTCTCTACAGAAATATGATCTCTGTGTATACTAGACTAATTTGGCCTGGGGAGGCTCATCCCAGGACTGTAGCTATTTTATAGGTCTTTAAGTAGTGGTAGAATAATAATTTTTCATTTAATTTACTTCCTTATTTATATTTTTAAAGCATGTCTATTCAGGACTCTAGAATTAGATTTTTGAGGATGGGATCTTGGGATTATTTATGAGACTCTGTATGCTCAGACTTGCACACATTCTACACTTTTCATTCCTAGTTCAGTCCTTTTTATTATTTATTTTTATTGAAGTACGGTGGACATCCGGTGCTGTATTAGTTTCAGATGTACAACATAGTGATCCGACCATTCAAATCTATACATGATGCTATGACCACCATGATAGGTTTTTACATTTTTTAGTAGTCAAATTTTACTAATATATTCCTTTATGGCTTCCGGTTTTGATTCTCTGCTTAGAAAGCTCTTCTCCACTCAAGATGATAGAAAGACTCATCGAAAATTGCTTCTCAAAACACGGTTTTATGTTTTACATTAAATCTTAACCCGAATGTGATTTAGTAACAGAACAATATTTATTGAGCTCTTACAATGTGATGGGCAGAGAGGAGACAAACAGGATGCAGTTTATTATCCTCCTAAATTCTCAGATGTGTTTGGATCTACTTTTGGACTTTGTTTTACAGTAAGGTTGACCTTTCTTCTGCTGAACCCGTTGCAGGCTGCTTAAGTTGTACAGCTTTTAACATCTTTATTCTCTGGCGGCCTAACTCTGTCTTCGCTAATTCTCCTCCATACAATTTTCCTTCTCTCTGCTTATCCGTAAAAGACCATAGAGCCTAACAGTGAAGAGTCAAACCCCAGCTCAGCATTTTAAAAACAGGCAACCTTTAAAAATTCAATTTCATTTACAACAGCATCCAAAAACACGAAACATGTAGGGGTACATTTATTGAAGTACTTGTAGGATCTGTACACTGAACGAAACAGACCTAAATAAAAATAGAGATACAGGGACCCCTGGGTGGCTCAGTCAGTTAAGTGCCTGCCTTCGGCTCAGGTCATGATCCCAGGGTCCTGGGATCGAGTCCCGCATCAGGCTCCCTGCTCAGCAGGGAGTCTGCTTCTCCCTCTGCCCCTCATCCTGCTCTCGTGCTCTAACTCTGTCTCTCTCTCAAACAAATAAATAAAATTTAAAAAATAAAAAATAGAGATTAAAAAAAAAACAAAAAAAAACAGGCAACCAGGGGCACCTGGGTGGCTCATTGGGTTAAGCGTCTGACTTGGGCTCAGGTCATGAACTCAGGGTCCTGGGATCAAGCCCCATGTCCAGTGCTGCGCTCAGTGGGGAGTCTGCTTGTCCCTCTGCCCATCCTCCTGCTCATGCTCTCCCTCTCTCAAATAAATAAATAAATAAATAAAATCTTTATTTTTTAAATTTAAATTCAATTAGCCAACATGTAGTACATCATTAGTTTTTGATGTAGTGTTCAATGATTCATTAGTTGCATATAACAAAAAAATAAATAAAAATAGGCAATCAAATTTTGGATATCCACAAAGTTTTAAATCACTCATCATCCATTTTTAGGGACCTGAGAAAACACTTTCTGTTCCTGTAGGGTAGAGTATAATTAACTATTTTAAAGCATTTAAACTTAAGTTCTTAGTTAACACTGCCCATGTTGTTCATACTACTGGTGTACCTTCACGATAGAAAACAGCCACTTGGAAGGAGAAACAGTGAAAGTGGCAGCTGAGCAGTTCTATTCATCTAGACCTTAAATGTATTCATCTTTCTAGGGCTGATGATGGTTAAAAAAAAAAAAAGATAGGATTCTTGGATATTTCTCCATGTGCTTTAGACTATGGATTACTGTGAGTGGTAAAAAGGGTATGCATTTATCCCAACAGAAATAGTCATTAAGAATTCAGGTACTTAGGTTATGCAAAACCAGTACAGTGAAGTGGATCTGGATGAATTATCTGATTAGTCTTATCAATGCACAAAATCTAGGGCAAAAGCTACCACAGGGTCTCATATGTTCAAACAAGGCATATGCACCAAGGTGAGTAATCAGATAACTCCCTGATCTTTGCTTCATTTTGAAATGTGCATCCATAGTATCAGGCTTCTTCTCCCCAGGTAAATGGTAGTGTAATTGCTTCTGCGGGTGTGTGGGAGGGAGGGAGAGAGAGAAGCAGGGGTGAGGAGGGGGAGAACACACTGAAAGCCTGAGTGATCTCAGAGTTACACGCTGCCCTGTGTATCTAATCTAGGACACACGGGAGGCTCTGAGACTCAGGGGAAGAGAAGTTAGCAGGTAGCCAATTTTGTGGGGGTAAAATCTATAGAGGCTCTGCCTGCTATTTGGGAAATTCTGTGTTTACCATGATTCCTAGTCGCTCTAATATTGAGTGCCTCTCTTGCAAAATTATGTCAGCCGACCATTTATTTTCCTCCCAAAGGCACTTTATACTTCTGAGTGATCGCTATTATATAATTATGGTGTACTCTGGAAAAGCTCTTCGGCCGCGCGAGACAATGTGTGCCCAGGACACGTAGGACCTAGTGGCCAAACAGCAGGAGCACTCTGTATTTTTAGCGCTCCCTTTCCCAGGAGAGAGCTCAATTGCCATTATCTAATTTGGTATATGCAGATAGTAAAGGATCAAGACAAAAGTGCAGGAAGCTAAAAAAATGTTTAATAACCAGAAAATCCTTGACTTGTAAATTCAAAACCAGGTTGTTTAAACACTGCATTAAGACAATGTCTAGGACACCAACAGAGTGTTAGACATTTTACAGAGCGTCAGCCCCGTTCTTCCCTGTGCAGCTCGGAGGGTGATAACATCTCTCCCAGGTCCATGTGATAAAAAAAATCCTTTTTCAATTCTCTGTATCCTCTACAGAGGGCCTTTTAGAATTTAGGCAATAATAAGAAAAGGCCGCAGTATTCCCTTTGGAGATATTTTCTATTTATTTACTTAATATCTGTTTTTTTTTTTTTTATAGTCAGCTCCTGATTATCATCTGTTCTTGTGACATAATGTATGTAAACTGATCTTAAAAACTGCAAAGTATCATATAAATGTAAAAAAAAGCTTTTAATAAACACAGATGTAAAAATCATAAAGATTCACAAATAGAATCTAAAAATACAGTAAAAGAATCTTCATGACCAAGTGGAATTTATTTAAGGAATGTGAGGGTGATTTAACATTAGAAAATACATTAATGCTTTTTAATCCATTAACGAAGGAAAGGAACAAAGCATGTGATCCTCTTGTGTAGCTAGCTGTCCTTCAATATCTGGTCTCTTTCTCACCTATAATCTTAGTGTGTTAGCTAGGCACAGGCTGACCAGTGAAAAGTGTTAGTCCCTCGACTCCCCTGCAGCTAGATGTGGCCATGTGATTAGTATTTGGCCACTGAGATGTGAATGGAGATGATGTTTGCCACTCCGGGGTCTTATCCACAAAGGACTGAGTATGTGCTCCCCAGATTGTCTCCCCTTTTCCCTGACTTCAGCTAGAGAGATGTGGAACAGCCAGCTTCTTAGACAAGGAAGCCACATGTTGAGGATGGCACCCATTCTTGATTCTTATTAAGAATAGTATAAGGAAATGTCCTTAATGTGATAAGGATCTTCCAGAAGTAGCACATTAAATGGAGGACACATTAGAAGTTCTCCAATTCAAATCATGAATAAGACCAAGAGGAGCCAACATTTAAAGTAGAAGTGGTATCTGGCACGAAGAGACATGGAAACTAGAGTGTAAGTACTGGAAATGAAGAGTGTAAGCTGTCATTATTTCAGGAAATCACATGACCATCTAGAAAAGCCAAGATAATTTAGCTTTTGAAATTAGAAGAACATTCAGTAAATACAAGATTCAAAATCCACATCAAAAATGAAGAGCTTTCCATATACCAGTAATACCTAACCAGAAAATGTAATGGAAAAAATGATCTACACATAATAGCAGCAGAAGTTATAAAATATCTAAGCACATGTCTAAATAAACACTAGCCCCATATGCAGAAAACCTCAAAATAAAGTTTCTCTGAAAGACATCAAAAATTTCTGAAGCAGATTTCAACTTAACCCAGGGTTATTTAGTATTAGTATTATATACTTAGTTTCCAAACACATGTGATTTTTAAAGTTATCCATGTGTAATTATTATTTTATTATTTCATTATGGTCAAGGAACATAGGCTCTTGCTATTGTTCCTTAATCATCTAATACATTTTTGGGGGATAAATGTTCCATTTGTATCCAGAAACATTGTATTCAAAGCTATTCTTTGTTTGGTATATATATATCTCATTAAGTTTATTAATTACATTCAGATTTTCCATATCTCTGCTTATTTTTTCTACTTGATTTTGAGTTTCTATGGTGAACTGCATATATGCACTCATGACGGTTCTGTCTGCTTACTCTTTTGTTGCTGGGACGGGTCTGAGGTCATCAAGATTCTTGTTCTTTGTAAGTGGTCTGTTCTTCCTCTCTGTAACCTTTTGAAGTTATATTTGAGAATAGTCTTGGATGCTTTTAAATGTTACTGTGTCTATTTATGAGTATTCATCAGTTAGTCTGGTAGCACACCAATGCCCCCTTAACCGTGGTTTCGATGAACCTGCAGTTAACTGCAGTCCAGAACGCCCTGACATATCATCAGAAGGCCCATTGTAGCCTAACACTACATCACAATGCCTACGTCATTCACCACACTTCATCTCTTCATGCAAGCATTTTATCATCTCACACTGTCATAAGAAGAAGGGGGAGTACAGTACAATAAGGTATTTTGAGAAAGAGACCATGTTCACATACATTTTATTACGGTATACTGTTATAATTCTTCTATTTTATTATTAATTACTGTTGTTACTCTTTTATTGTGCCCAATTTCTAAATTAAGCTTTATTATAGTTATGTGTAGGAAAAAACATAGTGTATATAGGGTTTGGTACTATTCACAGTCTTGTATCCCCTGGGGGTCCTGGAATGTTCCCCTGCAGTTAAGGGGGAACTACTGTACACGAACACTTTCAATCTGAGGTATTTCATTATTTTCTTTATGTCTAAAACATCTGTCTTCATGCTTTATTCAAATATTTCCTTCAATATTTTTTCTCTCCTGTGATTCCTATTATCCTCTTGGTGGCATTCATTCTGTTAGCTATATTTTTATACTTTCCCCCCTCATTTAAAAAAAACTTATTTTGAAATGATTATAGACTAATATTGGCAAATGTAGGGCACAGAGGTCCCATGAACACATCTCCCAACTTCCCCCAATGGTGGCATGTCACATATTACAGTGCATTATCAAAACAGGAAATTGGCTGGCACAATATAATTCACCAGATTACAGGACTTAGACTTCACCAGTTTGGGCATGTGCAGAGTTTTAAAAGGTCTTTGTGTAAAATTCCATGATATTTTATCACACATGTGGAGTCATTCTTATCACTACCACAATTAAAATATTGAAATATTCCATCATCAAAAAGAACTGCCTCCCCCTCTCCTTTCCCTTCCCTAACCTCTGACGTCCACTTACCTATTCTCCATCTCTAGAATTTTATCATTTCTAGAATGTTATATAAATGGAATCATACAGTAACACTTTGATATTCGTTTTTTTTTTTTTAACTCAGCATAATGCCCTTAACATTGATCCAAGCTGTTGCATGTCTCAGTAATTCATTCCTTTTTACCTATGAATGGTATTCTATGGTATGGAATATTTAACCACAGGTTAACTATTCACCGATTGTTGGACATAGGGGTTATTTCCAGTTTGGGACTATTAAGAATAAAGCTGCTATAACCATTAGTTCACAAGTGTTTGTGTGAATGTAAGTTTTCATTTCTCTGGGATGAATGCCGAGGAGTGCGATTGTTAGGTTGTATGTATCCCGGGGTCCTGGGATCGTGCCCCGCATCGGGCTCCCTGCTCAGTGGGGACCCTGCTTCTCCCTCTCCCACTCCCTGCATGTTTAGTTCTTTAAAAGAAATTGCCGAACTGCTTTCCAGAGTGGCTGTACCATTTTACATTTCCACTGGTAATGTGTGAGTGATCCAGTTTCTCAGCATCCTTGCCAGTACTTGGAATTACCACTAATTATTTTATTTTTTTTTATTTTAGCCCTTCTAATTGGTATACAGTGGTATTTTCACTGTGTCTTTTATAATTTCTAAAGAGAAATTATAATCTGATTATAATCTGTTCTGGCTGACTGTGGAAGAGTCTCTCAAGCTCATCTTCCAGCTCATGAATTTGTCTTTCGTTGTATCCATTCTGTATTTTATCTCATTTATTGTGGTCTTTATTTAAACTGTTCACTTTTTCATACTAAATGTTTCCTTTAAAAAAAAAAAACAGGGGCGCCTGGGTGGCTCAGTCGTTAAGCGTCTGCCTTCGGCTCAGGTCATGATCCCGGGGTCCTGGGATCGTGCCCCGCATCGGGCTCCCTGCTCAGTGGGGACCCTGCTTCTCCCTCTCCCACTCCCCCTGCTTGTGTTCCTGCTCTCTCTGTATCTCTGTCAAATAAATAAAATCTTAAAAAAAAACAAACAAACTTCTGGGTTCTTTTTTCTTTGAATAACTTCCACTGAATAGAAGCTTCTCTTACTTAATATTTGTGGCCCATCTTTTCACTCTTTCTCAGCCGGTATCTGCTCACTCTGTACTTTCTCTAATAATGGTGGTACTCCTCAGATAGCTCATTTTCTCTACCTGTGAGTTCCTGTTTCCCTGGTGGGATCAGCTACTCTGTCCACTCATGTTTTCTGTGGGAAAACCTAAGGCATGGGCCCTTGTTCTGTTCCTCCAGGAGATTAAGGAGAGGTATGGATAAGCTCAGGTGGCCCCAAGGACAAGCAGTGCCTCCTCCCATTAGGCAGGTTCTCCGCAATACTGAAGACTGCTCGCCCCCCTCTCAGGGGCCCCATCCCCTTGGCCTGAGGCACCGCTGAAGTTCAGGCCTCCCCAGTCAGGAATTATCTCCCAGGTCCCTGTAGCTCTGCCCATGATCTGATCCAACTCCATTTCCCACCTGCAGCCTGCTTCTCAAACCTCCCTCTACGACTCTCAGAAACTTGAGTTTCTCATCAACAAAGCCCCTGATAGCTAGCTTCCATCTCTTCTTAGGATGATTCCTTTGCTTCTTTGCTTTGATTGATCTGGCTGCCTTAGAAGGACACTAGTTTCTCTGTGCTATGATTAAGGGGAAAGGTAGTTTTCATTTTTATTTATTTTTATTAAACCATACTGCACATACCTCAGAGCCAGAAGACAGTGTGGTGTCCGTGTTCTACTTTGTTACTTCTAGACCGTTACTCCCGGTAACGGAGTTCCGTCTTTGAGACAAACTTTGAAAGCCGCTTGTCTTTGAGATTCTTTCCACCCACGTTTCCAACCCTGTCTCTCATCTCCTTGCCTGGTCTACCAATCTCCTGTTCATCTCTTTTATCACCCCCTTTAGCTCCTGGCTCGTAACATTCATCCTCCTTGGGCTGGCATTTTAGTATTCACACGGATAAGCCGCCCACTACTCTGGCCTGTCGGTTGTTTGCTCTTCTCTTCTCCATCCATCTTCCTTTTCCTCTAGTCCTTCTCAAGACACACATTCTTACCCTGTACCTTGTCATTACTAGGAAACTGCACCACCTCTGAAATCCCAATTTCAAAGATGTCACCTTCCCAATGCCCCTGCCTCTTCTTCTAGCTCTCTTTGCACAGGTGCCTCCCCACCCATTGACCACCCCCCTACTCCACTTTTCTTACTGCCCATCAGCTCTCTCCTGGCTTCATTTCTGTCCTTACCCATCTATCCTAATCTCAGCATAGGTCATATGGTCCATCGTTATCAGAAATCCTCTAAAAATACCCTTAGCTCCCTTGCTCTTCTATTTCTCCACAGAACGTGCCCTACAAGATGTGCTTTTCTATGCCTCCACTTGATCACATGAACACTGCTAAGAGAAAAATCTCATGAGTCATCTGTTTTCACTTCAAATTTACGATCCCTTTCCACAAATGAACACCTAACACTGCCTATCCTATGCGGTTCTGGACCTGCTCTCCCTTTGTCCAAATGATGACCTCAGATCTTTACATCTCTCCTCAAATCTCCTGTGCCTCTTCCCACCCACATTCTCAGTTAGTGATCTTACTGTAGGAGTCTCTGAGAAAAAAATACCCACCAGAGGGAAATCTCCTGTCCTGTTATTAAATGAGGTAATTCGCAGTGAAGCACTTAAGCACAAGGCCTGCCAAATAAAAACCACGATATAGATGTCAAGTTTTATTAGAATCATTATGGTTTTACCACCGCCAAATACACAAATGAGACCGCCCCACCCCATCCTCTTCTTAGCACAATGCAGGACATGTCCCCTCTGCTACAAAGGCCTAATCCTGTAAGTGCAACTGTGCCCAACCAGTGACATCACAGTCAGGTGTGGGCAGGGCACACAAGACTTTTATTTGAGGTAAGAGGAAAGCAAATGCCCTCTTTTCCTGCTGACCTTAAACAGGAACATCTGGGAGGCTAAGCTGTGGCAGTCATCTTAGCACCACAAGGGGACTAGACTAGGGATAGAGCTGGCACAGATGGAGGAGAGCCAAAAAATCAGGGCAGAAATAATCTGATGACATGATCTGAGCCTTGATCAAGCCATACCTGAAGTCAGAATGCCTTTGGACTTCACAGTTATCTTGGTAAAGACAGTTTGGGTTGAGTTTTCTGCCCTTTGCTTCCATATGACACAACCAGGTAGTTACCTCCCAAAATGTGTGTCTGTGCAAAAGAATCCAGGTCTTCTGAATCCCAAGCCACTGTCACTGGACCTCATTATATTTCCATGTAATTTCTTAGGTGGCCTATAATTTTACTTTATCTGAATTCACATTAACATTCACCCTTAGTGTTTTCATCTGTGTACATATCAGAAAAGAATGTCCATATGAAGTGTAATTATTACTGTCTGCCTTGCACATATGATTCCAAGGCCATCCTAGGCCATGAATGAGTGCTCATTCCAAATGGCCCCAGTGTGTTGTTAGCTCTTCTACTCCAGAGAGAGGTTAGCGCTATCCTGAACCATGTACCTTTCCTGAAACCCATGTGTGACTGACTATACTTGTTGGGGATGGGAAGGACGTTTTCTGGAATACAGTCTTAGTCTGAACTGTAAAAATAGTTTTCAGGGGATAAAAGCAAATTCACAGTAGGACTAATTAAGGACTGTGAAATTTATCATTTGGGAACCAAGCAGACATCTTGTAGTGCAAATTAACAGACATGATTCCTCCAGAAGTCCCTCAAGCTCAAAATATTAAAGGTTCATCTGAGTTGTTGGCTAAAAACTGGGTGATCTGTGCTCCGCCAGTGCTTTGCTGAAAACTTGAAATATGTCAAATGCTGGATGTTACTGAAGTACATTTTAATTATGCACCAGATCCTTTAAGTGGAGATTTTTCATTACAGTCAGGCAGATGATCAATAACAACCAATTTTCATGAGGTCAAAAAATGTTTAAAGGAGATGCTAACAATAGCCAATTTTATTTTCTTTGGAATGGCTCTAGTAACTTAACTCACTGATGTCATTTCCTCAGCTACACTTGAGATGATCAATGACTCACACTTCTTAAAAAATTTATATTTTTTCCTGATTTACAAGTGTGTAGAATTTTCTATGAATTTGTGATAACTGTAGGGTGAGTGATGAATATAATATAAGGCATTTTATTTATAGCCCCACCTGTAGCATTTTCTTTGAACATTTTCAGTAAATCAGACTCAAAAATAACTTACTTCAACTAAATGGTATCATAGAGCCCAGGCTGAAATAAAGCAAATCATAGAATACTAAATTGATCTGTACAATAATTCTGTTTTTATTAGAGCAGATAATCTTGCTTAAAGAACCTTCTGCTTATATATAAAATGTTTTAAATTCTAATTTTATTTTATTTTTTTAATTTAATTTTTTTTTTAAAAGATTTTATTTAGTTATTTGACAGAGAAAGACACAACGAGAGAGGGAACACAAGCAGGGGGAGTGGGAGAGGGAGAAGCAGGCTTCCCGCCGAGCAGGGAGCCTGATGTGGGGCTCGATCCCAGGACCCTGGGATCATGACCTGAGCCGAAGGCAGACACTTAATGACTGAGCCACTCAGGCGCCCCTTAAATTCTAATTTTAGCTTGGATAAAAACCAATATACATATAAGTCTCATTAAAGAGCAAACTGATGGAATCACAGGATAGGAGATGATGACAGACCAAAATTCTGCAGCATTTCTCCCTTCCTAATAATCTAAGAGATGAAATTAAATAGCAGAATCATTCACCATAACTTCTAGCTGGGTGACCCTGGAAGGTTTACAAAATCTTTAGGCTTTGGGTTCATGATCTCCAAAACTCTAATAGCAAACCTACCTAGTCCAAAGGGGTGGGTGAGGATTAAATGAAATAATGCATATAAAGAACCCAAAAATAGTGGTTGCTCAATAAATAGAAGTTATTATCACCAACATCATCTATCAAATAATTTAAAACATTCCCGACATGGCAAAACTTGCATTGACACCACAGGAGATAGGGCAGGGGTGGGAAGGAGCACACCAAACTTGGCTTCCAACCTATACCCCCTGAATACCACAGGGACCCCTCCAAACAGCTGTGGGCCATGAGGTCCATGCTGAGCAAGTTGCCATTTCTGCAACATGAAGGGTTATCTTTTCACCTCCCGTTGATCAATAAAAGGAAACTCTGAGGTAGATAATCAGGAAAGTAATCTTCAAAGGAAACAAATGAACATAACTGGGTTAGCAATTAATGGCCTAAATGGTATTGCTGTTAAGGTAGTGAAAACTAAAAATTGTGTAACTTTTAGTTCAAAACAGAAATCAAAGAATACATGGATTTATGTTTTGTTTTGCTTTGAACTACTGGGAAAAATCACATCAATTATTCCCCAGTAGACGGTTTTTAACAATGCATGGCCAAGAACTTCGAATTACAATGAAAAAACCCCACAATGTCAAGCACCTAAGGAGCTTCTAGGTATCTGTGGCACACTATTATGTGCCATTGCATAGAACAGGGAAATATGCATCAAGCATTTCTTCTCACAATTCTTGCTTAATTGGCAGAAGTGACCTGGAATTCCCAATTCACTGCAGAATTATTAAATGCCTCATTCCTTGATTTATCTCGATGTTTCTTTTTAGTAATCTCCAAAGTTGTCTTTAGTAGTCTTTGACAACTAAAAGTGAGAACTCTCTTTATTAAAAGTCCATATTGGAAAATCCCTTCTTAAGAGCAATTAAAGTTTACTATTTTGGTTTCTAAGAGGAAGCTGGGAATCCCCACATAGTTTTCCCTATAGTAAGATGACACAGACTATAAATTCAACAAATAATGCTAAGGTCAGTTGAAAGGCCAACTATTAATAAATACAGTGAGAAAATATAGCAAAAGTGGGACAGAACTTGATGATAAACCTTGGTGGGTAGCAAACGGGCTTCTCAAGGATCAGAGCTCAAACTCCAAAGAAGTAGAAAACACGCACATCCCCTGGCCAGACCCACAAATTCTAGCAACTAGTTGTGATAAACATCTGTATGAAATACTTTCAGACTAATATGTAAATAGATAAAGTCTATAAGCCTCCTTGGTCTTTATGTCTCCATTAATAAATATCAGGGCAAGGGGAACCAGGCACATTTTATTAGGATCTCAGGTCTAGGAAGGGGAGAAGGGCTGGGCAGCTGCACATGTATTTTGAAGAAGCTCCACAGATCTGAAATATACCTCCCTGTCCTTTGTTCAATACATTCTCCACTAAGGTTAAGGAGTGTCTATCATAGATGCTGTCCATTATCCCCCGCAAATCACCTAGCCCATACTATATTAGTGCACATTGTCCTGACTTTCAACTGCCAACTCCTGCATTTCTTTGCCTGAGTGGCTTCCCTTGCTTACCAGATATCACTCAGACTGCGTGTAGTCCAGAGAAAGGAGGAACCGCCACTACCAGAGAGTAGTCTTGAACTAATGACTGAGGAAGCTGGTGTATAAGTACCTCAGCTCCCTCCTCCCTGTATCTGTAGAACCCTGTGGCACATTGCCACAAATTTTCCCAGAGCTCTCCAGTGGGATTAAGCTTTAGGGACTCTCAGTGGTAACTTGCTGAATAGCACATCCCTTACTGGCTCCTCGCTCCTCTCCTTCCCTGTCACATGTCTCTATTTCCAAATAGGTGTTTCTTGGAATCACCTCTCAAATAAATGGCTTGTACTTGAATTCTTATTTTAGGTCTGCTTCTGGGAAAACCCAAACTAAGAGTGTGCCAAAACTTATTTCTCTTCTTTTTTTTAATAGTTCCCTGACGCCCTAAATACTAGCTATCTTGGCTTGTGCCTTAGTGACACACAGGGCTTCATAAGTATTACTCTTTAATAGGTCTACAAATGGAAAGAAAACATCAAAAGCAAAAATGTGAACTCCTCCCCACTAATTTTTTTACTAGAGAATTATTAAGCAGAAGTAGCTTTCATACTTTCTCATGTCCACTTGCCCTAAAGATAGCTGTAGTCACATACCTGAAAACTACTTGTTCAAACCACCTATCTGAAGAGGGAATCAAGTATCCTTCTCTCCATCTCTGCCCATAGGGGAGAAGGATATTCTTTGGACACTGAGCATTCACAGAAATTACTGAACATATCAGTCCTTCTATTACATTCACTGAAATTATCGAACATTCTGGAGGGCTCGCTAACACGGTAACCACCAGACACATGGTGCTACTGAGTACTTGAGATGTAGCAAATATGACTGAGGAATTGAACTTCCAATTTTAGTTAATTTAAAACCATTACTCAGTTAAATTATTGGAAAACTTTTAAACATTTTTGAAACAACTTGGGTATGAGAATCTACTTTTTTAAAATATAGATTTTATAAAATTTAAATACAGATCAAGAATGTCTGATAGAAATTTAGGGTTTATATTGAGATATGAATTGTAAAATATGCACTGGAATTTGAAGAAACAGTATGAAAAAATGTCATTAGTAACTAATATTTGATAATTAATAATTAGTAATTAATATTTTATATTGATCAAATGTTGAAGTGATAATATCTTGGTTACATAAAATAATTTACATTTAACTTGTTTCCTTTTTTTTTTTTAAAATGTGACCACAAGAAAGTTAAATTACAAATGCAGCTCACATTACATTTCTATTGAACAGCACTGTTCAGCCACCCTATGCGCAACTTTTATTTGCTAGCCTAGTGGGTAAAATCATTGCTGTATAAAACGATTAAGACAAGAAAATACTACTCCCTCTTCTTAAGGAGTTGACATTTTAAAAGAAATGTCACAAGTTCCGTCATAATATTGAAGCCAAATGTTAAAGCAAAATAAAAAGTAAAGGCATATAAAACTTTCTCATGGAAAGTAGCTGTTCTCTTATACAAATAGATTACTGATATTAAAGTAAATTATAGAAAGTGATGTAGAAACAGTGTTATCCTAAGAGCCTACAAAGCTTGCTCTGCCTGAACAATAAAGTAAATGTTCTGCCAATGTCAGCTTTCTAGATGTAAATGGAATAACAGAATTGGGCAATTAGGTCTTAGAACGGGTCTCCTCATCTACTCTGACATCATCTTCTTTATTTTACAGGTTAGGTGACTTGTTTAAGGTTAGAAATCATTTTGTTCTTTCCCAAAGGAAAAAAACCCATTAATTCTCAAATATAATTTATGTTCCTATTAGTGGAAAAATTTCCATCATTGCAAAGCTCATATGTTAAAAACAAGTGGTTCTCAGATGTATCAACTCTTCTACTTACCCTCATATTTCCTCCCATGTTTCTAAATAATGTGTTTATACTAGTATTTCTTGGATTATCACTTCTGGATATTTCCTACTGACACCCTGCCATGTAGATGGCAGCCTACCTACATCCTTATCTAATCCCTCACTGGACAAATCAGTGATATTCAATGCAAACACTGCTCAGTACAGACTTAGGTAGTATACGACAATTTTGCACCTTTTCTTCACTTTTCCAAAAGTGTGTCATTACATCATTCTTTCATTCACCTGGTTTTCCATATTTCCACTTATCTTTTTCCCCAAATGCTGCTGTCTCTGAATATGCTTACAATGCCATTTTCTTTTTTTAAAATTTTTTATTGTTATGTTGATCACCATACATTACATCATTAGTTTTAGATGTAGTGTTCCATGACTCATTGCTTGTGCATAACACCCAGTGCTCCATGCAGAACGTGCCCTCTTTAATACCCAT
Source organism: Halichoerus grypus (assembly GCF_964656455.1). NCBI lineage: Eukaryota > Metazoa > Chordata > Mammalia > Carnivora > Phocidae > Halichoerus > Halichoerus grypus. The sequence continues at coordinate 120,439,162 of NC_135714.1, forward strand.
CACCAGGCTAACCCATCCTCCCAACCCCTCCCCTCTAGAACCCTCAGTTTGTTTTTCAGAGTCCATTGTCTCTCATGGTTCATCTCCCCCTCCGATTTCCCCCCCTTCATTCTTCCCCTCCTGCTATCTTCTTCTTTTGTTTTTTTTCTTAACATATATTGCATTATTTGTTTCAGAGGTACAGATCTGTGATTCAACAGTCTTGCACAATTCACAGCACTCACCATAGCACATACCCTCCCCAATGTCTATCACCCAGCCACCCCATCCCTCCCACCCCCCCCACTCCAGCAACCCTCAGTTTGTTTCCTGAGATTAAGAATTCCTCATATCAGTGAGGTCATATGATACATGTCTTTCTCTGATTGACTTATTTCGCTCAGCATAACACCCTCCAGTTCCATCCACGTTGTTGCAAATGGCAAGATCTCATTCCTTTTGATGGCTGTACAATGCCATTTTCTATATTCTTCACATACACTAGATTCATTTGTCTTTTCAACCGGGACACTTCTCTGTTGGAACCCACTATTCTCCTGCTCCAAGATGACCGGTTGCCTTGAAGCCCAATGCGCAGTTGTCATCTGGCGGCTTGTCTTGCAAGGCAATCTAGTGATGGGAAAAGTTTACTTCCTGAGTCAACTTTAAAACTAGCTTTAATTTGTATTCACAGACATACGTTAAAACAACAGCAAAACACTTCCATCAACACCACAAACACTGTATGCTTAAGATATTGAGTTGAAGCATTCTGGTTGCCCCTCCAGCAAATGCTAATAAATCCACAGGGGTTTATCCTCATTGCTGCCCAAACCTGAAGAACACAGGTGTGGGTGTCAGTCAGCAATATTTCCAGGGTTCCTTCCAGTTTAACTCCTAACTACTTAGCTCATCATCGTTGGAAAACAGAATCAAGAAGGCTTTTATGACCAGGTAATGTGGATCCAGTTGGAATATAAAGCCAGGGCTTCATTACTGTGTGGTGGTGATGAAGGCATTCTGGCTCCTGCTTATCTGATCTGCTTATCCAAAGAAAGCACCAATTTTAAGCTGACCACCGAAGAGATTTCCAGATGTGGCCAGAGCTATGAAAAGTTGTTACAGAACCATAGAGTTCTACCTCTGGGAACCACCTAGAGACCACCTCTCAAGTCTAAACTCCATATTTTGCAAAAGAGAAAACTGAGGCCTACAGTCTTACCCAAGATAAAAAAAGGGGTTGGTAGAATCTTGTAAGTAGGCTTCTAAAAACACTTAGAAGGTGGGGTGCCTGGGTGGCTCAGCTGGTTAAGCGTCTGACTCCTGATTTTGGCTCAGGTCAAGATCTCAGGGTTGTGAGAGTGAGCCCCATGTTGGGCTCTGTGCTCTGAGGATTCTGTCTCTCTCCCTTTCCCTCTGCTCCTCCCCCATACGTGTGTACGCGCATACATTCTCTAAAATAAACACATAAATATTTTTAAAAATCTAGAAAGATAAAAGTAACTGGTTGCTAACAGATAAATTATGGTCTTACAGATGGATGCTGTTATTTTGCACAAGCTAAGCTTCCTGGAAGAAGCAAAATCACTTAAATATTTATATTGATAACTTCAACTCTTGGGCATTTATCCTATAATACTACAACAACTAAATGTGTAAATTGAAGCACCAAATCACAATCTTTCTACCTTGTTTTTCTTTTCTTTTCTTTTTTCTTGTCTTTAACCACATGAAACACTAATCTTGAGGACTTATTAATTATTTACCACCTGGCTTTGGAAAGTACTTGAAGCAAATTATAGGTTACTGCTAATGGTTAGTCTGGTTCTAGAAAGACCCAGCTAGTTGCAGGTTGCTGAAGACAGAATTAAGAGCATTTTCACTTCTTGTTCAGAGACAGCCTTGCTAAAGTCCTTAGACACGGGCCTGAAGTCACTGACTTATTTGTGTTAAGAGAAAGCAGCCAGTAATAAGTCAAGAACTAATGAATAAAATGAAACAGAATTATTCTCCTTTGTTTTGGACCTGGTTTTTAGTATCTATTCAAATTTTCCAAATTACAGTGAGGTCGCTCTAGACAACCCTGCTAAGGCACAGTAATTTAATCATTTATATTCATTGGCTTACACATGCCCACGACGGCATTCTCAACACCAAGGAGCTAAAGGCCTCTTCTGACACCCATCGCCCGCTTCCCATATGCTGCCAGCAGAGCCAATGCAGAGTGTTCACTATAGGGTCCTAATTGTTTTCCTTTCCTTATTCTAGAAATTACTACTTGTTTTCTTCATTGTAAACAACTGAAGTGAAACAAAATGATAGCTTTTTTCACCACATTAACAAATTTCGGGAAAAATCATTTGCAGATATTAGTTTCTAGAGCCTTAGAACCATTCCAACGGATTACAGCTGTGAAAGTTCATTTTCTCACTAGAAACATACTCTGAATGTCAAGATTTCAAACTTAAATAAGATTCTAACGAAGGCAAAATATAGTTACATGTTTGGGTTGCTGAGCAACTGATAAAGCATCTTTCCAAAGCTGAAGCAAATAAACTTATTCTAACTGAAATTTAAGAAAAATAGTTCATAGGGAAGTAGCATTAACTAAAGGGTAAATTTAAAGAGCAAAGGAGGGGCGCCTGGGTGGCTCAGTTGTTAAGCGTCTGCCTTCGGCTCAGGTCATGATCCCAGGGTCCTGGGATCGAGTCCCACATGGGGCTCCCTGCTCGGCGGGGAGCCTGCTTCTCCCTCTCCCACTCCCCCTGCTTGTGTTCCCTCTCTCGCTATGTCTCTCTCTGTCAAATGAATAAATAAAATCTAAAAAAATAAAAATAAAAAAAAATAAAGAGCAAAGGAAAGCATGGTTGGTTTTTCCCAGTGTAATGACAGAAAAGTTATACCAAATGTGGAGACACTGAAATCCTGTTAATATTCTTACCTTCAGATAGTCCAAATGTTAATGAGGTCATTCAAGAGCTAAAATCCTTAGAATAATCTAAAATGTCTTCTCAAAATACATATAGTAATAGTAAAAATGGTTTGTTTCTAGGAGGAAGGGCTTTTATTGATAATATGAAAAACTCTTTAAGTTCTCAAATTCTTTGTCCCAAAGGAACGTGCAGCAATGATTCTAACTTGAGTTCTCTTTCTTTAAAATTTTAGTATACTTGGGTATACTTTTATGTCCCTTATTCTCAGCTTCCAGAATTTCCATCTGAGTACATAGGAATTTTCAGACAACAAGCTTGGGATAACGACAAAGAGCTAACCAGGCACGGGAAAACAAGGAAGACAAAGCAGAAGGCAGAGCCGTACCTCTGGGCGGGTGTGGAGACACAGAGCAGGTGGCTGTGTGGTCAGCAGGGCCTGGGCCTTGCACCTGGGGCTGGTGGCAGGGGAGGAGCTCAGTCTGTACCAAAGCAGCCTAGGGAAAAGGCCAGAGCATGCTCCACCTTTGACTCTGTGAGTGAAGCTTTCCTTGACAAGACTCTCTGACCCTCATGGGGAGGAGGCGCTCAGAAAGATCTATTCCGAAGGGTGAGCTGGGGGCGTTAATAAGAAATCCTCCTTCCCCACCCCAGGGGACAGCTGTGAAAGTTGGGGTCAGTCCTATGTGAAGAGGGGGTCTGCTTTTTGTTGGGGAAAAGATCTGGGATTGGGGGGCAGTTTCCTCCTGCATAGGAGTCAAGGAATGCCCTTGGAGCAGAGCAGCAAGGAACATCAATCTTCCTCCTCAGGATCCACAAGAGGTGGAGAGGATGCTCCCAGAAGTGATGCATCTTCCCGGAGGATGTCAAAATCAGTCGTGATGGGTGTATCAGTTTCCTACTGTTGCTGTGACAAATCACCACGCACATAGTGGTTTAAAGCAACACTAATTTATCCTCTTTACAGTTGGAGATTGGAAATCTGAAATGGGTGTCAGTGAGCTAATAGCAAGGTGTCAGCAGGGCTGTGCTCCTTCTGGCGACTCCAGGGGACATTCTGTTTCCTTGGCTTTGCCAGCTTCCAGAGGCGGCTCGCATTCCCTGGCTTGTGGCCCCATCACTCCCACCTCTGTTTCATTTGACAAACCTCTTCCTCTCTGATCCTTGTGCCTCCTTATCTCAAGATCCTTAACTTAATCACATTTGCAAAATCCCTTTTGCCACACAAGACAACATATTCCCAGATTCTGGAGATGAGAACACGGACATCTCCGGAGTGGGGGCATTGTTTTGCCTATCACAGTGACGTTGGCAGGAGGACATACTTCTGGAGGGGCCTACTCCAGAAGTATGTGACAGGAGCCAGATCTTCCCTGGTCTTGGTGAAGGCCCCTGATTTTCCCAGGTGTTTATATGGCTTAGAGAATATTGTTTATGATTTTCCCCTTCATCCTACTCGAATAGACTGACTTCAGCCAGGGGTTGATTTCAATAAACATTAAAGGTATTATTTCTCAAAGTTGAAAAGGATAGTTATTCCCTGTCTTTCCTCTCCTCCCTGCCTACTAGCTCTCAACCCCCACCACACCACCCCAAATGCCAGCACAGTGGCAGGCATTCAGCAGTGAGCAAGATCTTGGGGTGAGAATTCCAAGGAAGTCAGTGACACAAACTCACTGGAAAACACTGGGCAGGAAGGACGGCAGGCCTGGTCCATTTTGGTATGAAAAAAAGTTGCATGTGTGGGTGTTGTTGGCATAACAGTGATAATTTGCCTCCTAGAGCCAGAAATAGCTGCCACCGGCATCTGAGAACGTAAGAGCTTTCTAAGTAATTACCCACTCCATCCCCGCTCCCTCTAGACCTTCACGAGCCACATGCAGAGACGCATGCTTCTCGTCCCTCCAAGAGAACCGCTCGTGGAAAGGATAAAAACAAGAGCCAGCAGATTAGCCATGTTTGGAATGGAAATCCAAGGTCATGCCTGCTCCCAAACAGCCAAATCCGGAAAGATTTTAAACAGGGTTGAGCTGCAGCCAGATTAACATCTCCCTACAGGAGGAGTTACCGGTTGTCTTGAAGGCCGAGACCCAAACGATCTGACAGGAAGGGCTGTTCTAGGATGCAGCTGATCTGTGTGTGTATCAGACCAAGGGTGCAAGTTGAAGGCATGAATAAAACTCATCAGGAGTTTATAAAAATACAGGGACACGTTGTAGAGCTGTTGCTCTAACATGCGTGTATATACACGCACTCACACTCACACACACACACTCCGCTGCCTATTTAACCAGCCCTAATCAAACCAAAGTCAGACAGTAATATCAAATGAGAGACCTTATATGTGGGGGTTGGTCACACAACAAAAACCGCACTTAAAAGGCATCAAGACCAAAAATACAGCCCTAGTGAGGAAATCCAGGCTATGAAAAAATGAAAAAAAGTTTTCTGTACTCCCCAAAGACTGGCAACACTGAAGGACAGAAAGATTTATTTGCCAGGCACACTAGAGTAGACAGGAGGGTAGATTTTTCACTCATGGCTGTCACCCACCTGGTTTTCACCTGGGTCATCTAGATGCAAGTTATGTTCAATCAACCGACAACTCTCTACTGAGTGCTCACACTACCTGCCCAGAGACAGTACGAGCTAGTGGAAAGTACACCTGATTTGGAACAGTTATAACGGGTTTAAAGTCCTGCTTTATCATTTCACAGCTGTGTGACTTGGCCATTTAAGTCCACTGTGTCTCAGTTTCTTCACCTCTATGATGAAATAATAACAATAATACTTTATATAATATACATTATTATAATTAGATTTTAATAATTAACTTATTAAACCTAAGAATTTATTATTATTACTACTTTGGCTACTTCAAAAGGCTGATAAAAGAATAAAGTAAAAGCTTTTATCCTATTAAATGTTATAACATTTATATGCTACTATTACAGAGCAAAGTAAATTTTGGTTTCCAGTTACAGAATCTAGTTAGGGAAATGAGATACCCACAAGAAATATTTAAAGAGAAGAACTGTCTTTAGCAAAGTGTGAGAGAGTCCTGTAGTCAATGAGATTTCCTGATTCCACATACTTATATAAAGGTTCCTTGCAGTATAGCCCAAGAATAAAAGTGAGAAAAGTATTTGTCAGAAAAAACTTCAAAGGGGTGCCTGGCTCAGTCGGTTAAATGTCTGACTCTTGGTTTCAGCTCAGATCATGATCTCAGGGTTGTGAGATCAAGGCCTGTGTTAGGCTCCATGCTCAGCATGGAGTCTGCTTGAGATTCTCTCTCACTCTCTCTCTCGGCCCCTCCCCCACTCACGTTCACTCTCTCTCCCCCCAAAATAAATAAAATCTTTCAAAAAAGAAAAAGAGGGGCGCCTGGGTGGCTCCGTCGTTAAGCGTCTGCCTTCGGCTCAGGTCATGATCCTGGGGTCCTGGGATCGAGCCCCACATCGGGCTCCCTGCTCAGCGGGAAGCCTGCTTCTCCCTCTCCCACTCCCCCTGCTTGTGTTCCCTCTCTCGCTGTGTCTCTCTCTGTCAAATAAATAAAATCTTTAAAAAAATAAAAGAAAAAAAAATAAAAGAAAAAAAAAAAAAAGAAAAAAAGGGGTGCCCGGGTGGCTCAGTCGGTTAAGTGTCTGCCTTTGGCTTGGGTCCTGCTGCCAGGTCCTGGGATTGAGCCCTGCATCAGGCTCCCCGCTCAGCGGGGAGTCTGCTTCTCCCTCTCCCTCTGTTGTTCCCCCTGCTTGTGCTCTCTCTCTCGCTCTCTGTCAAATAAATAAATAAAATCTTTAAAAAGAAAAAACATCAAAGAGAAAATCTTGAACTGGAGATAATGAGGTAGAAAGAAACTGGGAGAACATTCCAGAATGTGAGATTTGTGAGCCAACAGAGATTAATGTGAAGTAAACCTATAGTTTCCCAGCTTCCAGGAAACTCCATCACATTTCAGACCCATGTAAGACCCTCTCCTACAAACCATGATGGAGAACAATAGGACAGTCTCCACCAAAACATGAAATGCACATACCTTTTAATATAGTACTTTCACTTTTAGGAACTTATCTGATAGATGTGTATGTATATACATATATGAATAATATTTAGAAAGATATTCACTCAGCCCAGTTTATATACTTGATAGAAACAGAATTTAAAATCTAAAAATATAATCAAACAGGCCATCAATAGGAGACTGTGGTACATCCACACTGAAATATTTCACAGACTCTATAAGATATAAAATATATAATAGTTCCATTTGTACGGATTTTGAATAATTGTCAAGATTTATTGTCCGGTGAAAAAAGTAAAGTCTAGGGCGCCTGGGTAGCTCCGTCGTTAAGCGTCTGCCTTCGGCTCAGGTCATGATGCCGGGATCCTGGGATCGAGCCCCACATCGGGCTCCCTGCTCAGCGGGAAGCCTGCTTCTCCCTCTCCCGCTCCCCCTGCTTGTGTTCCCTCTCTCACGCTGTCTCTCTCTGTCCAATAAATAAATAAAATCTTAAAAAAAAAAAAGTGAAGTCTAGTCCTGAGTGTGCAATATGCTACCATTTGTGGAAAAAGAAAAAGACCACGCACAGTTTGTGTGTCAATGCACAGACTGCTTGTATAAAGGTAGTCACTACTAACAGATTATGATAGAGGAGCGAGACGGGGGACATACCATTCCCCCCACTTTTATTTTTTTTATTTTTTATTTTTTTTTAAAGATTTTGTTTATTTATTTGACAGAGAGAGATACACAGCGAGAGAGAGAACACAAGCAGGGGGAGTGGGAGAGGGAGAAGCAGGCTTCCCGCAGAGCAGGGAGCCCGATGCGGGGCTCGATCCCAGGACTCCGGGATCATGACCTGAGCCGAAGGCAGACGCTTAACGACTGAGCCACCCAGGCGCCACCACCCCCCACTTTTTTAAAGATTTTATTTATTTGTCAGAGAGAAGTGGGGGAGAGAGAGAGAGCACAAACAGGGGGAGGGAGGAAGGAGGCTCCCCGCTGAGCAGGGAGCCCAATGTGGGGCTTGATCCCAGGACCCTGAGATCATGACCTGAGCTAAAGGCAGACACTTAACTGACTGAGCCACCCATGTGTCCCCATACCATTCCCTTTTGAATTCCATATGATACTCATGTGTTATCTATTCAAAAATTACTTTAGAAGTATGATCTAGTGGCTCAGTGTTTTCAGAGACTACAGATAAATTGGTACACTATGATTTCAATTTAGGAAGCCCTGATACACAATGTTCCCTGAAGAGCCTCTAATTAAAATTGCTTCCAGGTAGATAACAGTGTAAAATAAAGTGGTCCAACACGAGGTCTAGTCCACACCCCTGTGGACCTTAGTGATTATAGACTAAATAAGATGGACATCCAGACTGCTATACACTGATTTGTGTCCCCCCCGCCAATACATATACTGAAGCCTTCACCCCCAACGTGACTGTGTTTAGAGACAGAGCCCCTAAGAAGATAATGAAGGTTAAATGAGCTTATAATGGTGGGACCCTAAACCTACAGGATTGGTGTCCTTCTAAGAAGAGGGACAGACAGCAGAGCTCCCTCCTTTCACCATGTGAAGACACTGCCAGGAGGCAGGGAGAGATGTCTTACCAGAAACCAACCCTAATGGCACCTTGATCTTGGACTCAGAGCCTCCAGAACCGTGAGAAAATGAATTTCTGTTGCTTAAGCCACCCTGTCTGTGGTGCTTTGCTATGGTCGCCTGAGCTGACCAAGACAGGTGCCATCATGGACTCCGGCACTGTTAAGCCTCTGCTTGCAGTCCTCCAGCCAGGAGGTGAGCTGAGCTCAAGCCCCGCCCGCAATGCCTGGTCTGCAGGGCAGCACCGCTGAGACACTGTAACATGCCACTAGGTAAAACTGAAAGAATGTGAGCGAGCAGCCCCAGGTCCTGGTTCCAGGGCTGCCCCCGGACTGTGACCTTTAACTATCAGCCTCTGCGATGTTTGTCTCAAGAATCTCCAAGTTACTTCCAGCTTGTGGATTCCAAGATCTAAGACACACAGACGGCAAAATATGCCACTGCCAAGAGTCAAGCTCACTTCCCAAAATAGTGGTTTCATATTTGTGAGAGAAAAATAGCAGCCTGTAACCTAGGAGTTCCCAATCAGAGCAGATCTAGTTTAGATCTCGAAGCCTCCCGAAGCCGGGTGCTGCTGTCGCAGACACAGAATCTTCCTCTCGCTCTCTGCCTTGCTGGCGTTCTCGAGGTAGGGAAGGCAGGGCGTGTTCTATTCTGAGAATTGGCTACTCCGGAAATCCATCTTCCAGAAAACTTGACACTCGAAAAAAAAAAGGGCAGTGAGGAGGTATTCCATCTCACAACAGGCAAAACTCTGACAATTCCTACTGTTATCAAAGTAAGAGAGGAGGTGTTAAGCCAGCAACTAAAATACACATTGCTCGAGGATCATTCACACCAAGAGGGAAGGGACGTAGCTGACTGGCTGATCCAATACGTGGAAGAGAAAGAGCCAGGAGATGCTCGTGGTTGACACTCAACCTCATATCATAATGAAAGAGCAGTATCAGGAAGCCTAGGTGAAGCACTGATGCTTTTTTTTTTTTCAGTCTAAGGTCTGAATACTTATTATCAAGGGTATGCATGATGTAGCAACACCTAGGAACAGATATCCTTATTGGTTTGGGCATGGAATAATGTCTTGGAAAAGTCTATTAAGTTCAAGACAAATGTAACTGCCTATATGGATTTAAAAATTGTGATCTTGAGATGCCTGGGTGGTTCAGTCAGTTAAGCATCTGCCTTCGGCTTAGGTCATGATCCCGGGGCCCTGGGATCGAGTCCCGTGTCAGGCTCCCTGCTCAGCAGGAGCCTGCTTCTCCCTCTGCCTGCAGTTCCCCGTGCCTGTGCTCTCTCTCTGACAAACAAATAAATAAAATCTTTAAAAAAAAATTGTGACCTTGTACTTGCCACACATTCAGCTCAAGACAGAGGTAATGGGACTTGCTAAAAATTTGGACCTCCACCCACAAATGAGTTGTTGCCTAAAACACTATTTCAACATGGATTTTGTTTGGGATGCTTCATAAATGTTGACCTCCTGAGAAAGGCATATCCTTATTCAAAAGTTATCTCAACTTGCTAGAATTACAAATGGTACCAAATAAGTATAAGAACACAGAACCTTTTCAGCTGAGTTTTCCAAGTCTTCTGTCATAATGACTACCAGAATGACTCACTGAGTACTAATTTATCTGTGGCCTTTCAAAAATGGCTACACAAAAAAAGAAATAAATTAGCCTAACTTTACTTATAACTGAATAATTATTTTGGAAAAATGTGTGAGACAACCTATTAAGATAAAGGCCATATTTATCTATCTATATATCCCCATATCTGTATTTAATCAGGTTTATCAAAAACTTTCAAGAGATTATATTCCTACCATGCCTATGGTTGTAAAATTCAACCTATCTTTAAAAGTCTAATTGAAAACCCCTCCAAATGAACTGTGTCATTCCATCACAGCCTCTCCTTCTGAGTATCTTTCTCTGTTTTCTCTTGATACTATTTTATTTATACTTCTCTTGTGGATCATCTTTGATCTTCCTACATTTTCCCAGTTCTTTCTCATCCTTGTAATAGTCCCTCTTCATTTGTCTCATCTATTCCTTTCTCTCCTGTCTTTTCTCAGTGATTATTCAATAGAGATCTGTGTTTTCTATTCTCAATTGTAATGAAGATGAAAGGAGGGGCGCTTGGGTGGCTCAGGCAGTTAAGCATCTGCCTTCGACTTAGATCAGGGTCCTGGGATCAAGCCCCTCATCGGGCTCCTTGCTCCACAGGGAGCCTGCTTCTCCCCCTACCTGCCACTCCCCCTGCTTGTGCTCTCTCAATCTGTCTCTCTCTCTCCCTCCGTCAAATAAATAAATAAAATCTTAAAAAAAAAAAGATGAAAGGAATACATTTATATAATCTCCTAGGAAGATTAAAAATAAAACCAAATTTAATGGTTTTTCTCATTTTCATTTTATGATCTTTAAGTAATTTGTTTCTGTTTTTTTTACAGAATGTATTTTCCTACCTCTGGTGTAAAACAATGTCCAAAATAGTTGAATAGGTATTTGTATTAAATGTAAGCAAGAGAGTACATACATTTAATGGAGGCCACAAATAGAGAGTTATAGAGATTAAAGAGTATTCTTTTCTTATTGGAAAGGACTTTCTTGGAAAATCAGGAGGTTTTAAAGGCACATAAAAATTCTACAGATAATAAATTGAAATCTATTTGGATCTGTTAAATAACTTATATGTGCTTTTTCTCCAAAAGAATTTTAAGCAGTCTACACAAATACTTTTTCTTTAAATTTACTCACTTTATCTTTTACTTTCATACTAATGAGTAACATTTGTGAAATAATGGATTTGATGTGATTGCTACGTGTGTATATATGTATCCTACGTGTATATATCTATCTGTAATATTGATCCACACATCACTTAAAGTCATTTCGTGGTTTGAGTTTCCATTTTAGTTTGAGGAAATATAATGTCTCAATTCTGCTTAGAGAAAGCGAATACTTTTAATGCAGATTACTACACAGCTAAAGCAGCACTATTTGAAGAGTTACAGTTTTGAGTATTAGCAAATCTTTTTACCAGGGTGTCCCTTGAACTCTGTAATTGTCAAAGTCACATGCACGACACAGTCTTCACTGCATTTGATTAAGCGCACACGAGGACAGGTTATGAGACTCCACCCAGAGTTCTAGCAACAGCCTCTCGTTCTAAGAACAGATCTATGATGTCAGCCCTCAGTCTAACTCACTCCCCCACCTCCTTCCTTTCCTCACTATCTTAAACCATGCCACACTGAATGGTTAAGAGCTTGGGTCAAGATGATGTGGTTATATAAACACCCACTATTTCTGTCTTACGGAAATGCCTCCCCTGTGAGTTACTCAGTATGTTTCTCAGCTCAGAGAATGCATCTCTGCTCTAGGCTTGCATGGAAAAGAATACCATTGAGCCTAATCCCACTGACAAATTGCTAAACCGTTAAGCAGGACTGCGGCGTGCACCACATGACAGCACTCTGATTTGAACGGGGTGGCTGACAGCTTATAACCCAGCCAGGTGTAGTGGGGAGGGGGGAAGAGTGGCAGCAGAAGGCAGGCTGGGCAAAGAGGCCGGGCTCCCTGCTCTGGTTCCAGCTCTGTCACCCTGAGTAACTCACCTCTTGCCAGGCCACCATTTTCTCAATGAGGAAGTCAGCTTTTTTCAAAGGCCTCTCCTAGTTCTGATTTTTAAGCTCCTCACGGATCGCTCTTTAAATTCCAAAAGGGAAAGAACATTACCTCTGGTATTCACTACTGATATACTGTATGCCTACAGCACTGACATACTAGGTGCTTAAAAGATACTTGTTGAGAGAATGAACCAAGTGGCAAGTTTACCACCACACTCTCAAGTGGCTGTCATTCATTTAGGAGAATCAGATTCTTTCTGCCCTGGGGAAAGAGATTTTCTTGAGCAGACACAAAATTACGTATTACTTATTTGGCCAAGTATGGGAGGTAAAAATAAACAATTAGGAAAGGACTGAACTTGGAGAAGGAGAGAAAGGGCCATGGGAATATTTTTAGAGAGTAAACACATTTTGCAAAATAGTACCACAATGGTTGCTCACTTTGAGGATTAATTTATGCCACAAAAGAGAACATGTACCATAGAGTATAATTCAAGAGACTTTGGAGCAGAATCTAGGATGCACCCCCTGTTCCCCATATTGATTGTTATTGGACTACCACCTTTGCAAACTACCAGGACCTGTTCCCTTAAGTCTAAGGGGACTGATGGCATAGGGAGTGAGAGAAAGAAGGCAACTGCCTTGTCCTCTCTTTTCTCTCGCCTTTCCCATTGCCTTGTTCTGTTTCAGTAGCATCCGCCATACTGCAATTCCCACCGATCCCTCAATCCCCAGCATTCACACGCACCCTGGCTCTTCTCACCGCAGCATCAGAAATCCAAGTGAAGGGGAGGAAGGCCATGGGACATCTGCTGAGCATGTGTGAAAAAGAGGGATGCTGCAAGAGTAAATTTTCTTCTATTCTACAAGAGGGGAGGCCTGAGAGGACTACAAGGGTTGGGAATAACAGGCAGCTCAAATACTAGAGCCTTTGGGAAGAAGGAAAATCATCCTACCAAATTCTCTGTGAGACTATGTAGCCTGCACAGCTAAGGATTTTAGCCCCACTCTTGCCCAGCACTCTGTTTCTATTCTGTTCCCCTTCTCGGGCTTTCCTCACCCTTACTTTCTTCTCCAGCTCTGAGTGAGCCCTCGTCTTAAACCACCAGAAAACCACTAGCTGCTTCCATATTATAATATCCTGCAGATAAAGGAAGCCCACCAAGATCAGGGGAGGAAGGAGTGGAAGGAGTGGGCTTGCGTACCAGAAACTGATTAGGATTCTGAATTCAGCATCTCAAAGACATATTATACACGCCGCAGTGGTTCTGTATGGTTTTCAGTTCATCCATTCGACAGCATTCAACCAATATCTACTAAACATTTCCAACATGCCACCCTAGGCTCTGGGGCTATAATGATGGTGAACAACAAAAACAACAAATATATGTTGCCTACTTTCATGGGCTTAAAGTTTAGTGGAAAAGACATGAATGAAAAAAAGTATCTCTACCCATACAAACTGAGATAACCATCATAAAGAAATGAGATTCTCTGGAATGTTCTATAAGGAGCCTGAGGTAGAGTTAGGAGTCAGGAAGGGCTTTCTGGAGGATTGACACTAAAGCTGAGCTCTGACAAATGAGTAGGAGATTTCTCAGCAGAGGCAGGGGCGAGAGCAGAAGGAAAATGATGAGGCAAGAAATTATAACCCCCCTGAACTTGAAAGTCTACAATTTTCTACATTATTCAGATGAGGCTAATAGAATTTTATGTCTGAAAACTTTCTAAAAGGCCATTAGATGAAATACTCTTGTAAGGTAAGAGGTTACAGACCCAGATGAGCATGGAGACAGGATTCTGATCACTGACCCCTGTGTCATTAATTCTGTCTTATAATAACCTTTTTTTTCTATGAACTACAAAATTGTCCTTGCTAGGTTATTTTTTTTAAGGAAGCTGTCTTTGAGACATGTGGACTTCAAAAGTTATTGCCTTGTTATATAACCATTTATCTTAGTTGTCAGAAGAAATTGCTTTCTACCTGGTATTTAACAGAAGAGCTTCAAAACTCTGCTCCCTACTCTTCCGCCTTCAGGTCCGAATGAATCAATAAATCAGCGACTCCAGTAGGTGACTTCCTTTTTTTTAAAAAAATGAAAGCTCAAGTGAGAGGTTTTTGCCCCAACAAATAGCACAAGCAAAAACCCTGTGGCAAGAAAGAGCACAGAATGTTCAAAGAGTATTGGAGAAAAATGGGTAGTTAGGAGGTAAAATCGACAGGGCTTGTAGGGACATGAGGGAAAGCTGATGCCAAGAATGACCCTGAGATTTCTGACCTACACACCTGGACAGATGGTGGAGCCACTCTTTGACTTGGGGGTGGTGGTTAGACATGGACAAAATCCAAATTTTGGAGGGAAGACATGTTTTTATGGACATGCTGAGTCTGAGGTGACTTTGAGCAATACAAATAGAGATACTGTCGATGGATCTGTGAAAAAGTTCAGAAGGAGAAGCCGTCAGACTATAGATGGTACCTGACGCATGGATGGGGACAAGGTCGAGCAGGCAGGAGGTATAAGGAGAAAAGAGAAGGCAGACTGAAATCAAGTGTTGAGCAAAGGAAAAGGAGCTTGCAAAAGAGTCAGAAAAGAAGTACCCAAGAGACCAGAGATAACCTGCCATGACCAGTGCTGCAATTATGCCTGGTAAGAGAAGAAGTATTTTCTCAGATATTAGAATTCTAGGATAAGTAGGCTTCTTTAAGGAGGTATGAGAGCCTAAGTGTGCGAGATACTTACACTGGAAAGGTTCCCCTGAATTGCAGGTAACATCTATGAGAAATGAGGGCATACCAAAATGGGTGTTGACCAGCCCACCTTACAAATTAATTTTTGGAACACAATCCATTTGCAACTTAAGTACATCATGTACTATGACAGAAGGACATATTTTAGTTACATCTTAAATATTTTGAGTGAACAGAGTATTTTTTCTAATAGCATTTTATTCCTGGAATTTTGCTGTCATTTGAATATCTGTTTTTAAGAACTAGAATGAAGAGTAAGGAAGACTGAGACATGGCTCCATTTCTCCGCTCTTTGTGAATCTTGCTTTTGTCTTTGTCAGTTCTGTAGTTTCCTGTAAGTTAATCAGACCCTGCCTTCTGTGTGGCAGCAGGAAGACCTGACCAACACGATCTCTGGTCAAAGTGATGTCTGGCAGCAATGAGGTAAGGATGGGAGCACAGCTGAAACCAGAGACAGATGTCAAGTTCCTTTGTGTTTAATCCTCTCGATAATACATGACTGGACTGGACATGGTTGATTAGGCACTAGATGCTTGTTTGTTTTAGTTGATATTTGGATATTTGAGGTTGTGGCTCTACTAACATCCTTATCTACTTCCCAGAAACAAGGAGGTACATTGATGAAGTGTGGGCTCTGGGGGCCCAGTTTTGATGTTTATTCACACCCGAAAGTCTATATAAATAGCATGCTATTCCTAAATAGTAAGAAGTGCTTTGGAGAATTTTTTTTTTTTTTTTGCAATTGTGTTACATCCATATTTTTGAGATTTAGACTCACACTTGAGAGTTAAAACAGAGGAGAACAAAACAGGTTTAGCTAGTTCTTCCCTTAAAGCAAAATGGATACGTATATACTTGAGTTTATACTGTATTGAGAAGTGGTGTTCTAAAATATAGAAGTTTGTAAGAAAACCACAAATGTCTGAGAGATTTAATTCTTCATGAGAGAAAAGGGTTCTTTGTACTACACTAGCTCCTAAAAAGTTTGCAACCTTTGCTTGTTCTACCTTTTATTACTTTTTGATTTTTAGTATAAAATATTAATTTCCAAAGGTTGGAAAGGAATTGAGGCATGAATCAATCCCCATGTCTTCTTTAATAGTCTATCTGCTGAACAGCCCACACACCTGAGATACAGAAGAGCTGGAAGGCAGCCCGGGCTCATCCTCGTTTCAAGATAACAGATTTACTGAAAGTTCAGCTTATCCACACAGGGGAATGCGGTGGTGGTAGTGACAGCCTTCTATAAAGACTCTGTGAAAATACTCCTCCTGGAAAATGAAAGGCCACTGGGCAGAAATTTGGGGGACCCAAGTTCATGTCTGGGTTCTGCCCTTACTAACCATGTGACTTTGGCCTAATAAGTAAATGTCTCTGAAACTCATCTTATTCCTAACTATAGAAAGTGGACTGCATAAACAACCTTTAAAATTTCACCCAGTTCTATAATCACATTTTTCTTGTGTTTCAGTTGATTTTTGGCAATCTTAGTGCTCCCAATCATCTTGGGTACTTGAAAGGCCATCTGATTTGTTCTTTGTGTAAATTTTCTTATTTTAAAAAATAATTCTGGATATTGAATTAGAATTCCTCAACTGTTTCAACAAAATAAAGACTTAAAGGTTTTATTTGACCAAAGGCAGATTCAAACATTGATATGGTTCCCACTCCTTGGTGTGATTAATAAAATTAACAGAAGTGAACTTTGTTTATATACCTCTTTCCATCTAGGGCTTAAAAAGTATAATGTGAGATAAAACTCAGGTGGGAATGTGAAAACACCCTTTCCATTAAGGTGCCAGAGAGTTTAGCATAACTCAGTAGCTTTGGCATAAACTCAGGCCTGGCTAATTCCAAATCCCATCTTCTTCCCAATAGACCAGTTTGACCTCAGTAGAGCTAGTTAAAGACTGGAAATTCCTTGAATTTTTAAAGGGAACACGGCATTCTATTACCTATGTGTACCCCCATTTCTCAGCCCAAAGCCTTGCATATAGTAGGTGCTCAGTGATTAATTTGGGAAGACTAGAAGGGAGATTTCCATTGCCAAGGTCCTAGACTGAGGTAATTTAATTTGTGGACTGGTATCATGGATCAGTTACAACTCTGCTTTTATCTCATAGAGAAAATCTCATAGACCAAAATGACTACATTTTCATCTTGGCACTTAGAATGTCTGATGTTGGGCTGCAGAGCCTTCAGGATTTGTGTGTGTGTGTGTGTGTGTGTATGCGTCTGGCTGATCCCAGAGAGATATATATATTCACCATCTCCATTCCTACCTCCAAACAGTAGGTATCCTACAAGAAGGAGTCTCCAAGTTTTTGTAAACCTAAGTCCAGTTCAATTTGCCCAAGGGAAGCAAGTGAAGGTTGTAAGTGAAGTGAAAACCCTGAGTAATGAAGCCTATGAATAAGAACAGGGAGGTGATGCAGTTCCAGGCCTCCAACACACATTCCAGCAGTGCTCAGCAAGCATGAAGGATCTGAGATGTACTCAAAGATCCTTACCCACTAGGTAGGCACTTCTATTATAAGATGAATATACTTTCTCTGTAACCATCTGCCTTGGAGTTTCAGATCCTTGAATTAGCACATAATTAAAGAAGGAAATTTCAATATATATCTGAAAATTCCATTATCAGGGGCACCTGGATGGCTCAGTTGGTTAAGCATTGGACTCTTGATTTTGGCTAAGGTCGTGATCTTGGGATCAAGCCCTGCCTCTGGGATTCTCTCTCTCTCTCCCTCTGCCCCACCCCCTACCCCATGCAAGAGTGCAGGCACTCTCTCTAAAAAAAAAGAAAAAAAAAAAAAAAAGAAAAAGAAAAGAGAAAAAAATTCTATTAGCATCATACAATTTTTTAAAAAATAATTTGTTATCCTCCTTTGTACATTGTCTAAGTCATTTGTTACTTTTTAACAGGGTGGGCTGTTTTTTTCCCTGATTGGTATGAGGTTTTTCATTTTAAATATTAAGTCTTTTTTATTAGATATATGGATTGTGAATGTCCTCTACTGTGTGGTTGCCTTTTCAATCTCTGAGTAAGACCTCATTATGCATACACATTCTTTTTTTTTTTCTTTAAATTCAGTTTAATTAACATATACTATAAAGTCTCTGTTCCTTTTGGGATCTCTCTCCACTCAAAAGATTCCCTTTAATATTTCTTGCAGGGCTGGTTTAGTGTTCACAGATTCCTTTGTTTTTTGTTTGTCCTGGAAACTCTTTATCTCTCCTTCTATTCTGAATAACATCCTTGCTGGATAAAGTACTCCTGGCTGCATATTTTCCCCATTTATCACAATGAATACATCATGCCTGTCTGTTCTGGCCTGCCAGGTCTCTATGGACAGGTCTGCTGCCAGCCTTATGTGACTACCCATGTAGGTTAAGGACCTCTCATCCTGAGCTGCTTTCAGGATTTTCTCTTTATCTTTGAAATTTGCAAGCTTCACTATAATATGTCCAGGTATTGACCTATTTTTGATTTTGAAGGGGGTTTTTTGTGCCTCCTGGACTTGAATGCCTGTTTCCTTCCCCAAATTAGGGAAGTTCTCAGCTATAATTTATGAACACACATTCTTAATATAATAAAGTCTAGTTTATCAATATTATTAATGGTTAGTGCTCTTATTTCCAATTTAGGAAATCTTTGCGTATGTCAAAGTTATAAAGATATTCACCTATGCTTTCTTCTAAGTTTTACTGTTTTAGCTGTGATCTATCAATTTTTTTTTATACAGTGTGAAGGAGGGTTCAAAGATCCTTTTCCACATGGGTATCTAATTGATCTAGCACCATTTATTTAAAAGATCGTCCTCTCTCCTCTGTATTGCAATGGAAACTGTTCAAATAAAGTGATCTTATGTTTTGGTTTGACTCTGGACTCTCTTATGTCCCTGTTCTATTTGTCTATCCCTGCACCAATACCACACTGTCTTACTGTGACTTTATTGTAAGTCCAGATATCCGCTAGCATAAATCCCCCACTTTGCTCTTCTTCAATATTGCCTTGGGCATCACAGCCCCTTCGTATTTTATATAAATATAACATCACTTCCTCAATTTATATACACATACATATATGCATGACCTGTTTCAGATTTTGAGTTTTGCAATATTTATAAACCTATTTTGAGAGAATTATCATCATTAATTGGAGAGAAATTAGAACAATAGAATACCACTGCATATCTAAAAAAAATGGCTGAAATTTACAAAAATTTTAAAAACCTGATAATGCAGGTGGGGGGGATGGGTTAGCCTGGTGATGGGTATTCAAGAGGGCACGTTCTGCATGGAGCACTGGGTGCTACACGCAAACAATGAATCATGGAACACTACATCAAAAACTAATGATGTAATGTACGGTGATTAACATAACATAATAAAATAAAATTTAAAAAAAAACCTGATAATGCCAAATGTTGCCAAGGATGTGGAACAACTGGAACTCTCTTACATGTCCAGCATGAAACAAACTGAACCAGTCACTTTGGAAAAATATTTGACAATACCTACCAGGGCTAAACATATGCTTATTCTTCACCCAGTGATTGCACTCCAATCTTTCATGCTATTCCATGTCTGGTGCTCCCTTCTTTGTTTTGTGTGTAGAATACCTTTCTCTCTAGAGTGCGTGGTTTAAAGCACAAGTTCTAGAGTCAGATTGCCTGCCTGCGTATTGTAGCTCCACCTTCCCTGGTGGGGTGACTGTGGATGAGTGACTTACCCTCGTGTATCTCATGTGGACAAAATGATTAGTGTGCTTACATATTGTTTATGATTTTCATCTGGAACATGGTGGAGGGAGTGGAGAGTACTTACCCCCTCCTAGGGTTGTTGTCCTGAGGGGACTAAATGATATAATCCACACAGGAACAGCGCCTGGCAACCAGCAAGAGCTCAATAAACATTAGCTGTGATTATTTTCTACCTATCGTAATGCTACATTTCAATGCCTACTTAGTCCAAATGGCATCTCCTCCATGCAATTTTTTTCAAGAGGAGGAGGAAGGAAATATTAATTCTGACAGACATGGGTTCCTCTCCCTCTCTCCACACTGTATTTTAATCGTTTTCATTCTTAATATATTTGGCTTTGATTGCGGATTGCCCAACTGGTGTTTGCCCCTCCAGACTGTGAGCATCCCCAAAAGAGAAATCTCTGCTCACCTGAGTGTCTCTCTAGATCTCTGCCTGGTGCTGGGCACTTAAATGTTCAATAGATGTTGGTTACATTGCATCAAATCCAATCAAGAAGGGAGACTGCTAGGTGCCTTTGAGTAATAACGTTGCTGGATATGTTTGCTTTCCAAGAAGCTTGCCATTTGGAATTGTGCTTAAACAAACAGTTGAGCTAAAAGGACAGTTTTTTAGTGACCTAAGAGGAAGGCCATGAGCAGTTATGCTAAGATCCAGGAGAGTGGCTTCAACACTGGCATGGAAACGCTTGGACTGAGTAGAACAAATGGCTGGGGTAAAATCTGCCTTTATTATGAAAATGTGAAGTTGATAAAGATGTTTCCAATTATGATCTGGAAACCAGAAACTGCCTTAGGGGATATTAAGATACCTACAGTTTAATTTTTTTAAGATTTATTTTATTTGAGAGAGAGAGAGAGCACGCATGCATGAGCAGGAGCAAGGGGAGGGGCGGAGGGAGAGGGAGAGACTCTCAGGCAGACTCCCCACAACACAGGGCTCGATCTCACAACCCTGAGATCATGACCTGAGCTGAAATCAAGAGTCAGACACTTAAGTGACTGAGCCACCAAGGCGCCCCTAAGATACCTGCAGTTTTAAAAGAGAATTGGATTTTCATACACTGGGCTCAGTCTTCAGTTTGGCTAGAAAGCCTTGGACTTTTAATCCTGGAGGTTTTTTATTGTTTTTAACTTAAATTCAATTAATTAACATATAGTGTATTGTTAGTTTCAGAGGTAGAGGTCAGTGATTCATCAGTCTTATATAACACCCAGTTCTCATTACATCACGTGCCCTCCTTAATGCCCATCACCCAGTTGCCCCATCCCCCCACCCCCCCTCCCCTCCAGCAACCCTCAGTTTGTTTCCTATGATTAAGAGTCTCTTATGGTTTATCTCCCTATATGACTTTGTCTTGTTTTATTTTTCCCTCCCTTCCCCTATGCTCCTGTTTTGTTTCTTAAATTCCACATATGAGTGAGACCATGTGATAATCGTCTTTCTCTGATGGACTGATTTCACTTAGCGTAATACCGTTTTTACTCACTCAGATTGACTCTAAAGGTCAGTCTGTGCTAAAGGCTTTGACTTTGCATTGAGAATTATTTATAAAAATCCCTGAAGTGAAAGAAGTTCTATCTCAGGGCACCTGGGTGGCTCAGTTGATTAGGTGTCCAACTCTTGATTTTGGCTCAGATCATGATCTTGGGCTCATGGGATGGGGCTGTGTCATGGGCTCTGCACTCAGCATGGAGTCCACTTGGGATTCTCTCTCTCTCTCCCTCTGCCCCTCTGCTCATGCACTCTCTCTCTCTTTTCTCTTTCTTAAAAAAAAAAAAAAAAAAGGTCTATCTCTAGCGCTGCCCACTTTGAAGATCCCCAGGCAAGAGTACAAATAGGGGCCCATATGATATGTATAAATATTTACTAGATAAACATTAAGGTAATGAACTGCTACACAAAATATATCTATCCTTCCACCTTCATAAAGACCTGGAAGCCATGATCAAATTGAGAATTCCTGGGTTTCTCATACTTCCAGTGGCACCTGTTGGTGCAGGGCTTCCCTTCGCTTCCCAGCCCCAGCTGTCTCTGATCTTGATGGGCTTCCTGAACAGGTGTGGACAGCCCAGCCCATGTGTCCAAGTTCCAGCCACACCTGCCCACAAAGAGCTGCTCTTTCGGCTCCAGAGACAGCATAGTTTACCTTCTGGAAGATGGACCTAAGAAAAAGGGCTGTTGGACACTGGAAAGTAGTTCTGGGGTCCTGGGCTTTCTAGTGTGGTGTGGCCCCTCCCTTGCATTGTGGAGAGGGTACGGCTGGAAGAAAACCAAAACAAGGTTTTCTAAAGTATGGGGTCCTCCCACTTGGGTCTAAGGGTAATACCAAAGCTACTTAAATAATATGCATAATCATAGAATATTTTTATCTCAGAGTATTCTCAAACCCTTATTTCCATGAAATATTGGCATTCCTAATCACCAATATTATAGTACTAAACAAAATTCTGGTGTTACTCTCTTCTCCCCAAAAATGAAAAGCCTTAAACTTCACAGAATTTGTTGTATTAGTAACACGTAAGTAGTCACCAAAGAGCAAGCTATTCTACTTGGGGCTTTTTTCCCCACCATAACTCTGAAAGCCATGGACTTGGTGCGTCTTCTACCTCATTCAGACTAATGTGAAAGAAAAAGAGAAAACTGAGGATTTGCTTTAAAACCACATCATAGGGCACCTGGGTGGCTCAGTAGGTTAAGTGTCTGCCTTCGGCTCAGGTCATGATCCCAGGGTCCTGGGATCAAGTCCCGAATCGGACCCCTTGCTCAGCAGGGAGCCTGCTTCTCCCTCTGCCTGCCACTCCCCCTGCTTGTGCTCTCTCCCTTCCTCTCTCTCTCTGCCAAAGAAATAAATAATATCTTTTTTTAAAAAATAAAATAAAACTACATCGTAACAGGCCATCATGGCCAATGGTGGGAAGATGGGTTGTTATTAGTAAAGGCTCATCAGAAACTCTCTTCCCTACCCATTTAAACGGAATGGTCTACGCCCACTCCATATTTTGCTTCTCAGAAACACAGATGTTAGAACATCGGATTTATTTACTTACTTGTTCTGAGAAAAACAAAAGCTATAACATACTATCCTAGATATCTCCCTGTCTGGACATGCCTAAATAACTCAAAAATGAGCTTTGAAGTCAAATAGATTTGATTCCCATTTTAGCTCTGTCATGTTATTATTGTGTGACACAGACCCGGGCAACACCATGAAGACCACAAGTTGCAAGGATTAAATGGAATCATTTATGTAAAAGGACTTGGCACACTGCTGAGACACTCCGTTGAATGTCTGTTATCTTCTTTCCTATTTCTCTTCACTGCATTCAACTCAAATTTTCAAATCATCACAAAAGTAGATCGATCATGATAAATTAGAATATAAGTGACTTCCATTCACTCAGTAGTTACAAATTCTGTATTAGGCCATATGATATTAAATTTCAGATTCACATGCACAAAAATCTCCTCAGAGTGAAAGGAACTTTGGAAGCTTATCAAAGGATGTACTTGGTGGTTCTGAAGAACAAAGAACGTTCTTGATATTAAATTGAGCTCCATGATTTCATATTCTCAGGTTATAGCTGCATTCCCATTAACCTCGTTCCTTTTTTGCACATAGCTACTCTTTTTAGAAATTACTTTTTCACGAATCACTGCCAATCATATCGGAGTTATTGTGAAGTAAGGGATCTTTTCTTTCAAAAATCCACATTCGAGTCCTAACATGGGGCCCTACAAAGAACTAGGAAAGCTCCTGAGGCGGCTGCTTCTCCGGGAAAACTGCCTGGAAGCTGCCTGCAAGCAAGCTCCGAGGCCTGCCCATCCCGGGCAGCTAGTCCTGACCTGGGGTGGGGGGGCACTTCTGGTCCTGACCTGGCGGGTTCACCGAACAACTGGCTGAAAAGCTGCAGGAATTCAGTGTCCACATCCCTACATGTAATGTCTGGGTATCAGTGAGTAACTAAATTGGCTTTCTGCCCTCTCTCCTCTTGCATTGTAATATCACAGTATTTTGAGTTTGTGTGCGTGCAACATCTCAGCAAAATGTAAAGATTCACAGGAAAAATGGAGACTATGTATACATACATATATATATATATATATATATATATATATATATATATATATAGGAAAAGGTGTTACAGCCTTTTCTTTTTATATGTAAACGATGCCTTACTTCTTTATTAAATAACCTAAACAACCTAAAACTGCCTGTCACAAACATACCAATGTTACGTTTAAAGGAAATTGTGTGGGGACAGGTAAATTTCTGTTATTTTTGTCTGCAAACAATTCACAGCAACATCTAATTGAGGCACTACACTCAACATTTAAAACATTTAAAACATTTCTAAGAGCACATGAAAAATGTCACAATGTGGTCAGTTTCTGGGTTCTCTTTCACTGAAAGTGAATCCTGGGGAGTCGGAGCAACTGCTGAGTTGTGACGGCTGCTGGGAATCCACTGGGTTGTTGATCACGCAGATGCATTCAAAACACATACAGAAGCAAATCACCAGGACAATAAGGAACCCGCATGTGCCTTCCCATTGGGAGAAAAGTTTGTTTTTTCCCAATAAATCTAAGGATGATGTTAAGAAGAGGCTCTGGATAGTGTAAATGCTTTGCTGAGCTAACCCCCCAATTTTTTTAAAATGATATAATTTCAGAAGAATACAGTGGATCTTCAAAGACAAACCTCGTGGAAGTGGTTGCTAGAAGCAAGAATGATGAGAGTGAGAGGAGAGAGCAATCTATAAACTCTGCTTACGCTCTGCTCTTCCTCCTCCTAAAGCCGGCCTTTGTAAGTGACCCCTGTGCAACACCTTCTTACTTTCTCAGCCCACCTCTCTCCCTACCCACTCACTGAGGGACACACTTTAAGTCCTGCGGGCCTGCGCACGGCTCCCAGGGCTGCCCTTCCACTTCCAGGCAGGCCTGTTGCGCCCACTTGTCTCCTCCTAGTCCTTGAAAATCCAGCTCCGTCACTCTTGCAATACCTGTTTCTATACCTCGTCCTTTCTTGGGAGAACGGGTCAGGCTCCCTCCTTGGACATTCGATGTCATATGCTGTCTCCTGACTCGAGGCATTACAGGGTCTTTGTATCTGTATGTGGATTTAAATCGTTAATTTGACTTAGAGGAGTGCTTAAGCACTTGGTCTCTGATGATGGACCTGTTGGCTTTGAGTCCTAGCTCCAATATTTTCGCGCACTGTGTAACTTTAGGCAAGTCACTTAACTTCTCTGTGCTTCAGTTTTCTCATCGTAACAGGGAGAATAACATCACCTAACTCAGTAGGGTTGCTGTGCGGAATAAAGGAGTTAACACATATAAAAGTACTTAGAATAATGCCAGGCACAGAGTAAACACGGAATGGCTATTAGTTATTATTTTGGCATCAATAGCATCTTTGGATAGGAGGCATTTTATCCTCCATCTTCTGCCTCTAAACCTTTGCTGGCTGGTCCAGTCCCTGATACCTCACCATTTCCACCACCGTAAGGGGGATCTTGTGCCCCCACTGTGGATCTTATGCCTCTGATTCCCATTTCAATGGTCAATATGCCGCCCAGAAGACGGAGAGGTAAAGAAAGGGAAGAAATACTGCGCGCTGTCCCGTGCCAGCCCTGGGCTAGGTGCGTTCACACTCCTTACCTCACTTCCTTTTCATGACTCCTAGGAGCCTGAAG
This sequence comes from Halichoerus grypus, assembly GCF_964656455.1. Classification (NCBI taxonomy): domain Eukaryota; kingdom Metazoa; phylum Chordata; class Mammalia; order Carnivora; family Phocidae; genus Halichoerus; species Halichoerus grypus. The sequence continues at coordinate 120,464,525 of NC_135714.1, forward strand.
GCCACCACTGGCCCTTCTCTGATCCTTGACTGGAAACAAACCATCTGTAAAAAGACGTCTTTGAGACAGCTGCAGAAATTCCAGGGGATACTGTGTGCCCGAGGATACTAAGGATTGTTTAATTTTAAGTGCAATAATCTCATGGTGGTTGTATACGTCTCAAAATGCACTTATTAGCCTGCTTCTCCCTCTCCTCCCAGCTCAGTGCTCTCTCTCTCGTTCAAATAAATAAACACAATCTTAAAAAAAAGAAGGTATCTCATCTGCAAGAGAGGAAACTGGGGGCCCCTAGAGGTTACGTACCTTGCCTAAAGGTCATAAAGTCAGTATCAAAGGTCCTTTTGGGTTGACGCCAACTGCATCCCCAAGAGAGGCTCTTCTAAGCTGCTGATGCTGCCTTCTTAATAGCAAAATGTCTATACCCACAGGCGCCTGCTTGTTTTTCACTCTAGGCTCTGAGGAAGTTTCCTTTTCTCCAATGCTCAGCCCACAGAGAAATACCTGTTTAATTCTAGTCCTCTTTCTTTCAACACTGTTAATGTGACCTCTCCACTGGTCACCCCCCTTCTGTCAAGGTCTCCCTATTGTAAAACGGCCTTTTGGTGGCCATCTCATCCCCCAATCCATGGCTTTCTGCTTGCATCCTTCCCCGCCAACATCCCTGACACCTGTTTGCTCAGCCTTTACAATGTGTTTCCCGTCCCCGCCACTCAAAACAACGGGTTTCTCGAAGGTGAGAACACAACCTAATTTCCACATCATTTGGATATTTCTCAGTTTTCACCCTGCTCAGTATCTCTGCAGCTGGCTGCCAGTCCACTTCTGCTTGAATCTCTCTGTGCTGCTTTTCCTATCCCTGGGCTTGTCTTGCTTCTCCTCTCCATCTTAGAAATCATCTAGTTGATCTCCTCATCCCACGCGTGGGATACTAAGGGAAAAAAGTCGACATATGTAGACATGCTTAACAATAGGAATGCCAAGTATAGTATCGATGAGGGATACAAGCAGAAAAATGTTCCCCTTTAGCCCAGAAGGCTGACCTATAGCCTGCGTGGCTCTGATAAGGATCAAATACATGCTGGTTGCTACATTCTTAAAGGGTCTCATGACTGCCCATATATCTTACCAATAGTTAATATCGAACTGAATGATAAGCACCAGAAAAATTTTGTGAAAGTAGTTATTTTTTTTTAAAGATTTATTTATTTATTTATTAGCGAGCACAAGCAGGGGGAGAGGGAGAAGCAGACTCCCCACTGAGCAAGGAGCCCAACGCGAGGCTCGATCCCCAGACCCTGGGATCATGACCTGAGCCGAAGGCAGACGCTCAACCGACTGAGCCACCAGGTGCTCCGTGAAAGCAGTTTTATGTGTAGAAATTCAAAGAAATATTTAGGATCTAATACTCCCTGCACACGCCCTCCCCCTTGAGCGCTAAGCATATAATGACCAGCTGCATTCAGCAAACATGCAGCTCTTTTCACCCACGGGTCCTGTCCCCGTGCTACTTAAATAAATTTATGAAGCTGTACCATACAACATCTCGAGAATTCTTTCTCGACCGTTGCGCTCCATGACTGCACAACAGTATGATCTAGTTCTGCATTCCATTTGCTTGCTGGACGTCTCCACATGATTGTTATTCAAGCCCCTGGACTTAAAATACCTCAACTGGAATTTATCATCTTTCTCCGAAACCAGTTTCTTTTCCCAACACTCCTCCTTCTGTGAAGGGCAATGCTATTATTTTAGTCAAGAAGGCTTAAGATCTTGGAATCATCTTAGACTTTTTTTCCTAATAGGATTTATTTCTTAGAGCAGTTTAGGTTCACAGCAAAACTGAGTGGAAAGTGCACAGAATTCCCACATTCGCTCTCCCTACAGCCCCAGCCTCCTCCAACATCAACACCCCCCACCACAGCGGTACCTTTGGTAACAATGGACAAACCTCCACTGATACATCATAATCACCCAAAGTCCGCAAGTCCACGGTTCACATTATAGCTCCCTCTTGGTGTGGTACATTCTTTGGGTTTGGACAAATGTATGAGGAATGGCATGTAGTGATCACCACGGTATCCTACAGAGTAGTTTCACTGCCCTCAAAAATTCTCTATGCTCTGCCTGCCTATTCATCCTCCCTTTCTCTAAACCCTTGGCAACCACTGATCTTTTTACTGTCTCAATAGTTTTAGTTTTTTGCCTTTTCCAGAATATCATATAGTTGGAATCATACAATGTGGCACCTTTTCAGATGGGCTTCATCACTTAGCAATATGCACTTAAATTTCCTCCATGCCTTTTCGTGGCTTGATAGCACATTTCTTGTTAGTGCTGAATAATATCGCACTGTCTGGATGGACCACGGTTTATTTATCCATTCACTGACTGAAGGATATCTTGCTTGCTTCCAAGTTTGGGCAACTATGAATAAAGCTATTACAAACATCTGTGTGCAGATTTTAGGCTCTTTTTTAAATCCTCCCTAAACCTCACATCCAATAATAACAATTTGTATAATGTTGAGGGCCTACATACACTTATAATGTACTGTCTCATTTGCTATAGGCATTTGAATTTCCTAACTACAAATAGGGACTATGCTCAAGATGAGAAGGGCTCATCCAAGGCCATGTAGCCTTAGCAGACGTGGAAGCAGAGATAGAAGGAGCAAGGATGTGAGCCCCAGCTTTTCTCCTTTAAACATCAATCTAGTCCCTCCAAGCTACCAAGTCCTAAGTTCTGTGTCTTGAATCCACCCTTTCCTTTTCACGCCCACTGTGGTTCGGAAAAGATGCTCTTGCATGAACTCACAATGTTCCTCTTTGGTTACACTTCTCTTGGTCTAATAAGCCTTCTTAACTTCTCCCCCTTAACCACTTTACACAGTGTCTAAATACACCCCACCATCTCCTCCCTGCTTGTAAAGCCTCATCGTCTCTTTGTTGCCTCCTGAATAAAGTACAATGTCTCGCCCTGGCTCTCAGAGCCCCACAGCCCTGGTGCGCCCCCTCCCTCCGGTCCCTGTGCATTTTCTGTATCATAAATAGTCAGTCACACCGCCAACCTTTCCCACCTTCCTCTAAGTCTTTGCTACTCTAAGGTTTCTGCGCTCTGGCCCTCCCTATCATCTCAAGGCTGGTTGCTGCACATGGGTTCCAGAGACAGGTGGTGCAGAGAGGGGAGTGCCCAGAAAGGGTTCCCAGCTGTCCTCTGCCTGCCAGTGTAATCACGAAAGGAGGTGGGGAAGAAAAGATGTACAAGGCACTTCCCCAGCATTCTGCATTTGTACTCATGCATACATCTTTTTAAAAGTGGCAAAACTGGGACGCCTGGGTGACTCAGTTGGTTAAGCGTCTGCCTTCGGCTTAGGTCAGGATCTCAGCGTCCTGGGATTGAGTCCCGCATTGCATTTGGGCTCCTTGCTCAGCGGGGAACCTCTTTCACCCTCTGCCTGCCGCTCCCCCTGCTTATGCTCTCTCTCTCTGACAAATAAAATCTTAAGAAAAAAACCTTAAAAAAGTGGCAAAACTGCCACTAAGACTAGTGACCCCATTATTTGTTGACTCAAAGAAATAAAATGGAAAGGGTAATAAAGTCACTGAAATGTGGCACATGTCTTTTTCCTAGGGGTTGTCCTAGTAATGTAACACTGCTGGGTTTTTTCCTCCTATTTGTCTCTGGAGTTACAAAAAAAAATCCTTTGAAGGCAACCTAACAGCAAAGAAATATATAATAAAATGACTTTACACAAATCATATTAGGAGACATACACTACAATGAATAAAAGGAGTTCAGGATTTCCTAAAACATAATTTCTGGCTCTGTATAGACCGCATTAATATTTTAATCTTGTTTACAAAAAGACACAAATCCTTGGATCTCAGAATGTAAATAAAATCAATGGTCTAGAATGAAAAGATCCATGTCAAATGGGAAATAGCTTGTAATCATCAAGAAAATAATTTAGGTATTTGTGGCTGATGCCTTTCTAGTTCTCTGTAATTGATTTAACATGATTTTTTCCAGGTATGGAAAAGACACTTGACTACTGTGCTTTATAATAATCTTTGACTGAGAGACTATATTTAGTTCTTATTAGATAAAGAAAATCATCAATCATATCACTTTCAATGTAGTGGAAATTTTATGGTAAGAAAAATCTCAGAACAAGATACAGTATTTTAAGATGACTCCTCAAGTGAACGGTGTTGGGGATTAGAAATATGCACTAAATTTTCATCATCATTACCATCACACCTCTCCCACCCCCCACCTTCCATATTCACCAGCATCTGTTTATGAACTGAGTATGTAAATATCTGCCATCTGAAAATACATATGAAAACCTTTTCACATTTCCAAGTCTGATAAGAGCAAATGATTCTTTCATGTGTCTTTAATGTTAACCAATTCAAATGGTTTTCTGAACAACAGGTATGTCAATTATAGAAAGTTCAGTAGCAAGGTGATTGATTTGGTCCTTGACAGACCCTCTCAAGTTGATAGAGAGCTTTAAATACATAAATGGTAATTGACTTTCTCTGCTTGACTTATTTCACTTAGCATAATCTCCTCCAGTCCCATCCATGTTGATGTAAAAGTTGGGTATTCACCCTTTCTGATGGCTGAGTAATATTCCATTGTATATATGGACCACATCTTCTTTATCCATTCACCTGTTGAAGGGCATCTCGGCTCACGGAGCACTGGGTGTTATACGCAAACATTGAATCATGGAACACTACATCAAGAACTAATGATGTACTGTACGGTGACTAACATAATAAAAAAAATCCATAAATGGGATAGTTGGGCATTTTCTGGTTAGGCTCTACATTCAGCTTGTAAGGCAAAACGAGCCTGGCAAACTCCTTGAATTACCCATAAAGTACAATATAAAGGGTTGGTTTGTGTAGACTGTACCACCTGCTTGGCAACTTCATCACTTTAACTCTAGACCCTTCATTATTCAGCTTACTTATCCACAAAACACTCTTTTCTCCTTGGTCACCGGAGATTTTTTTTGGCTTGTTGCTTTGTTTTCATTATGTCTTACTGGTCAGTGGCAAGACAAATTTCTTAAAATCTTTCATACATACATTGTAGGCTTCTCTGTGTTAAGCTTGACTGCCCCATTGCCTACAGGGTACCCCCCCCAACTGTTTGGTCAGTGGGAATATTTAAAGATATGTTTTTCTTCTTTCCCCTCCCCAAGCCCCCGTAAGTAAGAGTTTCGTCTGGGTAAGCTATATGCACATGTGATGTAACTCCACGTTCTGAGGTAAAGCCATCGATCGGCACAAGGGCATTAGGCTGAGGGCCAAATGGGGGCTGGGATCCAACATAATCTCTGCCATCTGAGCCTTGTGGCCACGGAGCGCCTGCTCAGGGAAGTTCTGGAATTCTCCCAGAGGTAACTTCCTCAATGTCCTGGTTCTAGAAAACACTCCTTCTTTGGTGTGTTTGTAATGCCACTTCCTCCTGCCTTAGGGACCAAGAGGCTTGCGGGCGTCTTCACCCCAATCCTTCTCAACAGCAGGAGCAGACGGCAAACCCTACGAACCATGGCCAACCATACAATTCCCACCTACTCAGCTCAGCTGGACAATTGCAGTCAGGCTAAAGCTAGAGCGTGGGTCATTTTGTGATGTGGTTTCTTTTCAGAAGTTCCTCATGATCTCAGCTGTTTCATTTGATTAGATTATGGAGGAAGATCCAGGGAGAGTTGAGGAGGAGATTCTGGCTAGACTAGACCCTGCACACTGGCCATGAAAACAGACACACACTGCGGTTCGGCTGTACCGGATGGATCAAACGCTTCCTCACCCTCCAAGGCTGTCTGCGTGCTCCGGCAAAGCACCGCTATCTTGCTCACAAACACTCCCGACTGACATCAGAATCTAAGGGGTATAAAGGTAACGGAAGAAAAGAGACATAAATCACCGAACGTGGCCCTCTGCTTGGTTTTTTGGACTTTTACGTCCAGCTAACAACGGAGATAAATGGACAATTCCTTGCCCGTGAACTGGAACACCACACATACGGATGGACTCAGGAGGACATTTGATAGAAGTTACAGATAATTCCACTTCAAAGACATCTGTGCGTTCCATTTTCAAATGCTTTAATCACTTGGCCCCTATGCCTGCGTCTGCAACACAGGCCGCTGGGGGAACAGATGTGTCCCATCGCTACCGGGAAAAGCCCCACATGTGGGAATCAGGCTATCGGCGACACTCCGCGCCAGAGCCCATCCGCCTCTGGTGCCCCACACCAACAGTCCACGCAGGGCAGAAACTATCAATGAAATAAACTTTTGTGGCAGAACTCAAAAGGGAAAATATGAGACCTTAGCTGAGCCGTACAGCTTGCTAACAAATCCCTCTGCAACCAGTGCACAGAATTTGGACTGCAACTCATGCTCCACTCTGCCTCTGAGCAGAGTCCGAGGACAGCAGCTGCAGTGGCTACCATCGGAGGCCCAGCACATGTGCGAAGATACTGGTGCCAATTTAAGAGAATAAGGGGCAACATGAAAGAAAGTCTTCTTTACAGAGGCCGAAATGGTCTCCGGGGGCAGTTAGCTGGTACACAGTCTGGAACCAAGGCTTATGATCCTTTGCACCTGGGACAACAGCTCTCTGGGAGAATCTTTCACGAGGTTACTCCCCGACTCCCACCCCCACTTAGAAACAGAGCATATGGACTCTGTCGGAGGGGTTACTGTAGAATATATAGAGTGACAAAGGCAAAACATGGCAAAACACCCTTAAGAATGTCCCATTACCAGCTAAATGGCTACGTACAGATGGGAATGAGCGGATGATACGGCCTTTGGAAACTTGCTGGCTGACTTTGCCAGTGACAGCTCATTTCTCAACCTAAAGGTAAAATACCATTCAGTGACCAAGAAAGTTTAAAAATCCCAGGATGAAACAAAGACTTTGTAAAGAATGAATGAATGAAAGCTGATTTAGGGAAGCAGGTTGGCTAAAATGTTAGAGCAAAAGTAAGGATCAAATTGAGAAAGTTTTTAATTGCATTTTTGAGATTCCTTTCCTCAAGTGCTGTATCGTGTCAAAACTTTCCTATAGCACCTAAATAAAGCATGACAAAACCATGGAAGACTATTACTGAAGACAGGTGTGTTTTTCTACTCAAGTGACTGTCAGAAGAATTTATCCAAACTCATTTTCTCCAACTACCTTCCACCTAAATTTGCTACACTACAGTGAACTGTATTTTATTCTCTCACCTCACACTCCCTCCGCTGTGAGAATCTGGTCCGTGATAGATCCGTTATGGAAAGTGTTTGCACATATCGTAAGTCTCATCATTTATATACCAAGTTTAGGAATAAAGAGAGACAATTTGAGTGTACTAAGTGCCTTCCTTTATTCAATCAGTATTTATTGTGTACCTACAAGGTACTCTAGTGCTGACCAACAGAAATCGGGGAGTCATTTAAATGAAATTTAAATTTTTCTAGTAGCCATATTCTTTTAAAAAATAAAATTTTAATATTTATCCAATTATCAAAAATATCATTTCAATATACTGTCAACATAAAAATTGAGATACTTTACATTTTTAATTTTTTTAATTATAATTCAATTAGCCAACATATGGTACATCATTAGTTTCAGAGGTAGAGTTCAGTGATTCATCAGTTGCATATAACACCCAGTGCTCATCACATCACATGCCCTCCTTAATGCCCATCGCCCAGTTACCCCATCCCCCCACCCCCCTCCCTCCAGCAATCCTCAGTTTGTTTCCTATAGTTAAGAGTCTCTCATGGTTTGTCTTCCTCTCTGATTTTTTCCTTTTCAGTTTTCCCTCCCTTCCCCTGTGATCCTCTGTACCTCTACATTCTTTTTTATTCCAAGTCTTCAAAATCTAGTTTGTATTTTATACCTTCAAGGTCTCATTTCACCATCCACACTCAAGTCCTCAACAGCCCTCTAGAGCTAGTGGCTCCCAAGTTGGACAGCATATTTCTAGACAATTTGTGCTTTCCTGCCTGTCTTACTTATTTGCTTTGGTCTCTCTGCCTGAATGATTTTATGCTTCATCCATACGGCCACTTATTCAACATGTATTAAACCCTGATTATGGCAACACAGCAGAATAATTAACCTGTAAACCCACCTCTTACAAAACCCTAGGATATTTTTGCTATAACAAATATTCTTTGAAATAAATAGCTAGGAATTACAGGAAAATAAGGAAAATTTGAACCAAAAACTAGACAGGGGTGGAAGTGGTAACTGGGCTGCCAGTGGGTTGGTCCTAGGCATCTGAGAAGTCAGGCTTCCATATAACACAAGTGAGGCTTGGCAGATGCTTGAGACATGAGTTAGAGTTGAAATCTATCTCTAACAATGGGACCACAGAGTGGTAGTCCCACAGTAAAACAGGAAAAAAGTCCTCCCTCAATCATAGAGGAGGAAGACAAGAATAAATGGAAAAGAAATCTCTTAAAGTTTATGTCTATGGATCTCTCCCCCACTTAGGCTTGAGGTTCAAATTTAAACTGATGTGTATTTTCCAGTAACTCCCAGAAATACCACTGGGTGCTTGGCAGAAGCAAACACAAAACATCTCATGGGGCATATACCCCATCCCAGGGCACACCAAATCATAACTGGTTAAGCTCACAATATATGTAAAATCAAATGAGAAAACAACACATCCTGGGCAGAGTTAGCTGGCCCTACAAAGAGCAGGATTAGTCCCCTCTCAAGAAATTCTGATAATAGAAATATCAAAGAGAACTTGTAAGATAAATATACTCACAATATTAAAGTCATAAAAGGAGGCAGCAAAAACATAAGAACAAATGTCACAAAAAAATAGCAGGCAGAATAAACCCAAATAAATTATACTTGAAATGAATATTGCCATTAGATTAAAATAAAAAACCTTATATTTGGGTTAAATACTGACTTCTGATTTAGTTTGAAGAGAGGGTTAGTGAACTGGAAGAAAATGATTTGTAACTCTGTAACTGGAGAAACTACTACTTAAGATTATGTTGAAATAAGGATATTTTTAGGCAAAGATTTAGTTTAACACTCAGAGACCCATGTTTTAAAAAGGTAGTAAAATATATTGTTTAACCAATCATTTAGAATAGGAATGGTAACAATAGAATAATTTATTTGGAAGATACAAGAAAAAGTAGATCTAAAAACAGTCATAGAGGTGGTAGATGACTGGTCTTCTAAGAATACAATGCTTATTGGCTTTATACTTTAAATTGTATATACATTTAAAAATTTTAAGGGTAAAATTAAAAAATTGAGATACTTTTTTTTTTTAAAAATCTTTTAAACATGTAGAGAGGAAAGAGGAGATAAAGTAAATCCAATCACAACATTATAGATCAGGTGCTGTACGAGACACTGGAATCCCCAGAATGAATAATCAAGGGAAAAAAAAAAAGAACCATTTAGTTGATGAATAAGAAACATAAGCAAATATTTATGATACACTGAGAAAAGACACAAAGTGAGAGTATGTTGGAAGAAATTATCTAGTCTGCATAGAGCAATCAGGAAAGAATTAGTGAGGTTCCTAGAGCAGCCCTATTGAGCAGCCCCAATAGAAATATGAGACACACGTCAAGTGTGTCAGTAGTCCCATGTGGCTAATGGTAATCACACTGGCTGAGATTGCAGCTTCCAGAGCAGCAGCTTCCAACTTAATGTTCTGTGTATCCATGTGCTCAAGGACATTTAGGTGGGGTGTACAATATATTTTCTGTGTTCAAATGAGTTTGGTAAATTCCAGGATGAGCAAAATTAAAGTCTAAGCTGCAGAGCTTCTCAGAGCCTTTAATATGTATATACCCCCAAGAGGGAATGTGGTATACACTATGTTTCACAAATGTATTTGCTCACGTAGTACCTTTTGTCTACTGATAATGTCTGATAACGTCTCCCAGAGAAATCTGCTATGGAATATCACTGAGAAACTCTGATTTCAGTCATATGGAAAACTCAAAGGAATTGGCAAGATGTAAAGTTGGAAACACAGGCAAATGTCAGATCAGAATCTTACCTGATAGGCTAAGAAGTTCAGATCTTGAAATAAGCGATATGAAGCTTTGAAGACATTGGAGCAGAAGAATTAGGAGTAATGCCTCTGAGTTTCAAATGTGGCCCTATTAAGCTAACGTGTTACGGCTGTCATTCCCTATACCAGAGTTGAGAGGGGGTCCTTACGTGACTTCACTAGGGATATGGTCAGACGCTTTCCCCCAGTTAAACACAGGCAAGGCTAACCTCTCTCTTGCCAGCTGATCACACAATCATTCTTCTTCAGGGGGCCTGCTGAGATGAGAGGAAGAAAAAAAAATCCCCAAACTGAAATGAATCCAGGTCACAGAGAGGTTCTCCCCGATTGTGGAACCAGTTTAGTTCAAAAGGAATTAGACCATGCTCATAAGCCATAATAAATAACAATATTCTCTGGAGTACATGACTGATAATTAGGATTGGGGCACGCAGTGTTAGACAGACAACTTCACTTTTTCTGAAAAATGTTTTTTTTAATAGATCCGATAGCCACATTGTTCAAATTACACCCATGCACACATGCACCCTCTCATACAATGAAAAGCTTCTGTTCTGCTCTTCTGCCTAGCTTCCATCACCTATGTAGCAGAAACTGGATAGCTGGTGTCTAAAGCTGATTCTTCTTTGTCTTGGCACACAGCTAGACTACATTTTCCAGCCCCTCTTGTAATTAGATACACCATGGTATTGAATCTCAGTCATGGGCATATCCCGTCACTTCCCTGTCTGGCCCATAACAAACTCCTCCATTCATCCTCCCTCTTTTCCCATCTGCTGGCTGAATGTCAACACCTACAGCAACCTTGGAAGCCATGTAAAGAAGGTGAGGCCTCTATCAACCTTAGATCCTGGGTGACAGAGGACAGAGCTCTCCTCCCTGCCCCCACTATATAGTCCATGTGGATATATTCCAATTGCTGTAACCAGTCTCTCATTCATGGATTTGGAGTAGACATTGATTTTTTTTTTAAATTTATTTGAGAGAGAGAGAGGGAGAGGGAGGGAGAGAGAGGAAGGAGCAACAGGAGAGGGACAAGCAGAGCCCAATGTGGGGCTTGATTCCAGGACCCTGAGATCATGACCTGAACCAAAACCAAGAGTAGGATGCTCAACCCACTGAGCCACCCAGGCGCCCCTAGGCACTGATTTTTAACCCTCCCTGTGCTAGTGTTCTTAAAGATCGTTAATGAGCTTAGAATATTTTTTGTCCAATCCTGCTTGATTAAGATGTATATATAGTGCAGAGTAAATCTGACAGGAACTTTAAAGCTAGAATATAACAGATGATGAACTGCAAGGCTGAGAATAATCTGTTACTGATAAACACACTGTTGAAATCTCACTTTGCACACTGAGTACAGTGTTGGGACAAGCTGGAACCCAAAATCCCCTCTGTAGAATTAATCATGTTACTGCGTAGAGCACCAGACAAGTGCTCCATTCAAATATTACTGATGTCATATGAAAAAAGGCTGATGGGTTCACATTTGGCATTCATTAAGAGGTAGTGGCTGGAATTAGTCAGAATCCTTGATGATTAATCTTTGATATGCATGGCCACAAATGTTGTGCAGTCACTTAGCCAGATGTTTCTTATGGATCCTGCTAAAGGACTGGAGCATGTCTCAGAAACCATTTGCTTAGTCATTTAACTAGAGTGTTTGCTTTTGCCAACAGCTTGACAGTTTAAAAAAGAATAAAAGCCTGTCCCCCACTGGAAAATTCTGGAATTTTGCCATAATCATTACATACAGTGCTCTTAGGAAATTCCAGCTTTATGGCTCTTTAGACAAATGGAATATAATTTTACTGTCAGCAGAGAACACTAAAAAACAAAGTAATAAAAGAAAGCAACAATGCAGCACCATGCTCTTTAATAACCTTCTTTAAAATTAAGTATCGATTATAATTTTGCAATTTATTCTCAAACAAGAACTGCGGCATATTTGAGGCTTTGGACTTTAGTGTTGGTGTTGGGCTTATGATGGAAATGAAGTGCTTCTTAAATTTAAAACACTGTAAAATTCCCAAAGGTAATCTTGACACTTCACTTTATTTCATATGTTTCTCAATAATGAAAATACCATTTCAAATTAAAAAAAAACACCTTGTCAGTAAAGCTCATATCCTAAATATCCAATTATTTAGTGTGCTTTCTTTTTTTTTTTTTTTAAAGATTTTATTTATTTATTTGAGAGAGAGAGAATGAGAGAGAGCACATGAGAGGGGGGAGGGTCAGAGGGAGAAGCAGACTCCCTGCCCAGCAGGGAGCCCGATGTGGGACTTGATCCAGGGACTCCAGGATCATGACCTGAGCCGAAGGCAGTCGCTTAACCAACTGAGCCACCCAGGCGCCCTAGTGTGCTTTCTTTGATATGACATTAATTTAGTAAAGATTCAACACTGGCAATTAAAAATAACCTTAATATTCACCCAAATCAACATTTATTAAGATATGCCACCATCATTAATGATTATTTGCTTTCTCTGTGAGTACTTGGGAAGCATCTGATTCTAAGAATGGATGCCCTAGATATTTTCACAGCTATTCTTACAATCGCCCAAGAGCTAGCTGCATTTTAATGGAGAAGATGACTATATATAACTTGTGAACACACTGATATTCCCTGAGATGAAAGGTTCTGCAGAAACCATAGAATGCACATACTTCCTTAAAAAGAAAGGTAAACATTTTCCCTGAATTCTATCCTGCTTACTTAGTATGTCATTCCTTTGAAGATTTATAGAAACAGGCTCCATCCCCATGTAATGCCAAATAGCCTTGAGATTATCCCTACTGATACAGCTTCTATTTTCTTAGATACCATGGAAGAAGCTACACAGTACAAACTAGACATCCTACTTCACAAACTCAGGGTCAGGCACACCAGACGTAGGGCCACGGTCTCTCTGCACCTCCCCCTTCAACCTTTGTTCAGTTTATGGAGACCTTAAATCAGACTACCCTACTTTACACACTAGTACAGTCACAACAATATGCGAAGTTTTTTTTTTTAATTAACGCTTTAGTATATAGAAAAGTATCAAAATATTGCCCTTACTATTGTTAGTAATTTGATGGAAGTTGGATAACCTTAATGTGGAACTGGACCTCATGATCAGTACTTACCTGGGTAGGAGAAATTCCTGGCTATACATCAGCGGACCAGCCAAAGAGAATTACTGCACAAATTATGGCATCATAAGTTAAATTAAAGCCAGTCCTATCATTCAATAGAGTGAAAAGGCAAACTATAGAATGGGAAAAAATACTTGCAAATCATATATCTGATAAGGAGTTAATATCCAGAGTAAAGAACTACAACTGAAGAACAAAAAACCTCAATAACCCAATTAAAAAATGGACATAGAACCTGAATAAACATTTCTCCAAAGATGGTATAGAAATAGCTAACAAGCATAATGAAAAGATGCTTAACATCACCAATCATTAGAGAAATGCAAATCAAAACCCACAATGTGTGATCATCTCATATCCACTAGGATGGCGACTATAAAAATGAAGGAAGGGAGGGAGGGAGGGAAAGAAAGAAAAAAAGAAAAAGAGAAAGAAAGAAAGAAAAAGAAAGAAAGAAAGAAAAAACAAAGTAACAAGTGTTGCTGAGCATGTGGAGAAATTGGAACCCTTGTGCACTGATGGTGGGAATGTAAAATGGTACATCTGCTTTGGAAAACAGAGTGGCAGAGTCTTAAGAAATTAAAAATAGAATTATCATATGATCCAATAATCCTACTTCCGGGTATATACCCCAAAGAACTGAAGGCAGGATCTCAAAGAGATATTTGCATACCATATTCATAGCAGTATTATTCACAACAGCCAAGAGGTGGAAGCAACCCAAGTATCCATCTACGAGGAAGAGATGAGTATGATACACAACATACAATGGAACACTATTCATTCTTAAAAAGAAAGAAAATCCTGCATATGCTACAACATGGATAAATCCTGAGGACCTTATGCGACATGAAATCAGCCAGTCCCAAAAAGACAAATAGTGTGTAATTTCACTTATATGAGGTATAGGACAAAGGAGAATGGTAGTTGCAAGCAGCCAGGAGGGGGATGGGAGAGTGGGGAGTTACTATTTCACGGGTAGGGAGTTTCAGTTTTGCAAGATGAAAAAGTTCTAGAGATCTGGGCACAACAGTGTATATATTTATTGCTACTTAACTGTACACTTAAAAATGGTGAAGTTGGTAAATTGCATGTTGTTTACCACAATTAAAAACTACAAAAAGAAAACAAAACAAAACCCTTTGGGCCAGTCTAAGAAACCACAGTCACGAAAACTCCACTAGAATCCTGTGGTTCCCTCAAAGGCAGTGCTAGTTGCTTTTCAGCTGATCAAAGCTACTTTTAGGTAATCAAAGTACCTTTTACTTTCGCCAGCTCTTGCCAATTTAACCCAAAAAGCCACAGTTCCAGCATGTTTTCATAACTCTGTAAATTTTTTGTTAGGCACTCTTCCTTCCAAAGCTCAGTGAATAATAAAGGGACACAACTGATATTAGCTGAGAGAGTAGAGCTTAAAAGTTCGCACACACACACACACACAAAATAACTAAATGGGAAGAATCCTCTCACAATTTCTATGTGTCATTAAATCACTACAGTATACACTTTAAATATCTTACAATTTTATATGTCAATTATACCTCAATAAAGCTGAAATTTTTTTAAAAAAGGACATAACAGAAAATATTTAATCCAAATCAGATGTCCACACTGGCTCTGGAGAATGGGGAAACTGGCCCTCGCCCATCTGTTCTGAGCCCTCTGGGTGTGAGCCACAATGCAAAGGCTCCAAATCCAAGCTGCCTTCTGCAGCTGCTTCACAGCCGGCAAGACCACGCACGTGGGAGGCCTCCCCACGGTCTCCTCCGAGAAGAATGCCATGGAATGTTTAGTGGATAAATGAAGAGGACACAACAGAAGTTAATTACACATTTACCACCCATGGGGAAACATGTATGTGTTGCTAAGTGCCAAGTGAGAAAATAAATCGAAATCCCACAGAACGGCACTATTAGCTCAGGAGATGATGCTAGTGACAGAACATGGCACAGCGAGGCAGTGACGCTCATTCGTTACTCCAGGCTACGTCCCTGCTCTGATCGAAGCTCCTTCGTACGAGTGCTGGGAGTCTAAGTACACGTGATCCTTGTAATGAGGCACACATGGCGGGAGGCAGTATGCAACTGAACCTTCAGAGCCAAACAAAGATAAATATTATAAAGAAACACAGAAATTGATGTAGGGATATAAAATTAAAAAGCAAATATAAAATAGATACAAATAAATATGAAAACAATGTAGTTGGTCTGTACTGAGGAAAGAATTTAAGGTATTTTAATAGTGTCACTTAATTTACCACACATTCTTCTGTGTCTGTTTACATGCAAAACACCGTACCAACCACTGGGCCAGGCCAGGGGCACAGGGAAAGCTAAACGACACAACACAATGAGGTTTTCAAAGGAAGAGCTTCATCTTTGGGTCATGTGTGAAGATGTCTTAATAGGTCTAGGAAGCATGAGAATAGAGAGAGGGGTTGAAAGCCAAGAGGGCGTTTAGGACTAAGAGAGTATCATAAGGCTGTAAAAGTACATAAAGGGAAGTATATATGGAGAATACTAAAGATCTACGGCAAAAGCCTAAGGAACAAGAATGAATACAGTATCCCTTCCCACTGTAGCAGTATTTTATTGCAAATTTTGCGTGTGGGGCTGTGCTTGTCTTGTTCATCACTGTGCTTCATAGGGTTCTGGTGTAGAACAGGTGCTTGGAAAGATCTGTTGAATGAAATCAGCAAAAAATGAAGCTAGACAGATAGCTGTGGAGCCAGATTAAGACCGCCCTTGAGCATCAGGCATTTTTTAAATAGTATAAAGCACATAACCTAAAATTTACTATCTTAACCATTTCTAAGTGTACAATTCAGTAGTGTGAAGTATCCTCACATTGTTGGGTGGCATCTCTAGAACTTCTTCATTTTGTAAAACTGAAACTCTATCCCCTTGAACAACAACTCAGTATTTGGATTTTGTTTTGTGGGCAATAATATATTTCTGAAAGTTTCTACAAAGACTCCTGCATTTTGGGAAGTAACCTGTAAGTAATGCTAAGTAATGCCAAGGGTGTACTAGACTATCAGTAGGTTACACGAAGGGGGCTAGTGAATCTCTACTGTGTACTGGCCACATTTTGTATTTCTGTTTTTGTAAGGAAAATCCCAATTGCAAAATAGTTGTTGGAATTGATATGTAAATTTATCTGAAAAATATTGATAATGCTTACTCATAACATTTTTTTTTAAAAAGAAATTATTTAAAATAATAACCTAATACCAAACAGCACAGCTCAAGATAGATTACAATTAAGAACATGTTTATGTACCTGAAGGCCATTAGCTCTCAAGTGCTGTAAGTCATGGACTGCTGGTTTGAGGATTTCCAACAAGCACTCTATTCCCCACCAGTGAGTCCCACGCTGTCACCCTTCCCTGCTCCTGGCTTTGACCCAGTATTTAGCACAGATTCATAGCCTTTCATTTATTTCCTGCATGCTCTTCTTTAACAGGATATGATCAGAAACATACATGGTGGTGGGTTGCAGAAAATTATGGACTGGTTGGCTGTCTTTATTTATTCTAATAAATACAGTATTCTGTTTCTTTGAAAAATGTGATTTTCCACTTAAGATTTTGTTTTGTTTTCAGTAAGAGCACTTTTGCTTATCATTTTTCTACTAAATCACCCCTCAGCTTTTTAGAAAGCATAAAACGTAGCATTTATAAATTTACTGCAGATCAGTCATACAGCCAGTATTAACCCCCCGATTTTAAGTCAACATGTCGTCATTCAAAAGACTTAAGAAACCAATGAATAATGTGTAGGGGGAAAACTTTAATGTAAGGATAAGCTAACAACAAGAGAAATCAATTTCATTAAGAGAATTTGGAAGAAGACAGAAAACATAAATAGAATCTGATGAAAACATTAGACCTGCATTTTCTTCTGAAGGAAATGAAATAGTTCAATAAGTTTTGGAATTTCCAAGTTACTTTGAAGCCATTTTAGTCCCAGTTTCCCAATAAAATAATATAATTTATTTTCTTTTTTCATCATGTAAACAGAAGCCTGAACCATTTTTGCAATAAACCGTTGGATCAAAAAAAGGCATTTTTCCCAAGATAGAAAGTTAAGGAGCCCAGTGCCAAGGACTAAATTATTTCCAGCTGTAAAAGTTGATTTTATTTTTCCTGGGAAAGCCGGTATTAGTTGAATTCAATGCCATTTTTTTGTGATATTTAAGAAAAGACAATCAGTGCAAGATTAACGACGTAAATCAGTTAGTGGTCATCATGTACACTTACAGAATTAACCACAGTCATAAAAAAAAATTTAAGTTTCTACCTAGATATATCTATGCTAGAGGAATTTACATGTTAAAACAGCCAACACGCAATCACATATACTAACATGCTGAAATATAATTATTTACTAAGTACTTACAGTTCATAGAATTTAAATTGTATACAAAATAATTATAACACATTCAGAGAAGGGAGACTCTTTTGTACCCCCCCCGACCCTGAGAAATCTGGGACATTAGGTTAGTCCCCATGGCGCTCCAGGTGAAGAGAATACTTGGCTGATTTTCAGGTTCCAGAATAAAAACTCCCCCCAAAACAGGGAAGACAAAGACTTCCCTCAATCTCTGGGAAAACTGCTGGAAACAGTTGGGGTACATGTTATAAATACTCTGGGATACTCCTTAGAACATGACCTTCAGTGGTACCAATTAAATATCTTCCACTTTGTCCAGAGGACTTCGTCTAAGAAATAAGGCTGAAAAATTAACAGAGCTGGCAACTTCTTTTGATGCTAAGGTCTGAATTTTTGTGTGTCCTCCAAATTCACATGTTGGAATACAAAGGCCCAGTGTGATGGTATTAGGAGGTGGGGTCTTTGGGAGGGGATTATTAGGTCATGAGGGTAGAGCCCTCAAGACTGGGATTAGTGAAGAGAGACCCCACAGAGCTCCTTAGCTACTTCTACCAAGTGAGGATACAGGACAAGTCCAAAACCCAGAAGAGGGCCCTCACCCTACCAAGACGGCACCCTGATCTCCAGCCTCCAGAGCTGGGAGAACTAAATTTCTGTTGTTCATAAATAACCCAGTCTGTGGTATTTTGTTACAGCAGCCCAAACAAACATTTGGGGACCTAATAATACTAAAAAAAAAAAAAAAAAAATCTCTTTCTCATTTTGATGGTAATTAAGAGCAGAGAAGTGACTTGGATCAGTAGGAAATGGCAAGAGGCATCTGGAGAAGCAGTGACATTGGCCACAGAGCAGAGAGAATTGTGGAAGTCACTTCTAATCACTACAGGATGAGGACCTCAAATGAGGCCCCCCTAATGCCTGAGGAGGGAGGACAGGACCAGAGGCAAGACACGGGCAATACAGCGAGGACAGGACAGCCAGGCCCTTGGGGAGAAGGTGGGCATCTTTGAGGGGAGAGGGTGTTGCCTAAAGGTCTAATGTGGATGACAGATTCGGAGTTCAGGAGGTTGAGGTCTCCCATAATTGGTACCCAAGCATACCCATGACACTGTCTACCCTTGGGAAGGATGTAAAAGCCCAAGCTGTGTCTACGTCGTAGGTGGGGAATAAAGTGTAGAAGTAATATTTTCAGAAAACAAAGTAGAGGCTCTTGGAAAAAACCACTGCACTTCTCCTGCTTGTGGCTGGGAACAGGTACTGGAGGAAGATGTAGGAATCTTAAGAGTCTCTTTAGTGAAAGGCAGGTGAAATTCCAACACGGAACACAACATTCTAGACACTGGTATGGAGTAAGAGATCATTTGAGACCAGTTTAACCAGTTAAAATTAGTGGATGATTTGCTTCAGCAGTGGGAAGAGAGAGTAAGAGGAGAAGAGGAGAAAAAGATAGGGTCGGGGGAGGGGAGAGGTGGAGCGTATGTAGAGTATACAGATTCATTTAAATAAAATACACACTTTTGGGAATTAGGTTATGGCAAGAGTGTACAGTCAAAAGAATGTATTGTAAATAAATTCTTTGAAATAGCTCCTAAAATCTGCAGAGATGGAAATAATAATATGCTTCTGACTTTCTCTTTTATGTATAATTTTTCTGGGTCAAGATAAAACAAATGCAAAATAAATCTCTGCCTAAAAGGTAGAGTGACTATATAATTTATTGTCCAAGTCAAGGCAATTCTAAGAGTAAAAGGGGAAGCTATTAATAATTCTACCAGAACAACAGGCATAAACTGGGATGGTCCTAGGCAAACTGGGGAGGCCTCATGAGTGTTAAATAATACTTGTATTAGTGGCTTACTACCTACGAACAGCCAGCCCTGGGAGTGGGGTGGGCACAGAAGTACTTTAAGTACTTTAAATGTCCAACAAGGACTGTCAGTAGAAGCACACATATTATACACATTTATATATTTAGAATTTCAAATATCTACAGAACGGAGTATCATGGTTTTTAAAATTCAACTGTTTCAGTATTATAAAATTCATGGTAAATTTTGATTATTATGTATTTCTCAATCAATGGGTCCTAAAAATACGATCCACCTTATGTGCCTGAGAAAACTTCTAACTTCTACAAGTGTTGGCACTTACTTTTTAAGTCACTGTTATCCAAACTATTTACCAAACTGTTTGGTAAATGTTGGCTATTATTATAAATCATTTATTTAAAAAAAAAATGAATTGAGCACTTGCTATGTAGTACTAAGCCTACAGCTAAAAATCTAAATGTGGCCGCTATCACTGAGAAGCTGAGAGCTCACTTAGGGAGACAGATACTCAAACAAATAATTATAACCTACTGTGATAAGTGCTCTAATACAGGTACACGTAAGTGCTATGGGTATCTTATCTAAACAGGTAAATCACAACATACTATGGCAAAGGCCACGCTGATATATAAACAATGTGCTCTGAGGTCATGGCAGGTGGAAGGATCAACCATGGAGCAGTAAAAAAAAAAAAAAAAAAAGGCATGAGGGTGAAGAGATCATTCATGATGAGGGAATAATCAAAGTATACCATGCAAACAAAAGATGACACAGGAGTTACATGCAGAAAGAACATCCTCACTTAAACCTAAATTACAAGAAAATTAGACCTCTCACCTTAATACAGAGCTGTACCTGGCTAAAAGTTCCCAGCTGTCAAGACTCTCTAAAATTTGACCAGGAACAGAATTTTTCAAATATATTTCTTCTGTGGGCCATTTTGTCTAAAAAACGTTCCATGGATTACTTTTGCTGGTCACTGGGAAGAAAAATTAGGAAAAGAACCCCCACACACACTGGAATTAATGGGAAGTATACTACTACCTTTTTAAAAAAGCATTTTATTTATTTATTTGAGAGAGAGAGAGCACAAGTGGGGAAGGAGCAGAGGGAAAGGGAGAAGCAGACTCCCTGCTGAGCAGGGCTCGATCCTGGGACAGGCAGATGCCCAACCGAATGAGCCACCCAGGCGCCCCAGTATACTACTATTTTTGAAAAGATGCCAATATGATATTTGCTCTAAAGCAAATATAAGGTCAGAAAACATAAAATAAATGAAGTTTTCAAATATACATTTTTATATAAATGAATACTGTAAGTAATATATGTGATAAGGCCTTGAACCACGAGCAGAGCCACCATGAACTAGATCTAAAAAACCAGTTAGCAAGTGAATCATCTGAGGAAATGAGAAAATGTAAGCTCTAACTTATTTTCAAAGAATGCTTCATGAAACTGTATTTTGATAACTAAAGAATCATAATTGTAGGTCTCAATGGGGCCAACTAGAAAGATAGATACTTTCTCTATGGAGAGTTAATGATTCAAGAATATGGAATCATCAATAAAAATTAAGCATGTATTTACTGAACATGTTCTGGCCATTGATATTTGCAGCTCACCTGCCTACAACAAAACGAGGGGGGGGAATCTATAGGACTCAACTTCTAGTGACTCAGAGAAATTCAATTAGTGTGTTGAAGGAAACATTTTGCATTTGGAGACTGTCAGTCTTACTGCATAAAATGTGAGCCTCATTTTATCTAGAGAATTAGACTGCTGAAGACAAACAAAATTTAAAATCAACAAGATTAAATAAAGCCCAAGTCAACACCTCCAGGTCTCTTTACTTTGCCATTAAATACCTCTGACATTATTATGAAAGAACAAACTATTCCAAAGTTCTGAGGCATTTGAAAAAGTAGGTACTTTCTAAAATTTAACGAGTTTAATTCGAGTTAGTTCTCTTTCCCTGAGGCTCTATGCAAGATGAGGTGAGCCTGAAAAAAAAAATGCAATTTGGCTTCATTACTGCACACATAATTTTTCACTGTATCCTAAAGAAGACAAATCCTAAAATTGCTAGGAAAACAAA
Organism: Halichoerus grypus; assembly: GCF_964656455.1. NCBI lineage: Eukaryota > Metazoa > Chordata > Mammalia > Carnivora > Phocidae > Halichoerus > Halichoerus grypus. The sequence goes on from NC_135714.1 coordinate 120,486,067, forward strand.
AGATACTAGCAGTTGCCACCAGCACCAAACAGAAAAACAAATCCCATCATATAAAAATTGAACCCTAAAAATCAGAGCTAACTGGTAATTCTTTTTTTTTTTTTTTAAAGATTTTTATTTATTTGAGAGAGAGAGAGAATGAGAGAGAGCACATGAGAAGGGGGAGGGTCAGAGGGAGAAGCAGACTCCCTGCCGAGCAGCGAGCCCGATGCGGGACTCGATCCAGGGACTCCAGGATCATGACCTGAGCCGAAGGCAGTCGCTTAACCAACTGAGCCACCCAGGCGCCCTCTTTTTTTTTTTTTTTTAAGATTTTATTTATTTATTTGTCAGAGAGAGACACAGCGAGAGAGGGAACACAAGCAGGGGGAGTGGGAGAGGGAGAAGCAGGCTTCCCGCCGAGCCGGGAGCCCGATGTGGGGCTCGATCCCAGGACCCTGGGATCATGACCTGAGCCGAAGGCAGACACTTAACAACTGAGCCACCCAGGCGCCCCCTAACTGGTAATTCCTATTGGAGGTATGATTCTAATCTCCTACACTGATGTTCTACTTCATTTTCTGATATTCATATATTCATTCTCCTTCTCACCCCGGCCCCTCCATGTTGGGGGTGGTAGTGGTGTTATCTGTCCTTTCTTCCTGTTTTGTTTTTTTTTTAAGATTTTATTTATTTTTGATAGAGAGAGTGTGTACAAGCAGGGGAAGCAGCAGGCAGGGGGAGAGGGAGAAGCAGACTCCCTGTGGGGCTTGATCCCAGGATCCCGGGATCATGACCCGAGCTGAAGGCAGATGGTTAACCGTCTGATCCACCCAGGCGCCCCTGTCCTTTCTTCCTTATGGCCACACCAAATGCACACACTTAAAGCCCCTTTGGAGAATTTTTTGAAGTTCTTGAACCTTGTCTTAAACATACCTTTCCAGGTAAACCAAGAGAAGAATTAAACATTTCAGGGAAAATTTGGTAGAGTTGTAGGACAATCTTTTTTCAAATTCAAAATATGTTTCAGTGATCAAGTCATTTGAGGGATATGCTTTGACTTATTTTTTAGTGGAAAATATAATCTGAGTATCAACTATATAGAAATACATAGAAAAATATTGAAATAGAACTTCTTTGTGGGTCTGAGTCTACAAATAAATAACAGACTTATTTGGAAAGGAAAACTGGAGATCCTCCCGAGAGATAAGTAGGTAATTAGCAAAGAGGAGAGTGCAGGTTTTAAGATCTATAGAACATGGTGTGTTTGTGAAGGAGAGGACAAGCCATGCAGAGAACTGACCTCTGAGTCTCTCTGATAAAGGCAAGATACCAGTCTGTCATAGCAAAGAGTTTCTGGAAGGAGTTTAACTATTGATATAGCAATGGGTCACTGTTTCTGTATGCCAAAATAAAACATTTACTCCTACAAAATGGCTGGGCAAAAGCATTTGTTCCAAAACGCTCAGTAGTATTAGAAAGAGGGCCAATTCTAGGCCACACCCTGTCAACTTCACATGATGCATGAGTTTTAACATCTTTTCTAGAGAAGGTCTATTCAGGGAGACTAAAAATACAGAAATAAGTTCTTATAAATATGTTCTTGGCATCTGAGTCAAGTTTGGATTTCTATTCTCTTGAATTGTGAATGAGACTAGCCATGGGAATGTATGCATAATGAAGTCATTTAGGAAGGAGGAAAAACAGGAGGTTGGTCTAAGGGGAAAGGAAGCCACTTTGACAAGGATGACTGAACAGGTCAGTGGTTGGATGGCTCCATTACTAGCCAATTTCTGAATCTACAGAATGTAATGGTTTGATTGGTAATCACTTCTTTCTGTATTATGGAAGCGGGTCAAAGAGGTCACTCTACAAGCGAAAGTATACACAGAAATAAAAATAATACTCAGGGGGCACCTGGGTCGCTCAATGTCCGACTCTTGGTTTCGGCTCAGGTTATGATCTCAGGGTCATGAGATCGAGCCCGTGTCAGGCTCTTCTCTCAGCATGGAGTCTGCTTGTCCCTTTCCCTCTGCTCCCCCTGCATCCCCTCGCACACACACTCACTCTCCCGCTGTCTCTCAAATAAATAAAATCTTAAAAAAAAAATAATACTCAGAGGATTCATGGACCACAACTGATTTCAGATTCTAAAACAATCTCTCTGCCCCCAATATACATGCAACAGTGTTAGGATTATCGGGGACGATCAAGGAGAATCCAAAGCAACTAACACTTAGGAAGTCCTTAGGTTGTTTATATTTTCTCATTTAACCCTCAGAACATCCTCACAGGGTATATAGCAAAGTTGAGGTGAATGTACTCTACTGATATCTATCAAAACTTCCTTTTCTTTATGTAAATTAAGTATACATATGCAAATTAGCCATACATATATCACATGTTCAAGGTGATATATCAAACACATTAGAGAGGATGTCTTTTGGAAGGGGGAAGGAGTATACATACATATGCTAGCAAAATGCCTTTTTAATTTTAAAAATATTTTAATAAAATCATATTCTTCTAGCAACATGTATAATCACAATCTTTACTACTTTGCAGCCCATAGGCAGAACTGAGTTTAGTGGCACTTCCTAGAAATAAATTCTATAGGTGAGCACTAACCAAAAGCTCAAAATGTTGATCTGTGTAAAGGAACTCTGGCTCTATATCCAAATCCTGGTAATGGAGAAGAAATTGACCAATGTCATGTAACCTAATCATTAACATATGAAAAATGGATACATAAAATTTCAGTGGCCATTCTCATTCTCTTCATGTCCTATGCTAAATATCTGCATAATAGGATTGATAGTTGAAAGAGATAAAGGAAAAAATCTTGTCTTGGACTGGAAAATACTGTTTTAGCACCCAGATGTAGAGGATAAAAGAACCTTAAAGCCATTTAGACTCAGATAAGAAGCCTCCCTCAACTAATTCAAATTCAGCATATCTAAAACCTAACGTTTAAAGGCCAATCCTAGGGGTGCCTAGGTGGCTCAGGAGGTTGAACTTCTGACTCTTGATTTTGGTTCAGGTCATGATCTCAGAGTGGGGATCAAGCCCCATGTCAGGCTCCCCTCTGAGCAGGGAGTCAGCTTGAGATTCTCTCTCCCTCCCTCTCCCTTTGCCCCTTCCCCTAGCTTGCACATGCCCACTAGTATCTTTAGTGTTGGTATATTTAGGTAGGACACAAAATCTGAAAGCTCTGTAGAAATACAATTCCCCTAGTCCCCATCCAAGGTTACAAGAGAGACAAAACTTTATCAACTGTCAGTCATACCAGACTGATATTTTGACATCATTTTGCCTGTTGTGCTGAATCCCATCTTTGGATCGTAATTCATTCCAGAATTTCTGTAATTTTAAAATGTTCCCATTTCTATCCATTGCCTATATTTCCCTCTATGTAATTAGACCCTTTGGCTCTCCTATTATTTTCTCTCTCAGATAAATAAACCTAAAAAAAAAAAAAAAAAAAAGCCAATCCTCACACGTTTTGGGGATATTTTCAAATAGAGGCAAGTTGTGAACACAAGCAAAACACAAGCACACGTTGTGCTCAGACGAGCCTAGGATGGTCTGAACCAGACTTCAAAACTTGGACAAACGTTGTACATCTTACTGGAGCATCTTGTGATATTTGTTTTGGTTTGGGAATGGGAGTAACCTGGTAATATATTAATATATCTATTTATAGCTATTGTTTTTTTTTTTTTTTAAGATTTTATTTAGTTATTTGACAGAGAAAGACACAACGAGAGAGGGAACACAAGCAGGGGGAGTGGGAGAGGGAGAAGCAGGCTCCCCGCAGAGCAGGGAGCCTGATGTGGGACTCGATCCCAGGACCCTGGGATCATGACCTGAGCCGAAGGCAGTCGCTTAACCCACTGAGCCACCCAGGCGCCCTATAGCTATTGTTTATGGAACATTTACCACATACCAGGGCAGTGAATAAGTATTTTACAAGCATTATCTCTTAATTATCATAATAACCCTATCAAGTACAGCCCAATAGAATTTTCATTTCATAGATAAGAAAACTGGCAGTCTTGAGAGGTTAAGAAACTTAAACAAAGGCATTTGGCTAAAAAGTGTTAGTTCTAGGAAAGCAAGCCATGTTCTGAATCATTAAGATCTACTGAAATTTCCCAGATCAAGGTACAAGAATAGAATATACAACAATTTTAAATCAAATTTGGAGACTTCACAGAAACATCTAGTTAAATTAAGGGTCACACCACCCTTCACTCTCTAACCTATACGTGTGTGTCAAAGAAATTTGATGTGTGTTGCCAAAATCATTCTCTTGAATAGAACACACTCTAAGTTAAACTCTGTGAACATTTATTAGGGTCCTACTCCATTCAAAGCACTTTGCGTTGGATTCTTGGTTATAAACTTCTATAAGTCAGGTCCCTGATTTCAACCATTTATGCTGATGTAGTAACCTACACAGTTTACTAACCCATTTTTATTTACAAACACATCCTTATCAAGTGTTATGGTCACTTTAAGATAAACAGACCCAATTAAGGGTTCCTCCCTTCTTGAAGTATAAATATATTTGCAATGTATTTTATATGAAACTGAAGTTCAGCCATAGCATATTTCTTTGTCAAGGTCTCCACACAAAAAGGCCAAATTGAAATAAATTACAAATGTAAAAGAAAAATAACTTAATAGGAGAGCCAAAGGGTCTAATTACATAGAGGGAAATATAGGCAATGGATAGAAATGGGAACATTTTAAAATTACAGAAATTCTGGAATGAATTACGATCCAAAGATGGGATTCAGCACAATAGGCAAAATGATGTCAAAATATCAGTCTGGTATGACTGACAGTTGATAAAGTTTTGTCTCTCTTGTAACCTTGGATGGGGACTAGGGGAATTGTATTTCTACAGAGCTTTCAGATTTTGTGTCCTACCTAAATATACCAACACTAAAGATACTAACACTCCTCTTTAAATAGAATGCATTCTTCTGTTACTCATATTCGGGACTGGACTAGAGTACATTCTTTGGTTGCCAAAGCTTGAGACAAGTTATATAAACTTGTTATTGGAGCATTCTAGGAAATATACAACCACAGGCCTGGAGGAAGTTGCAGAGTAGACTTTGCTTTCATACAACTGCTATTTACTGACACCCACCAGGGCCAAATTGAAGTTCACACTTCATGAGTCATTGGTTCCACATCTTTGGAAGCATGGTGTATGAAGAATTCTTTTCAAACTGTGGATTGCTTCCTCAGCTTCTGAACATCTGTGTTGCTCTGTTCCCATGACCATTTTTATTTATTTATTTTTTGCCAGCTGAAGATTAATTCAAATAAAGGCAATTCATCATGCTCAGTTTTCTCCACGTTTCTTCCATTGGTGAAGGAAGTATTGCCAGATAAGTCATGTGGCCTCACAACCACTGGACCTAGGTAAGAGGAGGTACGTCTGTCATTCCTTGGAAACAGATGTAAGGGTAAAAGGAGAGAACTTGCTTGGTTCACCTTGTTTGCTGTACATTTTTGGATCACTTCATTTCCTCTGCCTTTTAAATCTTAACATTTACCCTAGACACCAATAAAACAAAATGACCTCTCCCCACCCCCACTGAAAGGAACAGCACTCACACTCAGTTTTGAAGTCCAGTCCAGACCTTCCCAGCTCACGGGAGTGAGCACCTGCGCATATGTGTGCGTGCATGCATGCGTGTGCTCGCCTGCTTTCATATTTCACAGCTTGCCTACATCTACAAAAAAAGTTCAAAAACCATGTGTGAGGAATTGGCTTTTAAGTTTTGCTAGCTGTTACCTATGTGAAAATGCTGTGACAGTATTCCGCACGTGCCAAGTGCCATTAACCTTTCCTGCTGAAGGAATTCTGACCCCTCACTGAACATATACCCCCCAACCCCCAGCTCTCCGCTGTCAACAGGATTTCCATTCGTAGCCCAGAAGGGCAGAGGCTGGTCCAGATCAAGGATGTGAGCTTGTGCAACTCTGAGCATGTTCCCAAAACTGATCAAAGGCAGATACATACACACACACACAGTGACTCACAGGATACATTTTTCATCAAAAATAAATTCAAGGAATATATCAGTGGATACTGGTTATAAATCATTTAACCCTGAAAAACAGAAAATGGAGGCCAAATAAAAAAATTTTTTAATGCCCCCTCACAAAAAATCAAATTAAAGTTGACATGGACAACAGAAACTTCTTCATACAGTTGACTCTGTTCTTGAATCATATGCACAAGATGGTTTTCCAGGGATCATAGTTCAGAAACAACAAAGGCCTTGTACCGGCACAGGGTGATAAAGGGTCTCCTCCACGCTTGTTTGGGGAAAGTACTCTTTCCTTCTGTTAAAATTTTTTATTGTCTTTCATTGAGGAATTTAATGTTGCATGTATTTCTACAGGATGTCATTTTTTCCCGAGGTGATCAAAGCAGTCACCTGTAATGAAGAGTGACACAGGCAGCCCCTACCGCTGATACAGAAATTAACCAGAAGAGAATACAAAAATGAAAGTATGGTGCTTGAGAAACACATCTGTGAGTATGCTACCAAGGTAGCATGGAGAGGATCAGGAAAAAAACCAAAGGAAGAGAGGTAGTGCCCCACTTTCATTAGCCTCCTTAAAGACCGAGATCTACTCTGCACCCTACCTTCACTTTCATGAACACTTTCAGCATATCATATAAAGCCACATTTTATATTCCACGGAAAACAAAAATCTTGAATGAAATGAAATACTGCTTGCTATAACACACCATCACCCAGCTACGGAAGTACAGAGTAATTCACAGAACTGCTACATAGTAAGCTAACTGCTATAAGCACAATGAAGCGCAAAGTTTCCATTTAGCTATGTTCTGAAAGAATGTAACCAATGTAATGTTACCCATCAAAGGACCACGGGGGAACAAAGCCCACAAAGACCACCCATCTTGGCAGGCAGCAGCTGGGATGGGTCAGAAGTGTATACAAGTGAGAAAGAATTGGCTGTTGCAATTATGTGAAGAAGAAGAAGAAGGAATCTCTCCTAATAGCTTCTTTTGTTATAGATTGCTTTGTGGAAGCCACCTAGATATACCAAGATGACTGAAACCACAGAATTCTTATTTCTCATCCCCTTCTGATAAAATCTAAGAACAAGGGTTAGCAGTAATCGACTTTCAAAATAAGAACAGCAGTTGGCCTGATATTCAGCCACAGACTGGGCTGGCTCCTATGCTGTGTGATAGATATTAGGAAATACTGTTAACATCAATTGTGCCTCAACAAAGGGATGAAAGACACCTTAGAAAAATGCGGCAAAGGGAAAAATAAGGAAAAGCTAGGTATTTCAAAGGTTTATATTTTGCTTACAGTGAAGAAGGAACTATAAAATAGTCTATTAATAAATACTAATAGGGATAACAATTGAAAAATGTAGCCAACTCAAGGATAAGGACGATAGTTTTTTTTTTTTTTTTAAGTCTTCAGATATAGGATCTAGAAAGAAAAAAAAGTGGTATACCCAAGAAGAAAATGGTAAAAATAAGAGCTATAAAGACAACAAAATTAAGATAAAAAAGCTTAATGGAAGAGGAAAAGAATTTACAACAGCTATAACAAGGGTTAATCTTTTTTTTTAAGTTTTATTTTTTTAAAGATTTTATTTATTCATTTGACAGAGAGAGAGAGAGAGACAGCGAGAGAGGGAACACAAGCAGGGGGAGTGGGAGAGGGAGAAGCGGGCTTCCTGCCGAGCAGGGAGCCCAATGCGGGGCTCGATCCCAGGACCCTGGGATCATGACCTGAGCCGAAGGCAGACGCTTAACGACTGAGCCACCCAGGTGCCCCAACAAGGGTTAATTTCTAAGTAAAATAAAAAATGTTTAAAAATGTTTTTTAAAATTAAGACATTTAAAGCATTTTTTAAGTAAGGCCACCCTCAAAACCCCAATGGATAAATGGATGAGAGATTCAGAAATTTAATTAAAGAGGGAATGTAGAAAGTAAAAACGAACAACAACAACAAAAAACCGGAACACAGAAATACTGCTAATAATTTTTTTTTTAAGATTTTATTTATTTATTTGACAGAGAGAGACACAGAGAGAGAGGGAACACAAGCAGGGGGAGTGGGAGAAGCAGGCTTTTCACAGAGCAGGGAGCCCCAGGTGGGGCTCAATCCCAGGACCCTGGGATAATGACCTGAGCCGAAGACAGACGCTTAATGACTGGGCCACCCAGGTGCCCCACAAACATTGCTAATAATTAAAGAAATACAAATGAAAGGAATTACATCAGCATATATTCCAGAAAAACTTTTTTTTTTTTTTTAAATAATAAAAGTCCTGGGATTTGGACTGGGAAAAATAATCCATTCATTACTGACATTAAAAATAGCACATATATGGAGAGTGGTTTACCAGTGAGAAAACAACACATATGTTTGGTGATTCCACTGTTGTAAATTTATCTATGGATATAATTTTTTAAATGTGTATAATGCTTACAATAAAAACTAACTATAAACAATTTAAATGCCCTCTAATAGGGGAGCCAAGTTTATTGGAGTGTACTGATGTAACTGAATCTGCCATCACTAAAAGGATAAATCTGATACAGAAATGCGTATTCTCTTAAAACCATTAAGAGAAACATAGAACTATATATGTAAATATACACACATATATATGAATACATATGATGAAGTACATAAAATTACTTTTAATTATGAACACTGAATATTATACTGTCACTAAAAAGATAAATATAGAGAAGTATATATAAAATATTGAGGAAAATAGATACATACATACACATACATTTACACAGGCATACATCTATTCCAATGATATAAATATGTGCAAGTGTGAAATAAAATTCAGAAGGGAGCACAAAAATGAAATGATTTTGAGGTATTTGAGATTTTTATTATGCGTGAACATTTTTCTAATTACAATTTTTTCCCTTTTTAATTTTTCCCTAATTTTATAAAGCAGATTTGAGAGGAAACTACTCTTAAAACCTGGAGAAAGGTACTTTCCAGTTGACATATTCGAGATTATAAGAAACCCAAAAGAAATTATGAGTTTACAGACCCAGATTTCTCAGAAAGGGAATTAGGTGAGTTTATAACTTTACTAAAGGTCGCTGGTATTTGATTTGTGTAAGAGTCCCTCTCCTTGGGGCACCTGGGTGGTTCAGTCAGTTAAGTGGCTGCCTTCAGCTGGGGTTGTGATCCCAGGGTCCTGGGATTGAGCCCCACATCAGGCTCCCTGCTCAGAGGGGAGCCTGCTTCTCCCTCTCCCACTCCCCCTGCTTGTGCTTGCTCTCTCCCCATCCCTCTCTCTGTCAAAAAAAAAAAAAAAAAAAAAAGGATCCCTCTCCTTGAGAAAATATTCAAGAAAAAAGCCTCAGTCCTTACAATTTTCCTTTCTCTTTAGAAATATGGGACTCTAAAATTGGTGAGTGTAGCACTTAACTGGTGGTATGCAGAAGTAATATCTACCCAAAGAGACATTTGTTCTGACTGGCAATGAGCAAAATTATGTGTGTATAATACATAATTACATAGATACATAAATATACATACTATACATACACACAAATTACACATTCATACACACACGTTCAGAGAGTGACAATCTTTTAAGTTACATAAGCATTGGTAGATAACTGAGTGTGTCTTAGGAAGAGCTTTCCTAAAAGCAGCAGAGCCCCAAGTTCATTCCTCTCCGTGCTCTAGCCACACTGGCTATGTATGGGTTGGTTTCTTGACCATTTGAACATACTTTGTCTTAGGATCTTTGACCTTGCTCTTTTTTCCCACCTAAAACACAATTTTCCCATATATTCATAGGCTCAGTCAGAGGTTATAAGCAAAATATTCAACAACTGGGACACTTTTGTGAAGCAAACAATTAGTCCTGACATTTGACCATTTGACTGAAGGATGCTGGATATAGAATTCATAAGGCTGTACATGGGTCTCCCCACTGGGTACAGACCTGGTGCTTCCTTCAGATCTGGGCTCAAATGTTACCTCTTCAAGGAGGTATTCTCTGACACTCCTATCTAAAATAGCATGCCTAGGGATGCCTGACTGGCTCAGCTGGTTGGGCAGCTGCCTTCGGCTTGTGTCATGATCCCGGGGTCCTGGGATCGAGCCCCGCATCAGGATCCCTGCTCAGCGGGAAGCCTGCTTCTCCCTCTCCCACTCCCCCTGCTTGTGTTCCCTCTCTTGCTGCATCTCTGTCAAATAAAGAAAGAAAATCTTAAAAAAAAAAAAATCAAAGAGCATGCCTGTCATTATCTCATGACTTTTTTTTTTTTTGGCCTGTAGCATTTATTATTACCTGACCACACATTACATATTTATCGGTCAAACTTTTTATTCCTTCCTAGCATGTTAAGTTCCAATAGTAGGGACCTTGCCCACTCTTTCCAAGGTTGCCTCTGACCTCCACTTGCTAAATCTAATGGTCCCTGGTCAGAATTGGTCTGAATTCTTATTTTTGACTTATCATTGGCAGTCACTCACTCTTGTTTGAACCCTTTTCCCCCCAAGTTCTAGAACATCAAAAAAAAGAGTGCCTAATTTTCCTTCTGTTTTCCTGGATGTTCCTCCATCTCCCTGACCTCTAAGGATTGGCTAGAATGCTCCTGGGCTCCATCCCTTGGGGTTCTCAGCTAGAGTCACAGCTCTAAAGAACACCTATATGCTGATGACTCCCAAATTCCTATCTTCAGCCTGAACCTCTCTCCTGAGCTCAGACTCATTTACCCAATTACCTGTTAAGACATCCAAGGGAGATGTCACAGGCAGGCATCTCAAATTTAACTTGTCTCGGACAAACTCCTTGCTCACCACACCCCTCTCCCCCAAACATGCCCCCCCCCAAATACTCTCTAGCTCAGTAAATATTCATTTTCCCAGTTGGTGACCAAACACCTTAATCTCATCTTTGATGCTACTCTTTTCCTCATGCCCCACATCCGGTCTGTTAACAAAATGTGTTGATTCATCCTTCAAACCATATCTGGAATCTTATCACTTCTCACCACTCTGGTCTGAGCCATCATCATCCCTTACATGGATTACTGTAAAAGTCTCTTAACTGCTCTCTCTGCTTCTTTCCTGGCTCTTTTCAATTTATAACAGCACCAGAGTCAGGATGATCTCATTAAATGTAAGTCAGATCATGTCATTTCCTTACTCGAAAACCTCCAAGGGCTTCCATGTCACCTAGTATCCTTATTATGACCAGAAGGCTCATTATGACCTGGGCCCTTGTAACCTCTCTGACCTCATGTGTCATACCTCTCTCCTTTCCTTCATGCTCCTCCAGCCACACTGGGCTCCCCTCTCTGCCTCAAACAAGTCAGAAATGCTGCTGCCTCAGGGCCTTTATACTTCTTTCTTCTGCCTGGAATGCTGTTTCCCAAATATGCACCTGGATGGCTCCCTTCCATTACCCGAAGTCACTTCCTTATTAAAGTCTTACCCAGCCAGTCTATTTAAAATTTACTTTTCTAGACTAGTTTGCTTACATAACATTGACTTTGATAACATTTCCAGTGCTCCTAGATTAATACAGCATTTTAATGGGAGAAGATGAGGTTTGAGGAAAACACGGTCCAGATCACAGGAGCCCTGGTGAGCCAACCAAAGCTGGAAGGTGAGGAGGAGCCAGCAAGGGCTGTTAAGTAGGGACATGATACATCATCATTATGTTTTAAAAATGATTACTTTGGTATACTGATTCTTTTAAACAAAGTGTACGAAATATCAAACTATGGCATGATAAAGAGACTGATGATATTTTCTTAGAGATTTTAAGCAAACCTAAAATTTTGTCAAATTGCTTCTATTTCTACTTATTACTCTGTGACAACTTTACACGTCAGTGTAGTTATGTTCAATGAGTCTACTTCATAGGGACCAATTAACTCTAACTCTTGAACTACTTAGGATTTCACATTAACTTTTCCCCATGATGCTCAAAATTGCAAATATGAATTTGAGTAATCAGAAATCCCCAAATGAAGCAAGGTTTTCCATTAACAGGAAAAGCTTTAAATATTAAGCAGCACAACAAAATTATAAGTGACATGGGCCCAACTGTGGCCATGCTGAGAGGGAGTCTATTTCCCTTCTAAAGGAACAGATTCTACTCAACTCCAGCAAATTGTTGCCAGACTTTTCTGTTTTTCAAGAAAAGCCAAAATTTAGATGTTTGTATGAAATCTCCCAAATTCTGAACTATTGAAATGAAATCAAATCTTTCCACAATTGCATTCGACCCCAGCTGTGCCAATTTTCACCATGTGTTGATGGTTTTGGAGTTCATGCTACCCTATCAGCCATTTACTTACTTGCTTAGCCTCTCTATGCCTGCCTCAGTTTCCTCAACTGTAAAAATCAGACAGTAACAATACCTAATAGGGTTATAGGTAGGTATGTCATGACCTAGTACGTGTCATATAGTAAGTGCTCAAAAAAGCACTTACTATTCTCGTGATCAGTTTTCCACTGAAAATAAACACTTAGATTCTTCCCACTTAAAGCTACTGAAGTTTCTGAGTCTACCATTTCCTGATTGGTGCTCAATACAGATCATAATTCTGAAAGCTATACAAATAGACAAGGAAAAAGAAGCAGGGCGTATGCCCTTGTCAGTAAAACTAGAATGAGGAACCAGAGTAAATGTGCAGGGTAAAAGTCAACTTAAGGACATGCACCCCAAATCATAAAATGAGCAAATGGGTATTAGCAAAATCCTAGGTAAAGCGGAGAACCTTAAGGCAAGGGGGCTATGTGAGGTGATAGATTCTAAGGCAGGGCAAGGTGTGACTATACTGAAATTAAAATAAAACAGAACAAAAACAAGGCAGGGCAGGATATGGGATGAGGCCCCACTGAGTAGTTTCCTCAGGAAAATGAGCATTTAGACAGGTTTCAAAACAGGACATGAGAGGATATTTAAATTGGTAACTATATGGGAAAGAAAACTGATTAGGAAGTTTAGAAAGATACCATGGAAGTCATCCAAATGTTCGTGAAGCCCACATGTTAGATACGTTTTCCTGGCTGGAGTAGAGCTCTGGAAAGGGAAGGGCCTGGGGCATTTGGTTATGAGGGGTGGTCACAAGATGAGATTAAATCTGTCAACAGTGATAAAAACGAAAAAGAAAATGAGATAAGTAATCCAGCCTCATTTCCTGTGCTAATACTGCCTCTTCAAAATGCTCTCTCCAAAGGATGATCTGTTTAAAATGTTCCTTTAGGGGCGCCTGGGCGGCTCAGTCGGTTAAGCGCCTGCCTTCCGCACAGGTCATGATCTTGGGGTCCTGGGATGGAGCCCTCTATCTGGCTCCCTGCTCAGTGGGAAGTCTGTTCTCCCTCTGCCCCTCCGCCCCTGCTTGTGCTTACTGTCTCTCTCCAATAAATAAATTCTTTAAAAATAAAAAATGTCCCGTTAACATCACACTGAAAGCCAGATTTCACCAGGGAGTATAAAAACTCTGTGCACTTGGTCTGTGAGCCAAATTGAGATGTCCTATGTTTATCTATACGTTTTGTCTTTACTCCTTTCAAAAATCGCACATTTGCTGTAAAACTACATAACAACATTTAAGGGAAATATTTCAAATGAACAAAATTACTTTTAATTCCCAAAGCTAACACAATTCTTTTCATTTTTATGTCTTCTTGTCTAATCTGTGTCCATAAGTCTACAGATCTGTCAAGTTATCATCACTGTGTATATTCAATCCCATTACCTATTTTGTTAACTTACCATGAACACTTACCAATTGTCCCCTAGGTTTCTACAATCATTATGACTGAAATGTCTGCATAATAGTTCAATCAAGTTGATACCCTCTAATTTAAGAAAATATCAGGCATTTAAATGATGTCCATTCTTTTCTATCACAGAAAATGCTACAATATGCATCATTTTGCACAAAGGTTTTTATTTTTTTAATTTTTTTTTGTTTTTAATGCTGTTGGACAATTTCCTCAGGATAAATTCAAAAGAGTAGAATGACTGGGCCAAAAGGTACGTACACTTTTATTTTCCTTTAATCTACATATATTAGGATGAGCATGATGGATCAACAAGCTATGATAAAGCATCGTGAACTTTGGATGCATAACCAAAGACATTTAGCCTGGAGCGTGATTTATACCACCTTATACTTCAGGTCTAAAGATGCTCCATGACCTCATAAAGGTCTGAACATACTAGAAACTGGATGTTTAACAGAGTACAACCGAATGTCAAGACATGTCTTTTTTCCCCCCTAACTCCCCCTACAAAGTTAATGTGCTGAGAGTAAAGACATAAGCAACCACCTTCTCTCTTTGGATAAACTGCCCAGGAGAGATGTGATAGTGAATCTGCAAGCCTCAAAATCTAATAAACAAGAATTATCCAATACTGAGAAATATGAGTAAGGCATAGCTCTGAACTATATTAGGCACTAATACAATAAAAGGACAAGGTGAGTGAGTGCACAGATTGAATTGAAACCATAAATCATTCAGAGCACCAGAAAAACTGTTAAAGCAAATGTGATAATGAAAAATAAAATCAAGGTTAAAAAACCTGTGCCATTTTATAAAACACTATTACTTTAAAACACAGGTGAAAAAGAAATGTCAGTGATACTATTATTGAAGAGCACAATTAACGTCAAACAACTTCGGTCCTAGTTTTTAGTTGAGCAATTGGTAATAAGTGGTTTGGAAGGAGTAGTGGCGTGTTGTAATAAAGATGGAGGGTCTTAGGAATAATTACTAAACCTAGCTTTATGCAGGCAGTGTGAAATGAAGATTGGTTAGTTTTCTGGTTAATCTCATCAGGGTTAAAGAACCAATTCTGGGAGTTTGTCAACATTCATTTGACCATCCGGGATAATAAAATACTCAGGTAACACAATCAGGACACATTTCTTGGTTTTATCTCAAACTACTTTCAAGGGAAGTTATCATCAAAGGTTATATAATGTTACAGAATTCTACTTCCAGGAGAAGGGTGGGTTAGATGTGCTGAAGGGTCCTCTCAAATATAGGACAACTAGCATTTAAATGTTTCATAGCAGCTCTGAACTCATTGTAAATAAGAGAAATTTCCAAGGTGAAAATAAACAAAAGCTATCTAGGGGCCTGAAAAAGTAGTGTTTTCCTGAGAGCAAATGCTATTGTCAGTGCTATGGTAGGAGACTGGGATATTAGGTAGCACCAAGGTGACCGAGGTAAGCCAGAGAGTCCTTGAGGAGCCTGAGATGCTAAGCAGGAGCTAGAGTGGTCTTAAGTCAGAAGTCTGATGACAAAGGCAAACAGTCTTTGGAGAAAAGTAACCTTAACTTAGACCTTCTAGTTTTTCAGTTTAACATCAACTAAATCTGAACTCCATCATAGCAAGAGTCAGCAGAAATAACAAACAACTGAGTTAGATAACAAGGACCTTATATACTGGGATAAAACATAGCTATGGAAGGCTTAAGAACATTTTAAAAATTACATCATAAAAATAAGCAATAGGAAGTAATAAAAAATGATTAGGAGATCGAAAAACAGAATCTTTGGAAAAAAGATTAACTACTGAAATAAAAATATTCTGTTCATGGTTTAATCCAGGGTACAATAGGAAAATACTCATCACCATTTATAATCTGGGCCCAACATATCCTTTCATTGTATTTTTAAGTCACTTTAGTAAATAATCTACAAAAAAGAGATAACAGTATTCAATACACCCATATGATAGTTTCAGAGAGAATGTTTTACACTATTAAAAATTAGTAAATTTTGTTTATCAAAAGACCTCTTAGAAATAATGACTCATGAGGTATCAATTCTTAAAAATAGTTAAAATTGCCCATAAAAGAAACTCAAATGCTAAAATTGGGTACAATGGGCACTGAGGATTAAGTAACCATTTAAAAACAGCTGAAGACAGAATTAAACAGAATGATGAATCAGAAGAAATTACCCACAATGTAGCACACAGACCTGGAGACAGAAATATGCAAAAGAGGCACAGAGATACGGAGGACAGAGAATGAGACGGCCTAACATATAAGGAGAGTCTCAAAGGAGAAACTAAATAGTCAAATCACTATGTTGTACACCTGAAACTAATGTAATATTGTATGTTGACTATATTTCAATTAAAAAAAATATATTTTTTTAATGAGCACCTGGGTGGCTCAGTCGGTTAAGCAACAGACTCTTGATTTCAAGCTCAGGTCATGATCTCAAGGTCGTGAAATCGAGCCCCACATCAAGCTCCATGCTGGGTGTGGAACCTGCTTAAGATTCTCTCTCTCCCTCTCCCTCTGTCCCCCAACCCCCGCTCATGCTCTCTCAAAAAAAAATTTTTTTTAATTTTAAAAAAGGAGAAACTAGACTGAAGAGATGCAATAGTTCAAGGTCTGAGGATTTTCTATAACTGATTTAAAAAAAACAAATACAGGAAGTACACTTTTTTAAATGACCCAAGAATTCACACTTCAAAAACTGTTTTACTCATGTACCCCATGCACAGATGCACATTTTAAAGAAAACATTGCATCTTAGGTCAGCAGTTATTGAATGCCTATGTGTCAGGAACTGGTCCAGCACTAACTTACCAGAGCAGTGCATTATAATTAAGGTGTTCCTCTCTTTATAGAATGTAATTGTTGACCAGAAATTCTGCATAAATTATTTTTATTGAGTCCTACTTCAGAGGTAGTGTAGTATATGTTGCTATTTTGAAATATCCTATTACATAGCTCTTGATAGAGAGGGGACTCTTTCTATAAAACAAATATTAAGAAACTATAATTATTCACATACATTTTCTAGAAACAAGATTTAAATACCTATCTGTGAAAGTAGCTATTTTTATCATTGTTGCTAACATAGACCTCAAAATAATACCTGAACACCTGCCCAGGTCCTTAAAATAGAAGGGTGTGGGCTGGCAAGAGGGAGATGGCTGAGCAGTCAGCACTGATAATCTTTGCCAGATCTTCCAAGGTCTTTTTATACTTCAAAGAGTCTTAGGTTGCTCCTCTTTCCTGTTCTCTGAGACTTTTGTAGCACATTTTAAAAACATGCAACAGAATGAGGAACAAATAACCTTTGCATTCCTTTTCTCCCCTATAAGGAATCCACAGCTCTTTCCTTAGGATAGCCAGAAAAAAGCCTCTCATTCTCCTCAGCCTCCCCCATTTTCCCCATCAGAGATCCCAGGACTCAGGATGAGAGTGGAGAACCAGGGCTTCTTAGGGCTTCTTGGCCTGCCTTCCCCTTACTCCTCACATATCCCTGCATGCCTTTGATGATCATACTACACAGGGTTTGAGGAAAGAAGAAAATCTACCTACAAAAAATCCATAACTGGATTTGTAAAGAATTATGCATGATTCACAATAGTGTAATTGCTTCAAAATGAAGGGTTGAGCTCAACTTGACTATTCAAATATGAGCTGTTGTGCTCTCGGGAAAGTTATTTAACCTGTGTTTCAGTTCCCTTATCTATAAAATGAGAATAAAAATAGTACCTATCACATAGGGGTTTTGTGAAGTGTAAAGGATACACCTTTAGGGTCCACTGTATCCAATTTTAGCTTTTGAGATTAATTTTGAAATAGTATTTAGTGCCTACATATGCTAGGCAATCAAATGTTATTTTTTAAATGTATTTATATAATTATAAGAAATATTTTACCTAAACTTATCTGTATAATTATGTATTATAATTTTCAAATAATTGAGATAGTCTGGAAGGATAGAACTGAAGAGGTTCACAGTGGTTGCTTCTGAGTTTAGGCTCGATTCCTTCCTCCCATTATTTATCTAAATGGATTTTACTTGTCTGCAATTAATATGTATTACCAATATACCTACAAAAAGAAAAAATCATTCAAAACCATAAATAATTAAAACATTTTAGTCTTCCCTAACTATAAAGATGTTGAAAAAATACTTCATCTCTTTATGTGATTAACCTATCTTAACTTTTATAAACATATTTAACTTTCTGAGATACTCTATGAAAAGTTATCCTCTTGAAATACACTATTACTACAAAAAGACAATATAATTTCTTTGGTTAACATGTGTTTGCTCATATCAACGCAAAAGTTTCCAAAATCCTTCTTGGCTCTAAAGAAACGGTAATTTAATTATATTCCTTAACTTTCAATACATCTGATGGTGTTGTAGTTATGTTATCAGAACATTAACATCAAAAAAGTACATTGTGTGGCAATGTGAAATTTGCAGGTTTTTTTTTTTTTAAGATATTATTTGAGATAGAGAGCTACTGCACAAGCTGGGGGGGAGGGGCAGAGGGAGAGGGACAAGCAGACTCCAAGCTGAGCAGGGACCCCAATGTGGGGCTTGATCCCAGGACTCTGGGATCATGACCTGAGCTGAAGGCAGATGCTTAACCGACTGAGCCACCCAGGCACCCCTGAGTTTAATTCTATACATGAAAGAAACCAACATATCACAACCACTGATGTGATCAGGCAAGGGGTGGAGGAAAAAGTCCTGTTAGATGCTCTGAGAGCTAAAGTGGGTTAATTTGAAAATAGGAGATTAGCTATCTCAACCATTCTGATTCCTCAGTTGGCTGTTTCTAGTCATTCATACATGACAATGGTGCAGAAGCAACTAATTATAGTTGCTAATCAAGAGTAACAAGGGGACAGATGATTGAAAACAGGAAATTACCAAAGAATCATGCTTTTTGGTTTTAAAGATTTATTTATTTGAGAGAGAGAGAGACAGCATGAGTGGGGGTTGTGGTGGGGAAGAGCAGAGGGAGAAGCAGACTTCCCCCTGAGCAGGGAGCCCTACATGGGGCTCAATCCTAGGACTCCAGGATCATGACCTGAGCCGAAGGCAGAAGCTTAACCGACTGAGCCACCCAGGCACCCCTCTTTTTGGTTTTAGAATGAAGCTGTGATTTTATTTTCATAATTCTGGGAACAAGCTCAGCAATGTACAGAGAAACTGAAAGAAGTTGGTGAGTATTCAATTTCTTCTTTTAAAACCATTAAGCAAATAATTCACGTTAAGGTAATTAAGAACATCACACTTTATTTGCTTTCTATGTATGAGCTTTGATCATCAGAAAAGAACTCTAAAGAATGGTCTGCTTGATCAATATGTCTCTGGTCCTTTAAAACACAGTACTTGCCACACGAGTCCTGCTGGATTGTTGGTGAGCGCTGCAGCAGCGTCCCCACCTCTGTCCTTCAGACACATCCTTTCCTGCCCACCTGCCCCGCTGGCCTCCCCGTGACTTCCCTGGGTCCTGAAGAAACACCTCTACTACATGCATCATCCCTTTGCCAGAGCCCCCGTATGCTGGTAACCGCCCTCCTCTGCTTCCCATACGGCAGGCAAACCTGGGCAAGAGCTCGACACTCCACTCTTGACATCCTGCGCCACCCAAAGAACCAAAATCCTTTTTCTCTGCAAGGGGTGAGGGTGAAGTCTAAACTTCACTATGTAGGACACAACTCCATATGATTTTCTTGTAATGAAACACAACATCACTTGCCCTTTAATAAAACTGTAATAAACAATAGGATGTCACTCTGGCTGTGATCCCATGAGCTACCCAATAAAACAAATCTGTGCACAAAATAGAGTATATATTATCAATAAGCTGTCTACACAATTTGTATTCTGATCTTGATGTACTAAATAGATGTATTCCAATTAAGATGACTACCTTTCATTTTTCTCCATATAGAGGAGATGTATTCCCAATGGAAACCTTGAATTACAGGCTTATTATAAAATTACTACATACTCATTGTAAAGGTTAGGGAAATACACAAAGGAGGAAGAAAGGTAGAATTGGAGGAAGAAGGGGAGGTAGGGGGAGGAGACCCTGAATCTCACCATCCAGGGAACAATACTGTGAATATTTTGGTGGCTTTTTCAAATTGAGAATATACCCTCTGATTTTTTGTCTGCCCTTTCCCACAGAATATATTGCAAACATATTTCACTCAATACATAATCACCGGCATCATGTTTGCCAGCTGCACAGTACTCCATTCTGTTGGGCAGTTCCATTCCGTGGGATGAAGGGCAAGGGTCTGGACTCACATTGTCCTGTGTCCCAATCCAGCCTCCACTGGTTACTAGTAATGTTACTAAATGGTCCTATGCCTCAGTGTCCTCATCCTTAAAGTGGGGGAAAAAACAAGCAACTACACTGCACAGGACTGTGGTGAAGATTAAATACAATGCTGTAGACAACTTATTTAGCACGGTGTCTGGGGTAGAGTAACATACTGAATAAACGCTGACCAGTAGGTTTTCCCAGCTGCTACAGTCACCTGCACAGCTAGACTGTGAGAGCGTCTGGAAGGCAGCCATTGTGTCTTTATGGACTTTGAGAGTGTAAATGACTGAATGAAGGGCGGGCTGGCTGGCGGATGTGTTAACTGGCAGGAGCCCAGGGAGGTTTTAGACAACAAAAGGATGTCATTAAACATCTGGAGACTATGATCTAGCTCCCCGCAGAACCCAGTGAGTCTGATCACATAGGTCTCTTTACAAAGCTCTGAGAGCAACAAGAGATACTCCATTCCAACCCTGCATCACGTGGTTGGTTCTTCCGTTCTAAACCCACATCATCTTCCTTTCACTGGAGAGCCTGTTCTGCGGCCCCTGTCCCTTCTTGGTGGTCCCCTGGCTCCCTGGAATCTTCTTGGCCACGAACAACACAGCTGGGGCGCATACATTTAGCCAGATCTTTAATTCCTTAGCCTCCTCACCGATCTCCTCTGATCCTTTGATCCTTTCTAGATACAAATTTCAATGATTGGGGTTTTGCATCATTTCCACAAAGTCTAAATTTAAAAAAATATTGTGGACTGGTCAAGCATCAAATGGAAATTTCTCTTGCTGATTTGTTTTCAACAATTGAGTCATATAGTTTTTTAATCTAACAAAACATGTGCTTTCACCAGAAGTTTAATGGTTTTACCCCAAGGCCCAATTTTCCTGCATTTCTCTAGAACTCATTCCGGTTGCAATTTTGTTTTTTGCAATACCTTTTTTCTAACATTATGAAAGTGTTTATTGAATGCCATCTATTATTAAGAATTCTCATTGAGGGGTGCCTGGATGGTTCAGTCGGTTAAGAATGTGACTCCTGATCTCAACTCAGGTCTTGATCTCAGCGTCGTGAGTGCAAGCCCCATACTGGGCTCCACATTGGGCATGGAGCCTACTTAAAAATAAAAAATAAAAAAATAAAAAGAATTCTGGTTGAAATTTTAGCTTCAGCTATATATGCAAAGTGAGATAGAAAGTTAAGATAATTTACCCAAAAATCTAACTGCAGACTTTGGCTATGCTGGGGAAGTTCACAATTAAAAAAATCTTTTATTTGTGCACTCATACCTCAGAATAAAATAGACAACTTTAGCAGTCTTTAGTGCTCATGTGTCTGGTTTCTAATATTCTCAGTCAATCTTTTAGTTTTCAGAGAATTATCTGGTTAAAATTAGAATTCACAACAAAATGTGATTTTTACTTAATATTATAAAACTGAATATTTAGTTTGCTATGCAAAGAGGCAGGTCTGTCTTCCAAATGAGTTACGTGATTGTTTGTAAGATAAAAAAAGAAATAATCTGGGGCACCAGGGTGGCTCAGTGGGTTAAGTGTCTGGCTTCGGCTCAGGTCATGATCCAGAATCCTGGGACTGAGTCCAGCACCGGGCTCCCTGCTCAGCGAGGAGCCTACTTCTCCCTCTCCTTCTGCGGCTCCCCCTGCTTGTGTGCTCTCACTCTCGATCTGTCAAATAAATAAATAAAATCTGTTGGAGTTAAAAGAAAAAAAAAAAAAGGAATCTGGACTTAATAAAAAAATATTTTATTGAAGCTTTCATACGCTTCACATATTACTTCTAAATAGCTCACACTGCAATGTTTCACTGCAAAAAACATTCATCTTCATGACTGAGAAGGCTGGCTATAAAACACTACTAAATAAAATCTATTTTATCTTAGGAGATTCTGTGCAATAAGGATTACTATAGATAACTGTCAAATATGTAATAAATAGCAATCAAATATGAAATTAAACACAAATTCAAGAGTAATATAAACAGGAGGGGTATGGTGGTTTTGGTCCTACATTGTATCATCTACCAATGTAAATTACATCAAGATATGAGAAATCCAAAGGGGGAAAAAAAAAATGATGCTTCACATCCCCTCTCCTGTGCTGCTACAGCTTGGATGTACATTCACATAAGATCCCATGAGATATTGGACTAAATTTCCATCTTTTATGACTGCAGGGAGTTTTCATTATTTTTTCCATAACATTTCAGAAAATAAATTTTGAGCTACTCAGGTATTTGTTCACACCCTGGGGATAAATAAAGTATATTCTTAATGAAAAGGATGCTTGGAAAAAGGAAATTAACACTAAATGTTACCAAATATTTATATGATAGCAACAGAAATAATTCTTGAAAATCATCAGACTAGTGCTACACACTATTTAAGCCCCGTATGACCCACAATAAACAAAATGTAGTATGGCTTTTCTAAAAGATGAACTGAACACGGCACACATTAGTGAGAAAATGCCACTGAACTCAATGTCAAAGAAATAGGACTTAGAGAAAAATCAGTCACAGCATATCAAAGAAAAATGTCAATAAATTACCATCACTTCAAAGGAACCCTGGCAAATTTAGGCTCATTCTGCCTAAAGAGCACAGTGGCAACTACACATGAAAAAATTTAAGAAATAATATTTATAAAAGAAATAACACAAAATATTTTATCATACTTGTCATTAGCAAATTTACTTGTTATAGCATATTCCACCTACTCACAAAAGGATCTGAATTAAGCAGGCTCTACCTCAATTGGTATAAACTAAATTTTAAAAGTAAAGGAAATGCCTCCCCAAAGTATATAGATTTTAAAATCTAATGAAGTATTTAAGCAAAAGGAATCAACCAAGATAATTAAGAGTTGCATAATTGTTATAAATACATTTCTCAAACAACTTGTAGCTATCTTTTGATTTCTTAAGATTTGAAGATTTGGAAGACTTATTTTTATACTAGAGTAGAAAAACAAGCTTTTAAAAAATTTTTTTAAAAGAAAATGAAATACATTATGTCCAATGTAAAGTAAGACATGAAAGTAAGGAAAAACTATAGTAAAATCTATTTCTTAAATGCATAAAATGAGGAGTTTTCCTTTTGGGTTTTTATGTAAAATTGCTATTAAGTGTCTTTGTATCATAAAAGAAATACACACGTGCATGCGCATGCACACACACACACACACACACACACACACACTAGCAGCAAGTCCGGAAGGTATACATATGTATAAAGCACCTGGACTGAGAAATCATTCATAACAATAGGCTTAGAAGCCTCACCTCTGGACATGGCATCCAGCCAACTGACCTTCATCCTATCCATTCTTTAGATAGTGATTCTACTATATAGGCAATTTTGTATTCTGCATTTTTCCCCCCAGATAACATATTTGTTGACTTATTTTAATGACTGCAAAGATAATTTTAATGATTCATATTCATAAATTTATGCATACAAATATTTCATTAAATGAATCATTAGCAAATTAATTTATTTCTAGCCTGTCCTACCTACTCTATGTAGATGCTACCTACCTCAAATGATATAAACCAAATTTCAAAGCTGAAGAAATTGCCTGCTCAAAGGACATGGACTTTGAATTCTACTGAAGCATGAAAGGCTTACTTAATCATCTTCCTCTCTGTCCTTCAGCTGTATAGGTTGTGTTCAAGTTTTTATTTTTTAATAAATGCAAATACCTTTGTGTGTAAAGCGAAGTTATTTTCTTATTATAGGGTCTTAAAAGTTAAATTAGGACAGTTTGATTTTTTTTTTTTTTTTAAGATTTTATTTATTTGACAGAGAGAGAGAGACAGTGAGAGAGGGAACACAAGCAGGGGGAGTGGGAGAGGGAGAAGCAGGCTTCCCGGCGAGCAGGGAGCCCGATGAGGGGCTCCATCCCAGGACCCTGGGATCATGACCTGAGCCCAAGGCAGATGCCCAACTGACTGAGCCACCCAGGGGCCCCGACAGTTTAATTTTTAAAGTTCTTATTAAAAATAAGCAAATTGCTTTTCTGAAAGATCGTGCTACCTTACATTTCCAGCAGCCATAGGTAAAAGTGCTGGTTTGAGGCTGAAACGGTTTTTACTATTTATTTGTTTTTAGGCTGACATTGTTTTTAGTTCTTCAAGAGGAACCTGATAAAACTGGTCTGTGAGTAAAAACAAACTAATTACTTAGAACACACTATGTATAGGCTATCATGCTAGATTCTAAAGATACAAAAATAAATACAGCATTCTTCCCTTTGTAGATTTTACACTCATAATTTAGAATGTGTGCGCCTATATGTATATGTGTCCCTGTGTGCATGTGTATCTGTTTGTGATGGTTGGGGGGGTTTGTTATTCCAAAAACTGAGTAACCAACAGTCATACACCCTTTATTTTAGTTCAAGGTTTTGGTCTTAGCCTTTCCTGTTCTTTGAACTATAAGAACAAAATGTCCCAAGCAGCTCACTGGTGGCTCCATAAACTGATTTAATCTAAGTTAAAAAACAGACTCCCCTGATTGAACCAATCAAGTTCAACATTTCTTTTCATTCTTTTTACTTTTTAAGTTCTACTTAATAACCATAAAGCATATTGAACATGCTGTACATCAGATGCTAAATACTCAGCATATCTTAACTAATATGGTGCTGGCAACAACCCTATGAGTTAAGAAATATTAATTCCCTCATTCAACATCTGAGAAACCAAGGGCACACAGCTAGTAAGTGGCAGAAGTGGGATCTGAACCTTTGTGAACTAGGTTAAAAAGATATCCACTACTCCACTTACTATATGTATAGGTGTTTGAAAATCTTATTATTGGCTATGTAGTTTGTATTTTGGCCTATAGGTTGTGAATACTAGGAGGTCAAAAGTTAGTACTAGAATGTGTGTACATGGCTTCCCTCCATTAAAAAAAAAACTAGTTACATTTCCAATATAATCATATTTAAAAAACTAATAAAAGGCAAACTATGGCTTTATAAAATGCAAGTTTAATAGCCTGGCAATTCTTAAATTATTCTATGTATACTACAAGGCTCAACATCTCCAGATCAACTTGTTTCTCTCGTTTCAGCAATAAATCTGTGCATCCTGGGTTACTGCTAGCTAAGGTGTGGGGTAGCCACAGACTTGGGCTCTGTAATGTCAGACGCAGAGGCAGGAAGGAAAGTGACAGAAATAAACATAAAGGAATTCCTTGAGACTGACATCTGAATGTTTCTGACTCTTCTCAAAATAGGAAAAAACTATTCAAAAATATTTGAAACAGTAAGTCAATCAGAGAAAGACAATTATCACATGGTCTCACTCATATGTGGAATTTAAGAAACAAAATAGAGAAGCATAGGGGAAGGGAGGGAAAAATAAAAGAAGATGAAATCAGAGGGGGAGACAAACCATAAGAGACTTTTTAAAAAAAATTTTATTGTTATGTTAATCACCATACATTACATCATTAGTTTTAAGAGACTAAGTCTTAATCATAGGAAACAAACTGAAGGTTGCTGGAGGGGAGGGGTGGGGGGATGGGGTGACTGGGTGATGGACATTAAGGAGGGCACATGATGTGATGAGCACTGGGTGTTATATACAACTAATGAATCACCAAATTCTACCCCTGAAACTAATAATTCGCTATACGTTAGTTGAATTTAAATTTTTAAAAAAGGTTGCTAAGAGAGGAAATCTTAATTCTCAACACACACAAAAAATTCGTTGACTACGTATGGTGACAGATGGTAACTAGACTTACTGTGGTGACTATTTTGCAATATATAAAAAGATCAAATTGTTATGTTGTATACCTGAAATTAACATAATATGTCAATTACAGGGGCGCCTGGGTGGCTCAGTCGTTAAGTGTCTGCTTTCGGCTCAGGTCATGATCCCAGGGTCCTGGATTTGAGCCCCATATCAGGCTCCCTGCTCAGTGGGGAGCCTGCTTCTCCCTCTCCGTTGGCTGCTCCCCCTGCTTGTGTTCCCTCTCTGTCAAATATAATATATATATATATGTCAATTATACCTCAATTAAAAAAAGGAAGAAAAAAATACTTGAAACAGAAACAGTTCCTAGAATTACCCACAGAAAACCCTCATTTGTAATATATTTCCACTTTCCTATACCAGTTTCTAACTGCTTAATAACAAGAGAGGCCTCCTAACAAAAGGCAAATATTAAAAGGCAATGAATTAGGCAGAATGCTTTAAGAAGAAAGTCATTATAATTCATTCTTTGAAGATAAACTGGACTCAGCAGTTTAATAATAACATTTCTACTTATGAGGTCAAACATTGGAAAAACTGGCCTTGACATCCTCCAGACGACTAGGGTAGGAGATCAATGGTCACCTCTCTTTGTCTATTAAACTCCCAACTCCTTCGACTTGTAACCCTCCATCCAGCCACACAAAGCCATCCATCTTGATTATGATCCCCCAAGTAAAGACAATGTACAACTAGCACATCCATCTTTACCTTGATGTTGAAATCGGCTGGAATCCTCTATCTTTCTACAGTCACCTCTGAAAAGGCTTTTCCCCCTGAAGCTGTTCTTGCTAAAATAACACTCTGCAGGCATTCTCTAGGCACGGGTAGCTTCCTCAACCCAGTCTTCTCGTTGGGATTATCTTCTAAACCCTTTTCAGTGTTATTTGATTCATCTGATCCAAGTGTGTTCAATTTGGAAAGCGATCAATCAGCATGAACTTCCTCCTCCTGCTGTTAAATTATTCCTCCTTATGACCCTTCTCTGGATGCAGGAACAGTAGAACAAGGTGCAACTGTTAAAAGCTATCATTTGTTCAGTATATATGTAAAAAAAATGTTGTTCCTCAGTAATTTTAGCACTGTACAAATTACACCTTAAATTTCAGAAGAGTATAGCTCTGTAATGTGTGAGGTCAGTTTATTCTTTGCAAAAATATTAATGTTTCCTTTCCATAGAGAAGCTCTCAAAAGTGATTACTGCACTGTCAACAAATGAGCAAACAGCAATTCAGATACTGAAGCCTAATCCAAAAACAGGATACCAATGCCTCGTTTATGTAACTTTTTTTAGTGTACACTTCCCAAATACTTTATAGACACAAATAAAACATGTCTTAATACTAAAGCAGTTTACCGTATCAAGAATTCACAATAAACAAATCCACAATAAACAAAACTTATACTTCAAGTGTTCATGTTCTACATTTTTCTAAGCAGTTACAGCACCTTAGTAAGCATCCTGCTGTGACAATTTATGAAACTAAAAGATCTTTGTAATATTAGATCTGCCTGATATATTTTTACAATTTTTTTTGCAAAGATTCCCCCCAAAACACTAAAGACATACGAGCCACAAAACAGAAATAATGTAAAATACTTGGTTGACCACTAACGTAAATTAGTATCAAGGCTGAACTATTATCACTGAGTACTACAATGTACAACATATATTTTTAAATAACTTCAGATTAATTATTTACAAGTAGATCAAGGCATGCCTAATTCAGTTATGTGGAATTGCTTTAATAACAGGTAAATAACCTGTTAGAATATTATTTGCTTCTTATTTGTAAAAGAATGAATACAGACTGATCGAGGTTGTCTAAAAAATTTACTCTTTTGCAAAAGTGTGAAATCATCCTTAAACTATTAGCATTCTAAGTCAAATTTTTTTCAGAGAGAAAACAGGTCAGCCCCATCAGAAATACCAAAAATAAATGAGCTTTATTGTAGCTCCAGTAAATTCCAAATAGATCGGCTGTATTGTAACCTGGCAACTCACTGCAAGAGCTCTTATTTCTTGGATTCATCAAGAATTCATCAAGAAAAGTCTGTGGCTGGGTATGTCCATATGGTAGAAACAGTCTGACTACCATGTAAGAATCAGAAGTTCTAGACTAAGCATTAGTGCCTGTCTTGACATGATCAAAACCAGACACAGGCTACTTTGATTAAATTCAGGGCATATTATCTCCCTAATAGTGAGGAAAAAAATTCCTTGGTCTTACTGACCTAGATTGATTTTCTTGATCAGTCAATATCACCGTGTAATTATTTGGTTATTTTCCAAACAACTTGACTTACTAAAAGGTGATCTTTTAGAGCTTTCAGCTTTGATTTCCATTTGTATGTTCAGAGAGGATAATTTCTCAAAGGATTTTTACGCTAAGATGGAAAAGTCTCAAAAAACCCAGAGAAAAAGCCAATAAGAGTTTTTCAATCACCCAAGGATACAGGTAAAAATCAAGGATCTCTATGGAAAAATTCACATACGAAATATATGTTTCTATCTCTAGGGTAGAGTCAAGATTCTTCTTAGTGAACTAAACTGGCTCTGTCACTCAAATTATATGGCAAGTTTTAGCACTGAGATCGAGCAAACAAAAACAAATGTCTCCCAGGTTATTACTGATACATTTTGTCTTTTAAAAAATTTAAAAAGTGGGTAGCATTTTCAATGTAATTCTAAAAAGCTGGAGACCTCACATACTTTTACATTATAGACAAGAAAAAAAAGGAAAAATAAAAAGGAAGAAAATAAAGGAAGGCAATGAGAGAGGAAGTAAGGGAGGGAGGTTAGGAAGGAAATTTACTGCTAGAAAAAGCAGGGTATTTTTGGCCTAGAGTTGAATTAATTTACTAATTAAATTTTTTAAAGATTTTTTTGAGACAGTGACAGAGAGAGTGCGAGTGCAGGGGGCAAAGGGAGAGGTTAAGAAGAAGACTCCCTGCTAAGCAAAAAGCCCGATGTGGGGCTCGATCCCAGGACCCTGGGGATCAGGACCTGAGCTGAAGGCAGACGCCTAACCGACTGAGTGTCCCTTGGATTAATTTAAAATAAGGGACACATCTCAATTGGCATTTCTGAGTGCAGTAACATTCTCCTACAAAAAGACAGCATCTTATGGTTCTTGAAAAGACACGTGTTAAGAGATAGGGGTATTTTCATGGGTAACCATGAACCACCTACACATTTTTAGGAAATAGAGGTTTCAATCAAATTGAAAGCGATCATGGTGGGAGCTCTTGTTCTTTCTGAATAAAGGCCATTCACCACTACTAATATCTGACAACGCTGCAGTTGTCAACACCGCACGGTCCCAAAAATGGAAAGGTATCGTGTCAGAGCTGCCACTGTTGAGTCTTGGCAACACTTACATTTTTTCTTCCAGGAGGAAAAAAAAAGAAATCAAATAAAAATGAGAGATCTGCCACCATTTCCAGCCACATCTAGGGCACTGCTCTTCAAACTTCGATGTGCGTTCGAACTGCCTCGGCATCTGGTTAAAATCCAGTTTCTGATTCTGTAGGTTGGGGGCCTGAGATCATGCATGACCATGAAGCGGCAGCTGCAGCCGAACACACTAGAAGCAGAAGGACGCTGGGGCAGCAGCAGGAGACCTTCTCCAGCCGAGGCCTTGCAACAGGAACTGCTGCAACAGGTAAAGTGTTTTCTATTTTGAAAGGGACCGAAAAATGGGCTTTACATAATGAAAGGATGACATTTTTTTTGCTACCCACTGACCACTTCTGATAAACTGAGTTTTAACGAACCTCGATTG
Source organism: Halichoerus grypus (assembly GCF_964656455.1). Taxonomy (NCBI): domain Eukaryota; kingdom Metazoa; phylum Chordata; class Mammalia; order Carnivora; family Phocidae; genus Halichoerus; species Halichoerus grypus. The sequence goes on from NC_135714.1 coordinate 120,515,763, forward strand.
TGGCTGAAGGTCTCTGCAGAGTCACTGCAGGTGGCCATACGTTAGTAGAGACAGACTAAGTGCACAATGATGAAAACTCTCCTGTCTGTGTCTGTAGCACGCTGTGGTTGGGTTTTTCAGTGGGACAAAAAGCAAAGGAAGATTCACTATGTAGTTAAAGTTTATCTTTGGAAGCACCCGGGTGGCTCAGTCAGTTAAGCGCCCGACTCTCGATCTCAGCTCAGGTCTTGATCTCAGGGTTGAGAGTGAGTTAATTAATTAAAATAATTAACTGATAAAAAATAAAGTTTATCTTTGCTAAGTTGCCTTCATCAAGCATTCTATCTAGTATCAAGTGACAGGACCTCTGTATCTCAAGCAGCGTATAAAAAAGGCAACCACAAATGTAATTACATTTTAGAACAGCTTTCGTAGAAACATTTGAAAACTAAATTATAAAACAGATATGAAAAGTGCACATTTAATTTTACCATCCCTGTCCAAAGCTGTTACCAGTTCCCAGTCTCATTTTTACTCGATGCACCTCTATAACCTACGAGCAAAATGAGCACCACATCCTGGTCTGGCCCCCTTTTGCATTAGCTGAATCACCTCCAAGAATCACAGCCTGAGAACCAAGAGAGCTTCAATATTTAAAACCAATTATTTTGAATTCAAGCAAGGTGGATGTCATCATCACAGAGGACTATCCCACACAGGGTCCATGACCTAGGATTCTTGGGAATCCGGGCACCGTGATGGTCATGGTACTGCTGTCTGCCCAGTGGTGATGTTCATCACAGCTACTGTGGCAGAGCTAAGCGGGGCATGGTACCAGGAGGAAGGAAGAGCCACAGCAACCAGGAAGCAGAGACGGCCTCGGAGAGTGAGAGAAAAGGCCCCTCCATGGCCACAGCCAGTCTTTGTCAGCTTCCTAGGTAGGGTCATGGAAAGCAGCAGTGACCACCCAGAGACAAGACCACCCAGGGGCAAGCCCGACATCTGATAGGGCAGCACCCCCTTTGCTGGCCTCCCTAACCTTTGCTTCCAATTGAACACAAAGGTCTCACATAGGCCTCATACTGGAGGTAAAATGTCAGGGGACCAACCCTTACCTGGTATCTGAGATTGCTGTGCCTCAGTTTCTTACTTTTTATAATAGCAATAATGCTTCCCCACCCCCAGTTCATGGGAGATGCAGAATAAAATGAGATGTGAAGAGAAAAGACTTCAGTCCAAGTTATTCATTATTAATTGCTATTCACAATACTTCAACAGTTCTTAAAATTTATCACCTAGATTGCTACATGGATCTAAGTAGCCAACTAAAATATGGTGCTTGGCGAAAAAACCTGGGGAAAATGGCAGGCTGGTTTTGTTTGTTTGTTTGTTTAAGATTTTATTTATTTGAGGGGCACCTGGGTGGCTCAGTTGTTAAGCGTCTGCCTTCGGCTCAGGTCATGATCCCGGGGTCCTGGGATCGAGCCCCACATCGGGCTCCCTGCTCTGTGGGAAGCCTGCTTCTCCCTCTCCCACTCCCCCTGCTTGTGTTCCCTCTCTCGCTGTCTGTCAAATAAATAAATAAAATCTTTAAAAAAAAGAAAAGATTTTATTTATTTGAGAAAGAGAGCAAGCCAGCAGGGGGAGGAGCAGAGGGAGAGAGACACGCTGAACATGGAGCATGACACAGGGCTCAATACCACAACCCTGAGATCATGACCTGAGCCAAAATCCAGAGTCAGACACTCAACTGACTGAGCCACCAGCCACCACTAGAGTTTTTTAATTTATTTATTTATTTTTTTTTTTTTAAAGATTTTTTTACTTATTTATTTGAGAGAGAGAGAATGAGAGAGCAAGCACATGAGAGGAGGGAGGGTCAGAGGGAGAAGCAGACTCCCTGCCGAGCAGGGAGCCCGATGCGGGACTCGATCCAGGGACTCCAGGATCATGACCTGAGCCGAAGGCAGTCGCCCAACCAACTGAGCCACCCAGGCGCCCTAGAGTTTTTTAATTTAAATTCCATGCAATTATTTTTTGTTTGACCAGTCAGGCTTGGTAGCATCTCTACTATCTTAGCTTCACATTAGACCAGAAATGCTGGTAAAATTGTAACGATACAGCGGATGAACAGGGTTGTCCAGCCTAAAAGAGGGTGTGGAAAAAGGGCTAGGGCCTGCGTGGGGCTGCCAGGGTTCAGCTCAGGCAGCTACAGCACCAAGCAGGAGAGCAGGATAGGGTGAAGGTTCTGGAAGTGGAGGGTTGCTGCTGGGATTCTCCCCGTCCTGGGCTTCTGGGGCAAGCAGAAGAACCTGGTAGTTGGAAGGCAGTGAAGGAAGGCATAGCCAATACACAGGGACCACAGTATAATTCAGTGTAATTACTGATTTTGGCCTTTGAGAATACATTATTTTAGAATCTATTAGAAAGTGGTTGATATTAAGTAATATCCTGCAAGCACAGAGCTGGGTTTTGGCACCATGCAAATCACAAACACAGTGGCTGGCATGCAAGTCTGGCCTAGCAGGTTGTGTAGCATGAGCACAGACTGTTCATAAGAGAAGGCAGGTGTGGCCAGCAACTGGAAAAAGGGGAATCCTGACAGTAAGAATGTGAACAGGTAAGTCTCCAGGGTTAATCTGGGCAGAGGCCCTGATGCCGGTGCCAGTCGGGGTCATGTCTGAAAAACAGAAACCACTCTAATTCAAACAAAGGAAACTGGTTTACAAGGAAAAGATGAAAAGCAAAAAGGAGAGGTTGAAGCAACTTAGAGATTAGGGTCAGTAGGAAGTTCTACTACCCCTGGGACTAGAGAAAAAACAAAACAAAACAAAACAAAACAAATAGCTACTCCAGCCAGAGGCTGGGACTGGCCGGTGGGATCTGGACCAAAAGGTGAGGCTGCTCAGTGGAGCAGAGCCACGGAACAGACTACATCACTCCAGAGATGCCACCTAAAGCAGAAGGAGAGAGAAACATCCAGGCTCCTCCTCTCCCCCAGTCTTCCATCATTGTCTCCCATTGCCAAACCTTCCCAGAAACCAGTTGGCAAGGAAAACTAGACTGTTCCCCAGAATACAAGGAAGGGCAGGGAATGAATGGTTTTGAGAGCAAACTGGCAGACGACAGAGACTTGTCCAGTTAGTTATCCTCAGGCACTGACCTCATGCACACCAAACAACCTTCCAAATACCATTTGTTGAGTGAACATAAGACTATTCATTCACTAACCAACACAATAGGTATTCTATTTCCCTAAATTACTGACTGTAAATTTGGAACTTCTCTGTTTTAAATATAGTCTGCTATGAGTTTTGTTAGTGCAGTTCAATCTCCCTGAATGAAAATCAGTATCTGGGTCCTAGAAACTGAATCTAGACCAAAGTTGCCCAACTGAGGGAAGCCTTGGTTCCAGAGGGCTGACTCTAGAGTTCACGGTGGGCAGACTTCTTCAGGAGAGTCAGAAGGTAAATATTAAACTTTGTGGGCCATATGATCTATAGCAACTACAAACTGTCCCTGACTTACTGGTGGTTTGACTTAAATTTTTTGACTTTCCGATGGTGCAAAAGCAATAGGCATTCAACAGAAACTGTACTTAGAATTTTGATCTTTTTCTGCACTGGCGATATTTGGTATGATCCTCTCTCATGATGCTGGGCAACAGGAGTGAGCTGCAGCTCCCAGTCAGCCACGCAATCACGAGGGTAAGCCACTAATACACTCACAACTGTTCTGTTTTCACTTTCAGCACATTATTCAAAAAATTACATGAGATACTCAACACTCTACTATAAAGCAGGCTTTGTGTTAGAGGATTTCGCCCAACTGTAAGCTAATGTAAGTGTTCTGAGCACATTTAAGGTCAGCTAGGCTAAGCTAACATGTTCAGTAGGTTAGGTGTAGTAAATAAATTTTTGACTTACGATGTTTTCAATTTACGGTGGATTTATCAGAATGTAACCCCACTGTCCGTTGAGGAAGATCTGTACTCAACTTTGTACTATAGAAAGAGGTCAGCTCGGGGCGCCTGGGTGGCTCAGTCGTTAAGCGTCTGCCTTCGGCTCGGGTCATGATCCCAGGGTCCTGGGATCGAGCCCCACATCGGGCTCCCTGCTCGGCGGGAAGCCTGCTTCTCCCTCTCCCACTCCCCCTGCTTGTGTTCCCTCTCTCGCTGTGTCTCTCTCTGTCAAATAAATAAAATATTAAAAAAAAAAAAAAAGAAAGAGGTCAGCTCTAGACAATATCTAAATAAATAGGTGTGGCTGCATTCCAATAAAACTTTATTCGCAAAACTGGGGAGTGAGACAGATTGGGTCTCAGGCGGGGCCCATACTCTTCGGACCTCTGGTCTAGACCAAGGCTAACCAAGTAAAGGAAGCCCATCTTGAAGTAACTCTCAAAATGAAGCAATTTGAGGATAGGCCTGATGTCCATTTTTGTTTACTATTTGGAATGATACCCTTTAATCTCAGTCCCATATAAGGTTTAAATTTTTACCATATTTCCCTGAACTGCTTTATATTATAAATCACCTGGAGAACATTTTTAGTTTTATTTTGCCTCTAATGCAATTTTATATTCATAATGACTTTTGACTTACTGCTTTTCTATATAATTTGAGTTGCATCTAATTAAAATAGGGACTTCAAAGAATTTTCCACTGGACTTTTCAAAATATTTTCATTCCTACTGACTCAGTAAAATCTGCTGTCATTCCTTCTTACTTTGCCATATGTGAAGTTTGGTGGGAAAATCTCTAGCATAAGACATTTTCTTTTAAAAAATATTCTTCTGGATCTGATTGAAAAATGATGACACTACCCAGTCAGTTGCTTCCGTAAAAATGAGGATGTAATATCTATCAAGAGATTACATACCTTTTATAAAATTTTGAATACAAACCACTCTTTAAAGATCTCTTTTGAAGTTTTCTAAATTGGACAAAGTAAGCTGACATGCATAGGTTAAATCATTTCCAGTCCTTGTGAATTTTGTTCTAATGCCTTTCACTGTTTGCCATTTGCTTCAAATTCATTTCTCCTTTCTACCAGCTTTTAGTGAGGCCTACTTCCCATTTCTATATTAAAACTGTTTTTAAATAAAATTACAGACAACTATCAGTGATCAGATTTCTTCTCATTTTCTCTTAAAATAGGTGGGCACTATCTTCCTTGACCTAGAGTATCAGATCAGCTGTGGATTCTAAAATACATGCGCATCTGATTTTGATTTAATCGGTCACTTAGGATTTGTCTCCCCACCTTCACAGTATGTGCTTTTCTATTAAGGCTTCAGCTGCACTACTTTAGTCTTCATTTATTCTTCCTCCCGCAAAATTTAGCACCTTCACATGTGTGGACCCTGATTCTCCTTTCCTGACCTCCCTTCACACCACCAACTTTGAAACCTTTCTTTTGTCAAATTGTTACAACTGGCTCTCTTGAGATCTTCACTTGTAAGTCTCGGATTAAAAAGAAAAACAGGTTGCCCATAAAACACAAATATCATTCACAAGAAGATATACAACACTCAACAAAATTATTTTTAAGTTCTGCTTATATTCAAATACTTAAGACATTCACGATAGTGAATGTCATTTCCTCCCCTTGATCAAAATGATCCCATCTGGAAGAGGACGGCTCTAATTCTATCACCACTCCAGCCACCTGATGTCAGTGGAAATGCCGTTTTGCCTCCAAACCCCGGAATACAGGTCTAAGAAGTATAGGGTGAGAAGCAGCAGCCTTGGGCCTTGGAAAAGTTGCCTGATCTAGGACTGTACGGTTTTTGTTTTTTTTTTAAGATTTTATTTGAGACAGAGAGACACAGAGAGAGAAGGTGCATGAGCAGGGGAAGCGGCAGGCAGAGGGGGAAGCGGCAGGCAGAGGGAGAAGCGGCAGGCAGAGGGAGAAGCAGTCCCCCTGCTAAGCAGGGAGCCTGACTCAGGGCTCCATCCCAGGAGCCTGGGATCACAACCTGAGCCTAAGGCAGACATTTAACCTACTAAGCCCCACAGGTGCCTCAGGCTGTATGTTCTTTAACTGCACTAACTATGCTTCCTTCTGACTAAATTGGGAAAGAAGAGACAAAAAAGGGGGATGGAAGCCAAAGAGTTATAAATGAGAAAGGACCCAAGAGAAATGAACACACATGTCCACACAACCACCTGCACATGAATGTTTACAGCAACCTTATTTATAATTACCTCATCCCACATGTCCTCAGGGGGTGAATGAAGACACAAACTGTGGCACACCTATACACAAGAATACTACCAGGAGCAAACCGTGGATACAAACAACAGGGATAAATCTCAAATGCATTATGTTCAATAGAAGAGGTCAGACGCAAAAAGCTACATACCACACGATCCCATTCGTACAGCATCCAAGGCAAGACCATAGACACAGAACAAAGCTGTGGTTGTCAGGGGATGGAGGTCAGGGGAGGATTTTACTACAAAAGGGCAGTACAAGAGAATTTTGGGAGTGACAGAATTGCTCTGTGTCTTGACTGTGGTGGTGGTACACAGATCTTATCAAAACTCATACGATTCTGAAAAAAAAAGGTGAATTAAAAAAAAAAAGTCCAATCTTCTCTTAAAAATAAACACAAAGGGGTGCCTGGGTGGCTCAGTCGGTTAAGCGTCTGCCTTTGGCTCAGGTCATGATCCTGGGGTCCTGGGATCGAGCCCTGTATCAGGCTCCCTGCTCAATGGGGAGCCTGCTTCTCCTTCTCGCTCTGCCCCTTGCTCGTGCTCTCACTCTCTCGAATAAATAAAATCTTTTAAAAAATTTTTAAGAAAATAAACAGAAAAAGAGGGGACAACCTTCTGGCTGTGGAAGGAAGAACAGAGCCCATGAAAATGAAATTCCACTATTGTTTAGTTAGTAACTTGGGGAAGATTATGGCTTCTTTTCTTAAGTTCCCCTCTCTCCAGGCTGGTGTTCTTAGTGCCTGTCAGAATTCTGCACTCGCAGAGAGAGGTTCCACTTGTCCTGGCCCCATGCCCTGATGAAGACAAACCAGCAGCCCATCGCGGCTAGAGACCTGGCCAGGAATGGGCTCTGCTTGGGGCTCTGTCCTGCTTCTCTGACCATCAAGGTTAAGTTGTTTCTCTAATCTAAATGATAGTCTTGGTTTTTCTTTCAGTAGTTTTAAAACAAAGAACCAGCAGTTGTTGCCAGCATCAACCTCTGAGATTTTGGTCAGTAAAAAAATGAACCCCCCCTTTTTTTTTCTTGAAACCTAAGCACCCCAAGGGAAGCACAGCAGTCTGGTTTCAATTTTTCATAAAATGTGATCATGTTCCGAAACAGAGAAAGCTGCACAAATGGCATACATCGATTCTCTGAGAATTTATTCTGTCCTGAGATGAGACTCCATGCAACTGCAAGATGCCTGTACTTGACCATTCCCTGGGTCACTGGGGTAAATGGTGAAGTAGGACAGGGTTGCCCGAGGCCAGCATGGACATCAAGGAGTAAAAGGAACAGGTGACCATTTTCTCCTCCCTGAAATCTCAGAATTAAAATCTCAAAAGATCTGTTGGATTCTTGGCAAGGTACTTGGACAGGAGAACCTACATTTTCTAAGCTTCACTGCTTTGCAAGGGAAACAATTTTATCCTATTCCATATTAAACTATTACTGGGCTTGCTTTCAAAAGCAGGGAAGATTGTGTCTATAAATAGTTTTAAAAGGAGTTTGAGATTAAAGATAGGTTCATAAAAAGTCTCTTCCATATCAAATGCAAAATATCTCAGCACAACTCACAGTGATGGCACTGGGTTAGATAGTACTAGTTAACAGTTATTTAGTTTCATCATCTTTATCAGTCTGTCAGGTTCTAATAGAGACAATCTGTTAATAGATGTGCCAAATTCATTGTAACAGTGATAAGGAGTATTGAGCCACAGAGATGCATTCTTCATGCAGAGACTACTTGGAGAGGGCAACTCTTGGCTAAAAATGTTGGCTTTCTGCTCTCCCCAACCCCAGCTTATTTGAATTCAGCACATCCTATTGTGTTTTCAATGATCAAATTAAGGTTTTTTTATTCTGAAAAACATTAGGCCACTAAAACTCCCAAGAAAGTCAAAAGGCTGCTTTGGGTTTTTTTTCCCTTTTTTATTTTCACTTTTCATATTCATTCTTTGAAGAGTGTATGGTGATCAACTTTCATGTTCATTGTTTGAAGAGTGCATAGTATCAATTACTAGAGTCAGACTGCCTGGGCCCAAACACCAGTTCTACCACTTAATAGCCACATGACCTTATGCCAGATACTCAACCTCTCTATGCTTCAATTTCCTGTGAAAATTGGGATGGTAAGTAATAGTACTTATCACGCAGATCCTTCCCTTAAGAGTTAATATATGTAAAGTGCTTAGAACAGTGCTTGCCACCTAGTAAGTACTGTAAGTGTATAATTAGCTGTTGTTACTAGCTATTGTTGTCATTAGCTCAATCTGCATAGCACCATATACAGCAGTGAAGAGAGAATGATGGGGGTGCCTTAGACAGACATGACTTTAAATCCTACCACGTATTAGCTTAACGTCTTCCATTTCCTCATCAGTAAAATGGGGTTCATGATGCCTCCTAACATGACTCTTATAATCAGATTTAACACCTGGTATTTAGCTAGTATCCTGCTCCTATGTGGTAGTAGCCAGAACTGTAGGCCCTGCACCAGACAGCCTGTGAGACTTTGGACAAATTTCTAGCCTCCCTGAGGTTCTGTTCCTTATAAGTAAATGTTAATAAAAGCAATTCTGAGTTCACAGCATTGCTGTGATGATTATATGAAATAAGGCATATACAGCATAGTTAGGACTTCGTATACATTGTTTAAAATTATAAGACAGATGCTCCTTAGTGTATATCATAAAGGAAACTGGAAAAAATATTCCTAATTCAAAAAAGTATATTTAATATTTTAAATTAAAAAGTGAAAAGGTACTTCTCCCTTAAAAAACTCTTCTTCCCAGGGAAACCAGAAGAGTCAGCGGTAAACAGGAAGATTAACCTGCAGCTGCCCATTAAATCTCTCCATAATCTGTCATGAAATCTCACTGCCCTCCTTTCAGTAATCTCTGAAATCTGTCCTTTACCCTCTCCCTCCACTACTAAGTTATCAGCCCATCTACTACTATTTTGTTTTTGCTGCAAAAGACAAATCTAGAACAAAACCTCTGGTTCATCATCAAATTTGAAACTGCCCGGCCACTTAATGTTAACTTCACCCAATCCAGTACTAGCTGCTGTTATCAACCTAAATCTTTTCTCGTTGTCAAAATGTGGCACTGTGACCCCTTAAAACATGTCCTCTAATTTCTTAATTAGGTTCATTTAGTATTCCTTACTTATCTCAAATATGTCCTCTTTCACAACATCTCCCAAGAGAAGTTCTCTTCTGTGAAATGCCAGCTACTTATCTTGCATCTTTTTTCTCCCCCTTTCGGTCTCTAAACAAACTATTTGTGTGAGAAAGGGCAAGGGGAAAATGTGTCAGCTGTTACAATCTAAGCTTAGCTCTGTGGAGAGCCATAGAATTAGTCCTCAGGGGGCGCCTGGGTGGCTCAGATGGTTAAGCGTCTGCCTTCAGCTCAGGTCATGATCCCGGGGTCCTGGGATCGAGCCCCACATCGGGCTCCTGGCTCAGCCGGGAGTCTGCTTGTCCCTCTGCCTCTCCCACTGCTCATGCTCTCTCTCTCTGTATCTCTGTCTCAAATGAATAAATAAAATCTTTAAAAAAAAAAAAAAAGAATTAGTCCTCAGGACAAGCTGAGACCAGAATACAGGTCTTCAACACTATCAGCCCTGAGGGTACAGACAGCCCTTAGACTGAAACATCTCTAACGCTCAAATTCCAGAAAGGAAGGTGTAGAGAACAAAATGGAGTCTCTCGTGTCAAGCAGGGGCCCTGTGTCACTCAATGACGTAAGCAGTTCAGGTACCGCAGCTAGGAGATATCAATGGACCCACGTCAGCTGACTACCCAGAACTGATAATGAGCAGAGCCAGAGGAGGTCTGCAGAGACCCAAAATGGATTCAGTCCCTTTAAAAAGGGGAGGATTTGGGCAGCAAACTGTCAGACTCTTCAGACCTGACCCCTCTATGTCTGACCACTTAAAAAAGACAACTGCCCCGAAGGCTCTGCCTGATGGATCTCCGAACAGAACCGAGATCCTTCCCTGCTGGAACATCCGAAGCAGTAAGTGCGGAGAGCTGACCCGGACCAGACCCGAGGCCTTATCTCAACTGCTCGCCCACAGACAGACTTCGAGTTTGGTTTGTTAACTTCCTACAGGCTTCTGTTATCTTGTTTTTCATGTGGTTTGTCTTCTGTCCTGCTCTGTGTGCTGTGTAAGAAGCCAACCTTAATCCCATGGTGAAACATCATTGAGTTTGGAATCCTGAGTCTGCTTTATCATTGTGATGTAACTTTGTTTAATGACTGAATAAAGCTGATATTGTGGAAAGACAACTCCTGTGTGTGCGCGCCTTCCTAGCGTGCTCATGACAGAAGGCCAGGCTAAGGACATGTCAGCATTTGGAAAACTCTATTTTGTTTGTAAACAATGCTATCAGTCATTAAAACAAATGGCATTTAGGTGTTAGATGAGTGGCTACTTTGAACTAGGTTAATTTTCTCTACCTTCTTCTGGTGTTTTCTCTGAGCTCCTTCTCCATCTGCCCAGCAACTCACTCAAAGAGATGCTGAAGTGGGCTTCTTATGTCTACTGATAAGAGCAGGAAATAAGAGAGACAAAAGGAAACCCACACTGCCCAAAATGGAAACACCTGAAGACTGTTGCTTCAATGGGACAGAGACAACACCACAGCACCATCAACCAAATCCTTCTTAGCATGGGAGGGATTTTGTGTGCATGAAGCTAATTCAGCAACTTCAGATTTATGAAATTTCCCTAGTAAAAGTTAAATTTTTATCTTCCAAAATTGGGGGGAAAAAACAAACACAACCCTGAATACCACCTAAAAGCATAATGAAGAAAAATAAGCAAAGACAAAAATCTTTGTCTGTAGGGTGCAAGACCTTTTAGAATAATAATTAAATTATTCTTCTATATATGTGTATGTATGCATGCGAGAAAATGTATCCATCCATCTATATTTAGGGAGAGAAAAAAGAGATTAATAGTTTTCTAAAACCAATTGTTCCCTTAGAGATAAGCAACTTTTTCTTTTTTCTTTTCTTTTTTTTAAAGATTTTATTTATTTGACAGAGAGACACAGCGAGAGAGGGAACACAAGCAGGGGGAGTGGGAGAGGGAAAGCAGGCTTCCCGCGGAGCAGGGAGCCTGATGCGGGGCTTGATCCCAGGACCCTGGGATCACGACCCGAGCCGAAGGCAGATGCTTAACGACTGAGCCACCCAGGCACCCGAGATAGGCAACTTTCATGTGTGTTCAAAGAACCACTTAAACGGAGTCCTTCACTAGTGTTTGTGCATGTGCCCATTCAATAACAGTGGAATAAACACACCTTGAGTTTTCTTTTCGTTTTCTACTCCCTGCAGAGAATTCTGTTTAATTTTCAAAACCGTAAACTGTTTTATTTGTGCCCCAGGGTCATCAGGGATTTATGGTCACTCTGCATTCAGCCCTACTTCACTGTCAAAGTATAATCATGTGTTTTTACCAAAGAAAGTAAATGCCATTTGTTTCCCAAAAGCATGCTTCAGCTTTGCCATTTAGGTTAATTGCTCAGGCCCGACACAGGGGTGGAGGCCCCTCTGCACAGGATAATTTGAGCTCCGAGCTCCTCTGTTATTCTCAACTCTTCAGAGAAAAGGGACTGAAATAATACAAAGTAATTACTGACCATATTCCCTGAAGGCTTTTTTAAAAAGTTTAAAAGCAATGTACACAGTTGAGGCATTAAATAGAGATTCGTACTTCACCGCGGCACTGCTGTATACGTCATGGGCCACATTTCCTGGAAACCATGTAACTTTTAAAACAATGCACAGGGTAATTGAGGGATTCAATACAGTTCCTGCTCAATTGCCATTCCCACCATTACTGGTTCTTCCAGCATTCTCTGGTTGTTCTGGTCTTTATGTCCTGAGATGAATGATTGGGCGGCAGCTCTCCTTGTGTTCCCGATCTTGACTTTCTACCTCCTTGCCTCTGCCTTTCTAACTCAGCGCAGAAAGGAGGGCGCCTGGGCGGCTCAGTTGGTTAAGCGACTGCCTTCAGCTCAGGTTATGATCCTGGGGTCCCGGGATCGAGTCCCATGTTGGGCTCCCTGCTCGGCGGGGGGTCTGCGTCTCCCTCTGACTCTCTTCCCTCTCGTGCTCTCACTCTCTCTCTCAAATAAATAAATAAAATCTTAAAAAAAAAAAAAAAAAAGGAAAAAGGTGCCTAATAGGGGAGGGTGTCAGGAACCCTCAACTAATTTTTAAGTAGAATGTTAGCTACATTTGCAAGTATCGTGCTCAGAATGGTTTCCTTCAACTTTCAGATGAAGAATCTCCATGTTAAAGCAATATGTACAATAGTAAGTCTGAAAAAAAAATACAGTAATATACCATTTTCCCTGTCTCCAAACCTTTTTAGACCCTCTATAGATATTATCATATAGTCCAATGATAAGCTTACCCAACGTTTTCTGATTTTTAAGATGTCCTGCAGTAAAAGGCATGCTCCTAGCAAACAATCAGAATGGTTCATGAACGATGGTAAATCCAACACCAGTACGATACAATTCCACCTCATACCATAGGGTGATTTCTCAACAACCCAAAAAACACAGAAAAAGAACCAATTCTTTTGAATTTGTAGAATAAGTGAAATCCTTAGATACTGACTTTTTACCATAAGCAAGAAAAACATCAATAACCATACTCAAAAAAAAAACTAATCAAATGACTTAGTGAAAATGCTTTGTGCTCAAGATCACAATCTTGATCCTAAGTTATGCTCTTCTTTTTTTACTTGGGCTTAGAACTATTAACAGATTTAATTTACACATTGGTGTCGGTTTTAGGGAGGGATTTTGGCTTTGCCTTGCCTGAAGTTACAGGAGGTGTTGAGCCAAACTGAGACACAGCATCATAAAAGACATGCAAGGTGCATAAAGGGGATGGGGAGGACCCCAATCAGTAGGAAACCGATATCACAGGAGAGAGCCTGGTTATACATCTCCATTTGTCCCTTCTTTTTTGCCCAAAGACACAGAGACCCTGAGAAAGGGTGCAAAGTGGCTTGTGGAGTGCTTTCTCCCCCAGTGTGACAGAATGTGGACACATAATTCACATGTATATGTGTACCGTTGCACAGTACAAATCTCTTACATGACTCATCTTTCCAGGCATTTATGAAAGTTATGAAAGCAACTGACTAAAGCTTTACTGAAATACACATAAATAAAGACTGAGCAAAGATTATAAAATATGCTCTTTGGAAGCATAGTGGAAAATCAAGGTAAGAGATTCAGTAAGTGCCCCATCCCCAACTCTGCACAAATGGACCTAATTTCTCTCTCTTAACCAGTGTCATTTGGTATAGGTAAGACTGCCCCTAATTTGAATCATATTTAAGTAGAATGCACCCACTTCATTCTGAGGCATGAATCAGAAACACATGACCAAAAAAATGACAGCTCAGCAACTCCTGAATGTTTACCATTTCAATGACTTCAGCTTAGCAGATAATAGTTTCCAGGCCCTGAAGTACTATCACCCTCTCCTAAATAATTGAAAAGAGTATTATCTTATCATTCCTCTGGGTTTGTAGCAGTGCTATACATTCTGAAATATTTGTTCATGCTGTATCTCTGAAAGACAAAGAAAATCCAGGTTATAACTTTTCTCCAGGACACAAAACCAAATAAAGAGTGTTACCTTTGAGAGAGAGAGAACTTGCAAATAGATTAATTTACCACAAAGCTAAATACCAGGGATCCAGCATTTTGAAAATAATCCCAGTGCCTATTTTAATTATAACTAAGTCTCTTTAATTTACCAACTATGGAAACACAACAGACCTGAAAAATAACAGCGAAGCACTTTCGCTTTTCCCTCCAAGGCTGTTCTTGGCAGCCTGCAGACTGAGCTGGTACTAAGGGGTACCTAGGCTTTGGATCAGCAGAGAGGAGGGTCAGGGACAACTGTAGTACGGAGGTGGCATGGACCAGAGTGCGGGCTCAGGAATAAGCCTGAAGAACAGAGAGGTGAAATGACTAACTGGTTGAAATGAAGATTACTTTTGGCAAAGTTGGGGTTGGACAATGCAGTAGACCATATTTTACAAATATGCCGTCACAATACCTCCCATCCCATACATTCTTCTCACAATGTGACCTTGCCACTCCTCCCACTGAGAGAGTCTATGGCCCCTCACGTCGAACCTAGCCAGGCAGACCTTTAGGACTCCCTCCACCCAAAGAGCGTGATAGGTGCTCTGCAACTTCTGAAGCTAGATCCTAAGAAGGCCTTGCTCTCTTGTCATGCTCACTCTTGGGGCCTGCCACCATGCTGTGAGAAATGCCAAACTAGTCCAGGTGGATGCCCCAAACGCAAAGCCATATTGTAGGTGCTCTGGTTACCACCACAGAGGAGGGCTTCACAGAGTCAGCATCGACTGCCAGGCATGAGGAAAGACGATGCCAGACCGCTCCATCATCGAGTCGCCTCCAGCTTTGGAGTCCTCCCAAATGAGAGCCCAGACATGGGGGATGAGAGACAAGCCACTGCCTCTGTGCTCTATCCACGTTCCTGACCCACAGCATCTGTGAGTATGAGTGGTGGCTTTATGCCACTTGAGTTCTGGGGTGGTTGGTTATAACTGGAACAGACACCAACCGTGAGGCGAGTATTAGAACTTTTAGTTATGTAAATTTAGTTTACACAAAAAAAGGAATTATGGATGTTATTTGGGTAGAGCTAGAGGTAATACATCTGCAAAGAACAGAGAACAACTGAAGCACAAATGGGGATACATGGACTAGAGCCTGTGCTGAGTGGAAGAGCAGGATATACACTGGGCACGTGGGCATATGACCCACGGTTCCTAAGGAGAAGCTTGGCTTCTAAGAGTATTGGCCATCTTGACTTCTCTTCAGCAAGGTAAGCCCTGGCAACAAAACTGAAAACTAACCCTTAGGGAAACAACAGGCGAGTGCCTGCTGGAAATGGGCAATAAACGGAGGGACAAAAACCAGAACCATAGGACTTAGAGCTAGAAGGGTCCTTTGAGGTCACTGAATGCAAACCTCTCAGTTTACAAATGAAGCCCTTGAAGTGAGAATCTCTCAGGACCTTTTACCTCTCCCACTAAAGTTAGGGTGAGGGAGAAACCTCTCCAGCAGGGCTCTCCCGATTTTCATTCATTCACCCATGCATTTTTTTCAACATCCTACAAAGACATAAGAAGTGCTAAGTGCCAGATTTTTGCAAAGTAGTTTGCATAAAAGATTACAGACTAAATTACAGTTCACAGTGATGTAAAACCCACTGTGTGGTAGGAAACACTGATGTTATAAAATGCAGCGAGCACAAAATGGACTTATTCCAGACTGGAAGCACAGTGACAAAAAACCCTGCAAAATAACAAAAATAAGGACAACCATAATTCCAAATTTAAAAAAAAAATTTTTTTTTTTAAAGATTTTATTTATTTATTTGACAGAGAGACAGCAAGAGATGGAATACAAGCAGGGGGAGTGGGAGAGGGAGAAGCAGGCTTCCCACGGAGAAGGGAGCCCAACTTGGGCCTCGATCCCAGGACCCTGGGATCATGACCTGAGCTGAAGGCAGATGCTTAACGACTGAGCCACCCAGGCACCTCATAATACCAAATTTTAAAAAATTTTTGAAAAATAGAAATATTTACTGAATTCATTCTAAGATGTAGCAAGGAGGTAACTATACTCTGTAACTCCCCTGCCCAGGCCCCCGCCGAATTTCTAAAAATCCTCTTCTGACCTTGGAATGGACTGAATAGTGGCTCCTAAAAAGATATGTCCAAGTCCTATCCCCTGGAACCAGTGAATGTGACCTTATTTGGAAAAGAGCCTTTGCAGATGTAATTAAGGATCTTGAGATGACAAATGTTCTTCTAAGAGAAAGGTAGAAGAAAATGGGGACTCGTGCATATAAGGGAGGAGATGGAGCCAAAGCAGGATTCTCCCCTGGAGCCTTCAAAGGGAACATGGTCCTCTTGACACCTTGATTTCAGACCTGCAGCCTCCATAACTCTGAGAGAATGAATTCCTCTTCAAGCCACCCAGTTGTGATAATTCATTCTAGCAGTCCTAGGAGACCAATCCAGCCCCTTTCTCTCCAAAGGCCCATTAACTCATCACAAATGCTCACCACAAATCTCTTCTCTTTCTTCCCCAAACTCCAGCCAGCCTGGGTCTCTTCCTTTGTCCTCAATTCCTTTCCACTTTTCCAAATAGGTCCTTTTCTCCAGGAGGTCGATGCCTTCTCTGTTAACTTAGTAAATATGTCAAATTTTCTGTATTCTTCAGATTATCTTGCTTCATCTATTATCTCTCATGAAGGTATGCTAAAATCCACAAGTGTGGAATTCTAAAAGTTTCCTAGTGAGTCCACTGTGTTTTATGTAGAATCTATAGTGTAGGTACAGCACAAATTAAGGATTATAATATCTCCCTGGTAGATTCTTATTAGTAATAAATACTATTTCTTTATCCCTATCCATGCTTTTGCCTTAATTCCTATTTTATTCAATGATTACTATCATTAAGGCCAGCTTGCTTTAATAAGGGTGTGTGTGTGTGTGTGTGTGTGTGTGTGTGCGCGCGCGCAAAAGCAGTAAGTATATTGGCATTAATTTAATTAGTAAAATTGATGACTATACACAAATATACTTACCAGTTTAGTAAGTAAAGGAATATATACTTGTGTAAACTACCAAGTCAGATGCATATGGTTTATAGCACCTAGTTAATATCAACGCACTGCTTTCGATGTCCCACTAAAACACAGAATAACTCCTATAGATACTGAAGAGCGATCTGCACAGTAGGCAGCCCCAGCTAACACTGTTCTCCACCCTGGAGTGCAAAAAGAAACTACTACTATGTATTTCAAATAAAATAGACCCATCCTTGTTACAATAATGAAGCCAATGGCTCATGTGAATAGGGCATGACTAAGGGGTGTGCACTTTGGAAAACCGCACCGTGACCCTTTCCCTACATTGCATATTTTTTCTACTGTCCTTTTTATGTCTACCTTTCCCTCTCCCTATTTATCTACTCCTTCCTTCACCCTATTCTAAGAGGCTAATTATCTATTTCTATCTTAAAAATTGTATTTCTTCTTTCCATCTCCCTTTCTCTGTTTCCCCAACTTTTTCAACTTCAATGCTAGGAAAACAATATTTTTGCTTTGAAATATTGGTTGTACAGTGGCTAATAAATGATGTTTTATAGTCCCAGCTCTTAATTTAAAAAAAATCAGCCACGCTTTTAAATGTTTCTTTTTAAATATGCACAATATACTATTTTTTCTTTCATATATCCCTTAATTTTTTTATTGTGGGTCAGTGACCCTTCACTTGAGAAAAAGTTCCTTTTCCAACACTTACTAGGTGGACTGCAAGAATGTCTCTGTGATGACAGCAATTAGTTTTTTTTTTTTTTAAGATTTTATTTACTTGTCAGAGAGAGAGCGCACACAAACAGGGGGATTAATAATATTAAAAATATTAATAAAAAATTTATTTATTTGACAGAGGGACAGAGAGAGAATACAAACAGGGGGAGCGGCAGGCAGAGGGAGAGGGAGAAGCAGGCTCCCCGCCAAGCAAGGAGCCTGATGGGGGGCTCCAACCCAGGACCCTGGGATCACGACCTGAGCCAAAGGCAGACGCTTAACCGACTGAGCCACCCAGGCGCCCCTAGGCAGTTACATCTTTTATGACAATTGCTCCACAGATAGTTTTTATGACCAGGAGAAAGCAGATGCTCACAGGATTAATTCTGAATTCCTCAGGCTGGTCACCCAGGACTTCCTCCAGTGGATTCCAGCAGTGGCGGGCAGCGCCCCTCCCCTGGGGAGTAGTGTGGTTCAGAGACAGGAGGCTGGGCCCCAGAGCCCATTGGGGCAGGTCTGCAGATCAACGCTGCCCCTTACTCAATGATAACTGTGGGCAAAGGATTTAAACTTTCTAAGGCTCCATTTACTCTCAGATACCCTGGGATATCAAAAACCACTTTTCAGAGGACTGTAAGGATCAAACGTGTTACCTAACATCCAAAGTGGCTGGCACACAGTTATCTGTCCCACTGGCGTACTGACTGTGCCCTGAAACTCATCCGAGCAATCCAGCCTCCTGGGTTCCCCTTCTCCTTCCATGAGAGGAAAAGGGAGGATCAGACAAAAGCACCAGGTTATCAGAATGACCACAATTTAAGAAGACTTAAAGTCAACTTGAAAGAGAAGCTCGGGGGCGGTGGGGCGGGGGGGGGGGGGGGGGGAATGCCTGGGTGGCTCAGTTGGTTGAGAGTCTGTCTTCGGCTCAGGTCGTGATCCCAGGGTCCTAGGATGGAGCCCCACGTTGGGCTCCCTGCTCAGCGGGAGTCTGCTTCTCCCTCTCCTCCCCACTCATGCTCTCTTCTTGCTATCTCTGTCTCTCTCAAATAAATATTTTTAAAAAAAGAGAAAGAAGCTGGGCTTGAAAGAATGAACTGTTTGTATTGTTAGTATTAGAATGTTAGTCTGACATCTTAAACTACTACTCTTTCTTGCTTTATAATTACTGATAAAACTTGAGAAATTTGCTTAGGAGAGGCTGCAAAAAACAAATAAAAAAAATAAAACAATTAAATGGGAAATTCAATGACATCTTTTTGTTCCATATTGGTTACCTGTGAATTCTGGCAGCTCTAAGGGGATCAAGAATTGCTATAGCATCACCTCAGAAATGAAAGGTGCAGAAACACCTTGCTTTTCTTTTACACACACACACACACACACACACACACACACACACAAAGAGGCAGCAGAGAGGAGGGGGAGGAGAAGGAAGAGAGGGAGAGGAAGAACGAGGGGGAGAAAAAGAGAATATGACTATACATATCCTTACTAGGCTTTTATTACCAGTCACCAGTAAAATATGCTTACGTGTCCAGAATCAATTTTTTTACCATCCAGGGAAAAAACTCTTCCAACAACATGTTCCATAATTGTCTGAGATAAAAGGGAGAAACCAGATCTCAGATCCTAGTATTTTACATTATGGCTAACAAAGTCTCTGTGACGCAGTCAGTTGAATTCACTTGTTGCTCCAGCCTCTCTGTAGACTGTTCTCTAGAAAGGCAACGTCCAGTGAGGTGTTACACAGCCTGGAGGCACTTGGAAATGCAAAGGAAGAAAAACGAGTTGCTACTTCTCTTGCTGCCTGGTTTGGGTCCCAGAACCCTCCAAGATGAATAAATCTGAAGTACTGGACGGTGTGGGGGGTGTAAGTGGTTAATGAGTTCGGCCATCAGGGGATTTGGTGAGCTCTATTTCTAGGAATATATAAAATTGGACAAGCGGTCCCAGCAGGATTATAGCTACCATACCATCTAAAAGAGGCAAAACCCACAGACCCAGGGACGGTGGCTATGAGAGTCTTTAACCTTAGCTAAGGGCCTGGGTGCATGCTGCTGTGAGGGCACTGAAGAGGGATCTTGGATTCTCACCCAACTGGAGGCAGGGACGGGAGTAAGAAAGTGGGAAGAAACAGCTCTAAGAGGAAAAGAAAACTGGCTGACAACTTATGGTTTATGGCAAGAAAACAAAAATGATCAGGGGGACCATCTAACTTTCTAATAACTCCCTGCATCTCTGACCTAATTTTACCAGCACCAGGCCTACTGGGGAGATGTCCCTCCCCCTCCAAAATGCATGATAGGGGCATCCTGCAACCATGGATGAAGGAGCAGAAGACCATGTAGTGCGCCCCCTCCACCAGCAGTAGATATAACCTCTTTTGTTTTTCCCTAATCTTGAGATACTTGCTACATGTACTTGTGTACACACCTGAAGGTATGTACAGCATCATATCATAGAGTTCTGTTCTCTGCCCTTAGTGTTTTTAAGCAGTAATCTATATTGCTTATAGGTACATGGATGCCACTGTAATCAAATTTATAGATGAAAATAGCTAAGAGACAAGGACACTAGTTGTCCCCAATTATCTTCCTATAATATACACTGATCTTGGGGCGCCTGAGTGGCTCAGTTGTTAAGCGTCTGCCTTTGGCTCATGTCATGATCCCAGGGTCCTGGGATCGAGCCCCTCATCGGGCTCCCTGCTCAGCGGGAAGCCCGCTTCTCCCTCTCCCGTTCCCCCTGCTTGTGTTCCTTCTCGTTCTCTGTCAAATAAATAAATAAATAAAATCTTTAATATATATATATATATATATACACACACACTATCTTTAGCTGGGCACATAGCCACTGTGAATAAAGTCAGCATATCCCAGCCTCCTTTGAAGGTTGATGCTAAGTGACAGTGTTAATATGTAATTTCCAAGTGGTCCCAAAGGGCAGCCAGGACAGTCCTAGAACATTTGTTGAAGCTGGTGAAGCTTCAATACTAAGAGAAGCTTAGCTCCCAAAGGATCATGAAGGTGCTAGAATAACCCTAGATAGTACAAATTCACATTTCATTTCCATGAGGGGGAAGCTTCTGCGTGGTTGAAGCCCACATTATTTTTGATTTTCTGTTATTTGCAGCTGCATCTATTCTTTTTTTTTTTTTAAGATTTTATTTATTTGAGAGAGAGAATGAGATAGAGCATGAGAGGGGGAGGGTCAGAGGGAGAAGGAGACTCCCTGCTGAGCAGGGAGCCCAATGCGGGACTCGATCCCGGGACTCCAGGATCATGACCTGAGCCAAAGGCAGTCACTTAACCAACTGAGCCACCCAGGCGCCCAGCAGCTGCATCTATTCTTAAAAGACTAATAGCTAATCTAATAGATAACTCCATCAGGATATAAAAAGGCATCAAATTTTAACTAGCCAAAAAAAATGGGTTGATCTGATTCAATAAAATTTAATAGGATAAACGGAAAAAATGACTTCTGCATTTATGGATGCGGAACACCAATCATATAAAGATAGGATAGGGAAACATGTCTTAGCGGCATCCTTAGAAAGCAATTTTAGAGGCTCATGACCCTGGTACGAGACCATAGTGATCTATATCAGCCCAAAGAGGCAATATGTCCTTAAGTTACATACACAAACACCTAATACTTCGATGCTGAGTTCATGACCTCAGGTGACACCAGGGTAAGTGAAGGAAGCGGGGCAGGAAGGCAATGAACAGGCAAACACGGGCGCTGTCTTTAGACAGAGCCATCGCTCAGCTCCCAGTGATGGTTGCTTTTTAGAAGGGCCCGGGGTTACCAGATTTTGAATTTTTTCCCCAGAGAAGTTAGAAATGTGGATTGCTATGTGGCACCTCCATTTGCCCTCAACAGTGGTTATTAATTTAAAAATTTTAAATAAAACTACACACGCCCCCAAAGCCATACCCTTCTGGGAGGCGTGCTGGCTGCTCGTTTTCTGGCAACATCTCGGATGACAGAGGTCAGTCCCACTCTACCCAACTCAGGGGAGTCCACCCCTGGAAGAGTGCGCATTTTCCTGGGCACTAACGTTAAGGAGAAACAGCGAGAAGGAATAGCGGTAAATGGGAGAGGGTATTAGGGGTCTGGCTTCTAGAGCCAGTGAGACTGGGGTCAGAATCCCAGCTCCACTCCTTCCCAGGAAGGCGGCCTGGGGCAACCTCCTTGGCCCCTGCAGATCCAGCTTCCCTATCTGTAAAATGGGGGATAATCATAAGACCCACGACCCACCCCCCATTAGGACTGACATGAGGGTTAAAAGCGCTAATGTGTTCAAAGAGCTAAAGCCATGGGTGATGCATTTTAAGCTAAGCGGAAAGCGAGAAACCTTGAAAATATGTTTAGAGAACTGCAGAAACTTGAAATTTTCCCTCCGATCAAAAAAAGATCAACTGGCAACATATTTGTCTTAAAATGTGTGACTATGCGGGGGTGGCTTAGCCAGCCTTACTGATGAGGTCCCAGGACGGGAGTGGAAAGAAACCACCAGTGAATGGAAATGGAAATGTATTTGGATCTGGGAAAAGAAACAAAAGTAGAATTTGCTGTTTCCAAATGCAATCCGGTAGGCCTCCTTTCCCTGGAGGACATGAATTAAACCTAAATTAACCACTGGGTAGATAGAGCAGGGGGTAGTTCAAGTATTAAACTAGAGTGTGTGTAGGCATCAGATAAACGAGATGACCTTCAGGTCCTCCAAGGCGGTCTCTTCCGTGATGCTCTTGCACAGAGGCAAATACATTCAATTCCTCAGATGTCCTTTAAGACAGACTGCTAATTCATACAGAACTTGCTACCAGCACACAAAGGGACCACAAGGACAAGCCAGGAATTCAGATATGCCCAAAAGAAATCACCGCCAAACACTCCGCTGTGTCAGCACACAGACATATACACACTACACTATTCACGGCCAAGATTCCGGAGTGCCATCTCAGTAGAGAGACGGACTTAAGTCAAGGCTAGGGTGATGGTAAAACCTCGCAGATTTTTTTTTTTTGGTTGGCATCCAAAAAAGGGAAACAAATGTGACCTCTTAAGGTCATTGGTGCTCATCACTTTTTTCTTTAGAGCCCTTGATATCAGGTACCTGAAATGTTTATTCTTAGAATTATTAAAAAGAATGCCATACATTTCTGGAGTACTCAATGATTTATGATTACACACAAAGAGACACATTATCTTATTCTTCTTCTTATACTACATCATAAGGCAGGTCAAGCAGAGATTTCCGTTTTTCAGACCAGAAAATTGGGCCCTGGATGGTATATAAGTGAGTAAGTGACAATGCAGGGTCATTCAATTCCAAATTCCATCTTCTTCCCGTTGTGCCATATTGTATTTTTAAAGGGTCAAATGACATTTTCTTTTTCCTTTTGAGAAGTATACATATTGTATACAGATAAATTTAAAAAGGGTTGGTTTATC
This sequence comes from Halichoerus grypus, assembly GCF_964656455.1. Classification (NCBI taxonomy): domain Eukaryota; kingdom Metazoa; phylum Chordata; class Mammalia; order Carnivora; family Phocidae; genus Halichoerus; species Halichoerus grypus. Next base: position 120,538,798 of record NC_135714.1, read on the forward strand.
CACTCCTATACTACACGGGAAAGAAACTCATTCCAGCACAAAATACCTCAACATATTGGGTAAAATATTTAAAATATCTCTTGTAAAAGAAATGTGTTGGAGAAAAAGGCCAGAAATAAAAAGGAGGCATGATTCCACACAGGTAAACCAGCACTAACGGTCCACTGTGCTGAGGGCCATCTACTGCTCCTGGTGGCTTGGAGCTAGACTTTATAAACCACACCTGTGGGAGAAAGACAACAAATCCTGGGGCTCAGGAGCATGAGAGAATGAAAAGGAAGACTCAAGTAAAGCTGGAGCCCCTGAAGGGCAGCCCTGACATGGATGAACTAGAAACAAACAAACAAAACAACCTTCCCTGTAGGATGGTCTTCTGTTTGGGCCTTGGATCTCAGTGTGATAAAGAAAAAATATTTCCCAGGGCACCTGGGTAGCTCAGTCGGTTAAGCATCCGACTCTTGATTTCGGCTCAGGTCATGATCTCAGGGTTGTGAGATCAAACCTGGCATCCGGCTCCGTACTCCACATGGAGTCCGCTTCTCTCCCTCTTCCTCGGCACCCCCCTCCCCTACAACGAGCTCTCTCTCAAAAAAAAAAAAAAATCTTAAAAAAATATACTTCCCTTGGATAATTCTCCCTCCTAAACACACTCTACACAAGTAGGACCTGATTCACCCTCCTGGGTGACTTATAACACCTCGTCCTCTGAATTGTTTTAAAGTGGCCTTGGGTTAGTGCATTGAGGCTCTTGGCAGAAGCAAATCCACAGTCTCTCAGAAGAACTCTATAAACACATGCCTCAAAAAAATTCTCATGGACAAAGCTCCAAGGAACTTAAACTCATAATCAAATTCAATATACAAATAAAAATAAAAGCCTCCATGAGTGAAACAGAAAACAAAGTACAGAAGCAGGCATGCAAAACCTGCAGGTGTTAACAGAGTATAAAATGGGTTTATTATTTTTAAGGGAATAAAAGATTGAAAATATGAAAGATCAAGAGACTATAAAAACTGAGATTTGGACAAGAACAGAAAGCACACTTGCCAAAATGAAAAATATAACAAAGTTCATGCTCAGGTTCAGCAGACGATTACAGACACAGCGGAAGAGACAGACCATCAGTGAGCTAGGAGACAAAGCTGAAAGGTCACATAGAATGCAGAGAAGAAAATGTAAAAAAGTTCAGAGACATGCAGGATAAAATAAAAACACTCAACATGCATTTATTTGTGGAGTGTCAGAAACACGTAGATGTGTAGAGAGGCAGTGTTTTAGGATCATAACTAAGGCTTTCCTACATCTCACAGTGAAACTGAAGAATACCCAACACACAGGGAAGATACTGAAAGCAGCCAGAGAGAAAAGATATAATACAAAAAAATAGTGACTAGTAACTATTAGCCAATTCCCCAATAGCAACAATAGAAGATAAAAGACAACAGAATATTATCTTTAAACTGCTAGAAGTTCCTGTCAATACAGAATATGACCAGAGGTCGGCAAACTTTCTGGAAAGGGCCGAATAGTAAATATTTTAGGTTTTGCAGGCCCATGTCTTTGTCCCATATTCTTTTTAATCCACACTGTAAAAATGCAAAAGCCATGCTTGGCATGGGGCTGAACAAAGACAAGGCCTCACACCAGATACGGCTCAAGAGGCTGCAGTTTGCCAACCCCTGGAAGACACAAAATTATCTGTGGAAAGGAAACAAAGACATTACCCACAGGCTCTCAGTAAGAAAACTTCAAAAGGATGTACTTTAGGAAGATGCAAAATGACCCCAAAATGTCAGAGATGCAAGAAGAAAGGAGTCAAGCATTGGTAAACACCCGTGAAAATCCAGGTAAACACTGGATAGGTTTTTCACTATGTATGGAACATGCTGTAAAAGTCTACAGGACTAAAACACTAGAAAATGGGCTTCTGCATAAGACCTGGAAAGGGTGCCGCTCCCACTTAACAGTGAGAAAAAGAACAGAAGAAACCGCAAACTTTACTTGACCCCATCGGAGAGCGGAGGGCACAGGGCACGCGGGGAGAATGGGTTCCAATGAGGGACAGCCCCCAGCCCCTGTAAGGAGAGCAGGCAGGTGCACGCTGGTTCACCTGGCGGGGGCACCCACCATGGGAGGCTAAGATGACCTCGGGCTACCATTTTAAGGAATTGCTGGAGGCCAAGTGTGGGCTGACATGTTGGTCTGGAAAAGCTGGGGACTCCAGCTTTGGGGACTTCCAAACTCAGAGGGTTTGCAGTCAGTTGTAAGTTCTTGTCCATGAGCCTCCAATGAGTTCTCCCCAAGGAGGAGGCTGAGAGGGCTCCTCCTCAGTAGAGCTACGGAGGAAGGGATCAGGTGCTTCTCCCTAAAAAGCACAGAATCCATTCCTCACCCAGACCCTTCTCGCATATGGAAAAAAGCCTTAATTAAGAAAAAGAAACAACCCAAACTCTATCAACAAAAGAACTGATAAAATTGATAAACTGTGGCATATTCATGTAATGCAGTATCCTACACGTACTTAAAAATGGATGAATCTCCAAAACAGTTCTAAGGGAAAAATCAGATTCAAAATGATTCCATTTATGTAAAATTAACTTTTTTGACAAAGTCGTATAAGATGTGTATATAAATTTCATGTTGATATATACATGCACACATTTTTATAGAGTGTCTAAGTAAAACAAAAATATGTATTTATTTTTAGGGCTGCATGTGTAAGAATTAAAGCAAAGGAATGATTTGAGAACTTCAGGTTAGTGGCTGCCTCTGGTCAGGGGAGAGGCATGCAATCCTGGAGGGGCGCCCAGGGGCTTCTAACGTGCTGATTATGAAGAATCTAGTTAGTACACTGAGTGCTGGGAGTACGTTTTATTTGTAGCTAGCATTCTTTATGTATATGTTACATACATTCTTATGCATACATGATCTATTTTGTAATTAAAAGTTCTGTGCAGATATGCATATAACAGTTAACAGTCGTTGCCTGTGCTGGGGCGGGGGGGAAGGTTAACAGCCACATTTACTTCTTGCTCAATGTGCTTCTGTTTCTGGATTTGTTTCTGGTGTTTTGGTAACACAAGGAGTAGTGTGTATTCATACTTTACGGTTTTCAAAGAAAAAAAACACTAAAGATAATTTTTGGCTTCTGAAACAATGACTACTACTCATTTTAGGAAGGTTCTTTTCTGCTACGTAGTAAAAATACCTCGAAAGGATGAACATGAGGTTTGTACAGCTTTCATTTTTCTAAGCTGCAAAAAGCCATGTAATAAGTTTAAAAACAAGGATACCATATTTAATGATACTTTAAAGTCTTCTTTGCCATATTTGTTCGCTTCAGGAAAAGTGGCATTTAAGTTTACTGGGATCAAATAATCCTTTTATTTTTATTCCAGACAAGGTAGTGTGGTGATTTACAAGACTGCTTACTCCTTTACACAGACAAGAGATCTCGAAGTCCTGATTAGCCAAGTGGAGAAAGCACTCTGAATGCGTGGCTGAAATTCCAAGAAACTTTAAGGATCATCAGGGTTGTATTTCTTTTATCCCTAAGTGACTTCAAAATTCCTTTGTTTGATGAACAATGACCAATAACCAAAGTGAGAAGAACTTTATGTGGGACTTAAAGCTCTCGAATGCTCTTCCTGGGTCTAGAAATCTTTTGGGCTTCATTTGAATGCAGCCATGTCCTCAGCAACTGGAAAATGTGATGCAATTAGACTCTCTTCATGTGGCTCTATCAGAACAGCAACCTGAATATAAAAGCATCGTTTGCCAAAGCAGATCCTAATCTGTAGAATTGTGTTGCTTGGGAATCTTTCACTTCTCCCCAAATAGAATGGGAGTTCCACAGAACAAGGGACCTGGTTGTGTACATCTCAGTATTGCCAGAGCCTAGTTCAGTGCCAGGAACACTCCACGTACTGATTGATAATGGTTTGTTAGGTGCATTTGCTTGCTTTACAGCTCAGAAAATTAATTTCTTTTAGCCATCCATATAGTTCACAAACCTTTCTTTTGTGCCAACTCTGAGCCAACATAATAATAGATATTGAAATTACAAATATAATTGATACACTTTTATGCCTTTGGGGGGTTAAGTCTACAGCATAGTTTGGAAATACATACACCGGCAACAATGTGGGTAAAAGTCACAAACACAATGTCAAGTGAAAGATGCTAGACAGAAAAGGGTACATTCTGTATGAGTCTGTTCATATAAAGTTCAAAAACAGGCAAAACGAATCTATGGAGTCTGACGTGGTCACCCTTGAGAAGATTAGTGCCTGGAAAGAAGGGGACACGAGGGGCATGAGGTTAGAGTTTTGTTTCTTAATGTAGGTGTGATCACTTTTTGAAAAGCCATCAAGCAGTACATTTATGATGTGGGTACTTTTATATATGTTCTACTTTAATAAGTATATATACTTTACATATATACACACACACTTTAAGTAGTTCACTTTTTAAAAAAAAGAACACTTTTTGAAAGCGTATGGCTTGAAGCGGGTTTCTCTTTACTACCCCTGTGGTTCAACACATTCTCAACGCTTTCCTAATCTTGTTCTAACTCAAATGCCACTTCCTGCAGAAAGTCTCCACTGAGCTCAAATAAGTTTTTCCCTCCTCGGACCTGCCCTCCTTTACTTTCCTTAACTCTAGGCATTGTGTTAAAATGTGAAACAATCTTCAACTCACACCACCTATCCCAGTGGTCCGGATATATTAGGTATTCAAAATCCTTAAGCAAATAAACATTTAACATTCTATTCCTTGACCTGCTCCACATGGCCCCTTCCTGTGTTTGGAGGTGCTCTTTGATCTGTCCTTTTATTCAGCAGAACACATACTGCATAATCTGTGGGAACCTACTCTAAATGTGAGGTCAAAAAACCTGAAACGCTTTCTACTGATGGCTTAGACACATTCAAAAGAAAACAGCATTGTTCTTTCATTCTAATGATGAATGTAATATAAAAATTTCAAAACAAAAAAGTAAAAGTTACCAATAATTTACCATATACCTTGTCTTAGAACTTGATCTTCATTCCAATAACACCATACACATCTTTTCATGTCCGCAAATAAAGTTCTCACTCAAGTTCATCACATTCTGGAACGGTGGCTGGGCATCATGGCAGCATGCCGAGAACACGAATCTTTGCTTAACCAACTCTCCATCTACGAACATCTGGGCTACTACAAAATTTTTACTTTAAAAAACAATGAACGCCTTTATAAAAATTGTCCACAATAACGACGTAAGAGTAAATTCCTAGAGGTTTATTTTCCAGGTTAAAAGTATGCACACCACAAAGGATTGTTTAGGGTACACATTGTCAAATGGGAAGCCTGCAACAGTGCATGTTTCTACAATAGCAAATTCCACATTTCACGGATTGTTTTCACCGTGTAACACGTTTGAAATCAGAATGCTCCTTAGAGTTTACGGCCTGTCACGATCACTGCTGTCAGTCAGGGGGCCGCTGGGACGTGGCTAACACTGCCCGAGTCACGCTCCTGCAACGTCTCAGCCGGAAAACTACTTAGAGACCATTTCAGGAAGAGCTAGCAGTGTGGACTACCGTCTGAAAACACTCTGAAACCTTCTTTAAGAAAGTGGAGGCGCTGAATCTTACAGACTGTCAGTGGCTTGGAAAAAAAATCCAAGCAGAGCCTCTTTCACAAAATGCCACATGCTCAAAGCTCTTGATGGCACAGATAACACAGGGTAAAAGACGTGGATGTTGATGCTCTAAGCTAAGAAGAGATTCAGAAGTGTTGCACTCATTGCGAACAAGTTCTAGAAAATAACCAGCTAAACCATTTGGCTTGTATTTTCTCCTTATGTATGCAAAGGAGTAACTTATGGTTCAACTCTATATCTAAATACGTAAAAGATTATTTTACAATAATTTTTTTAAAGATTTTATTTGAGAGAGAAAGCGAGAGAGCACAAGTGTTGGGGGAGGGGCAGAGGGAGAGGGAGAAGCAGACTCCCCACTGAGCAGGGAGCCCGATGTGGGACTCGATCCCAGGACCCTGGGATCATGACCTGAGCCAAAGGCAGACGCTTAACCCACTGAGCCACCCAGGCACCCCTCTCTTACAATAATTATAAAACAAAATTCTAAATAAGATAACACTGTACAATAGATTACTTGATGGCATTTTTTAAAATTCTTATAATATATGAGATAATATTGGGCTTTAACACTGACAACTTAAATTCCACGAAAAGGAATTCAGTATCCTGAGTTTTGTCTAGTACTAGGTGTTGTGCTTTTTCTTAATCTTTGCCAATTTTATATTAAAATGACCCAATATTTTAATGTGTATATCTTTTTTCTTTTTGAAAGATTTTATTTGAGAGAGAGATAGTGCAAGTGTGGGGGAGAGACAGAGGGAAGAGGGAGAGAGAGAATCCCAAGCTGACTGCATGCTGAGCGCGGAGCCCGACCCGGGGCTCGATCTCATGGCCCTGAGATCATGACCTGAGCTGAAATCAAGAAATCAGACACTTAACCAACGGAGCGACCCAAGGTACCCCAAGGTGTATATCTTTGATTACTAATGAGGATGGGCCTTTCCCCCTCATTTTGACCATTTATAGTCCCTTTGTAAACTGCCTGTTTTTATAGTTTTTGCACATTTTTCTATTGAGATGTTTATTTCCAATTACTTTATTTTTTAGAGAGAAAGTGCATGTGTGTGCGCACAGGCAAGGGGAGGGGGAGAGAGAGAGAGAATCCTTAAGCAGACTCCCTGCTGAGCACAGACCCTGCCGCGGAGCTCAATCTCAGGACCTTGAGATCATGACCTGAGCCAAAATCAAGAGTCGGTCGCTTAATCAAATGAGCCATCCAGGTGCCCCTCTGATTACATTTTTGTGGCAGTTCTTTATAAATTAAGAATATTAAACCTTTGTTTGACCTATGCCATGCAAACATTTTTCTCAGTTTATCATTTTAACTTCCTTAATGGTATTTCTTTTTTTTTTTTTTTTTTTGCAATTCAGAGACCCATTCAACTAGTGAGAAATGCCAGCCAATTTCAGATTTGATCAAATTTTATCAATCTTCTTCAGACACCTCCCTCAGGAAAATTCCTCACAGACTGGAGGAAACCACATACATATAAATGTCACACAGCTAGAAAGAACTTCAATTAGCATCAGCATACACTGAAAATTATATGACTAGAGACCTGCATCCAATTCCCGTCTTTGGTCACATTTCCCCCTCAGAAAATGACATGAGAGGTCTTTCCAGACCAGCATTCATTTTGGGTTTTCAGTTTGGGTGACTTCACAGCTGCTCAGTGATAATACTGTGATCAGCACAGGTTGTACAAAGGTGGTTTGAGGAGAAATCGCTTCTGATGGCCACTCCTCAGGGCCCTCAAGCTTTCTGCCTGCAGCCTTGTCAGCACACCGGCCTCCCGATGCCACAGCAGGCCACACGTCCCCGGTACAGCACACAGGCTCCACCGGCCTCCACCGCGTCCAAGCACAGCCTGACCGTGGGTGCGGTCAGGAGTCATGGGTCCGAACTGTGGCTTTGCCTCTAACCAGAGATATGACCTTGGAGAAATAATGTTACCTTGCTGGGTCTCGGTTAGCTCATCTTTAGGATAGGAGCAGGTGGAATACAGGATCTCCAGGGTCTTTCCAACACCCACATTCTGGCCTATGGTACATACCTCATCAACTCTCCTCACTTGCTACCCCAAAAATAAAATAATAATGTATTCAAAGTGTGTCTTTCTCCAAAGCTGCTCTTCATCCATGTTTTGCTATACCGCCCCTCTCGCATTCAGAGAGAGCAGTTTGATCTGTGTTTCCCTTCCTCATTTCACAAGGACTGGGTTGACTTGAAAGTCAAGCTTAGAAACCTCAAAAAGTTTTATTAGACTTCTGACCCACTCACCTCAGCCAGCACAGACTGGCTTTAAAAGCACGTCGAATTATTTTTCCAGTTTGATTTTTTTTTTTAACCAATCACAGAGACAGGGTTCTTTCAGCACTTCCTTTAAAAATCTATTCTGTAGTGACCTAACTCTACCAGGAGTTTTGTTTCTGAAATGCAGCCTTTGGAGGATTCTTCTCCTTCCTACTGCCTACATATCTCATTATTTTTGCCCCTCATATAGTTATAGTGAAAATTAATCCTAAGATTTTATTATTTATAGCTTTCAGAGAATTTTGTATGACAATCACAATGCTGGTATAAAAGGGTGAAATCAATATTACTTCCAAGGAGCTAGCACCAGAATTACTCTAAAAACAGGGAACATCTCTGATTGGGGCAGGAGATGAAAGAAGAGCAGAGTATCCACTGCTTCCAAAGCTTCAGGGAAGAGGGTAAAACTGGTCCACAACAAACTGGGAGAGAAATGGATGGTTCTGGAGTCGGCAGCTGTTGAAGAAAGAGTGAGGAGCCAGGGAGGAGAGAGGAACCAGGGAAAGAGAAACTTCTGGTGAGTTGTTCTCAAAATCTTGCACACCCACCATGGGAACTCTACTCCCTCCTTGTCTTACACCCAACATGAAGAGAAGTCTATTGAGAAATCACATGAGCATGCAGAAGGGCTAGGAAGGATTATTTTGACTTCTGAGGTAATATCTATTTCAGGGGAACAGATGGAAAAATCAGGGACCAGAGATGCCAGTTTGAACACAGGGTTATACCAGGAGGTGACTCCACATGACGATAAAGAACAGGATGTGTCACTTATCCACAAAGTTGAAAAAAGAAAAAAAAACTTTCAAGAACAAGAATATAAAAAATGCAGTATCGAGCTATACAGTATGTGATGTGACCCCTCAGATTTCCAGTAAAATCTGGTACATTAAAACATGATGGAGGTTTGTGTGCATGTGCTCTGTTTCAGTGTGTGTGTGTGGGGGGGGTCTTTGTCTTGGGGAGGCGTGGTGGAGTGAGAGACTGAAACCTGATGAGGTTTGGATCAATGTGGTGTAAAACAGACATCAGAAAAAATCTCATGATAACCATGAGAATATAAGCTCCCTGAAAAGCTCAAAAAAATCTCAGGGAAGGATTTCAACTTTTGTAAGACATAGAATGAAGATTTAAATCAACACAAAGTAGACCTCAAGGAACAAAGGGTCCCCAACTGACATCTGGATTTTACTTCTTTACCCAAATGCCATTTACATAACTTTATAGTATGCTAATTATGTTCCAGTCTTTATATATTTACAAACATCTTCAAGTTCTTTCAAAATCTTTCCTAAGGAAGGCAGTAATTTCTGGAAAGAATTAAATATATAATTCTCTCTTGCAAGAACAGGATGAGAGGTTTTCATCTCTACTTGGAGAGAATTCTGGAATGGATTCTAGAATCTTTTCACTAATGGAAAGGAGTAATATCTTTTCTTCCATGGAGTCCAAAGTGATAAACCCAAATACCACATATCTACTACGTAATGGCATCAGGGATGTTCAGACCTTCATATCACAAAGTGATGCCATACAATGCAAAGGCCACACAGGGATATGATTTTATCACACCTTTTCCCTTTTTGACATTTACCACCCTCACCGATAGCTCATCTGCGAGTCGTTTGCTTGAGGGTACTGCAAGAGGATGCATGCTGGGGAAACAGATTTAGGGCAAGTTTTCAAGCACATCTACAAAAGGTCTTTTCTTCAAACCATTTCTCTATCAACACAATATTGACACTGTTAAATATCTATTAGGTATTGTACTGCTTAGTTCACCCTTCTAAAAACAATGACAGTGGCCAAAAGACACAGAACGTAAGAAACAAGAAGGAATAAGGAAACATATTACTTATAAGGAATTATTAATTAATAACAATTTATTAATAAATTATAAATATAAGGTATTATTATTCCTTATAAGGAATAAGAAACAATAAGCCATACATGAGATAGCTGTTCTCTGATCCTTTCCTTCCTCCTAAAGATCATGAACGCCTTTTAGCACAAATACCTGGCCATTTAGCCACCTTCTACCTGCCCTGACAACACCAGAGAGCAGTGGGAGGTTGGCCGTTTCCATATTAGAAGAGAAGTAGATAATGTCACATTCACCCGTGGTTGGGAAATTCCTACGTAAGCGGTGGTGTTCACAAACAGGAATCACCCTATCCAGAAACCACTCTGTGGTGGTCCTGCTTTCCTGGCTCAGCTGGACATCAACCCAGTGACTGCCACTTCAGGCGAGCCTGCCATGGCTCAGAGGTCTGCTGGTAATCCAGGAGGAAGGGCCCTTTAACTTCCCAATTTATAAAGCCCTGGTTGAGAAAATTTATCTTACACCACAGAATGAACTGTACACCATTCACTATGCAGTTGTCTTACAAAATAACTGAATAGTCAAGGTAAAAATAAGCACTAGAGAAGTAGCGTGGGGTTCTGGGACCACTGCGGTACCTCCTCATCAGCTATCACTAAAGGGAACCTGGAGAGACAGGGGGGCCGGGGTTCCCAGTCCACAGGCTTTTCCCCAAATTCTCGCCAAATACTCATTCGCTGCCATTCTCAGACACTTTCAAAATGAAGATACTAACCGTGTACTCTTCATCTCCTCGTCCTCTAGGATTTGGAGATTAAAGTATAGAGCCTTTCTCCCGGACTATGCAGGCTCCACCAAATGCACTCCTGTTGCTAGAGAGATTCTGGATCCCATTTGCTAGTTCACAAGAGCTAAAATCGCCGGAGACCCTTCTCCAATGTGAACACACAGCCCCCCCTGCCTCTGATAAAAGCTATAAACACCTCTGCACAATCGAGGGAGAGCATTAAGAGATCTTCCTGGCTTTTGTTCAGGGAAAGAGTCGACTCTGAGTTGTGAAGACTCTTCTTTACCCAGAAGCCCTTCTGTGCAAGCTTCTATTAGTAAACATCTTGGCGGAAGCAGGTATTAGCCTGCTCCCAAACTACTGAGTACAGGGGTGAATACACAGGGTCATAATACTTGGCACTGTAAGCATTCTTAGAGAGTGGAGGAAAAAAATATGGTGAATCACTGAGATATTATCTAAGACCTTAGCTTTTAAACCCTTTGTGACCTCTCACACACATACGTGGGTATGTAATAAAAAGTTCTGCAAAACAACAGCCACCCATACACATGCAGTGAACTATATTTTTCGCTTTGGTTTCATCTGGGTGTTGTATAACCTTCTAAATTTATTTTTGAATTGCAGTTAGAAAAAAATAGTACAAAAGGTTAATGAGACAGGTGGAAATATAATTAAATTGGCCTATTTATAGAAAAATCTCAGAAACACCAGTGTGAAAATTTTAGATGTCAAGTTCTGTTCCCTTAGGTATCAGGATGATTTGATTTACACAGAATTCCAAACACACAGGCCTGGGGACATCCATTTAGCTTTTATTACATGACAAGGCAATAAGACTGCAGAGGGAAGTAAGTAGTGTTTTACTCCAAATCTGAATAAACCCATAATAATTTAACAAGTTTACACTGCAATAGGGAAATAATGGAGATTGTGCTCTAATCAGGAATGGTAAAGAGAAGCACATGGTGATGAAGTCTGGGGGCAAAGGAGGAAAGGTCAAGTTTTCTTGGTTTAAGCACATCACCTAATTGGTTCAACCCTGAACCTGGTGGAGTGTTCTGGTGTTCGGCAGCTACTGCTTTGAGCACAAGAAAACAGATTCCTGCACTGTAGGAGGTCAGAGGTCACTAGTAAAGATCCAAAAAACTATTTGCTCATCCTTATTATGTGGGTTCCAAGCATAACCACAAGAACCATCTTTCCAACTGTTTTCTATGTCATCACTGGGCAAAATTCTCAGTGCAGAAACCTTGGTCTTCTATATGTTTTGAATCATCTCTAATAAAGCCAAGGGCAATCAGAGCTGAGTAGCAACTCAGCAGAAGAGCTATGAAAGGTTTCCATTCTTTAAGGGGGAAAAGAGTTAATTAGAAGACTGCAAGTTTCCAGTGACTAGATTTTACCTTAGAGCTCTTTATACCTTAAGAATGATGCATTCAAGCTTGAGCAAAACATTGCTTCCCTCCTCTGAGGAGGGAACAAATGATACTCTGGATAATATACTATGGATAATAGTAATAGTTTGATGATTCCATTCAGTACCTAAATCCAAACTGGGCTGGATTGGTTGCAGACAGAAGGAGCCCAAATTGTCAACTATTTTTGTAAGGAAAAAAAAAATGCTTGCCAAAATGCCAGTGTTTACCATGGCCTAAACTATGATTATTCAAATAATTTTGAATGTTTATATCTTTTAAGTTTGGAAAGGCTGTCTAAATTGAAATCATTCTAGTAGGGCCCAAATAGAAACTTGGGCACTTCGAGCACCATCATGGTAACTCTCTCTCACACCCTGCCCGCCCCCCCAACCTTTCTATTTCAATGTAATTCCAGACCTTATTTATCCCCATCATGATTTGGCATGCAAATATTAATATGATGGTATTTTGCCCTCATTTTTATAATCCCAATCCTGTAAGCCTATTGTTTGCAAGGTTAAATTAGAGAGTCTTCTGAATTCTATATATTCCATACAACCCAACCATTAACACATTTTTTCCTGGAGATTTAAATGCCAGGATTAGCAATGTAATACCAAATTCACACCCATAAAAAGGAATAGGCCTCTGGTAATGATTTTGTAAATTAAATCATTTCTCCAGATTGGCCTATTTACCTAATATTATTTGCCCTTGGGCAAATCTGGGTGGGAAAAAAACCTCCCAAATTAAGGGCCAGCATATTAGCTGGATAGGACTTTTGATATCATCTAGTCCGAGTAGATCATCATCAATCAAATCCAACAGCGTCAGCCCCTTGATCTCTTCACATCTGACATTGTTATATACCACTTTGCTGAAATTCACTCATTCCTAGGTTCCCATAATTTTAGTCATTTTGGCTTCTTTCTAACTGAAAAGTTCCTTTCCACTACCAATCTCCAAAATGCTGTCCCCTGCCCCCAGGCTTTGTCCTCCCCTTACACCTCCAGTGTTGTTCCCACCCATCCTCATTATTTCCAGTGTCAGGATTAGTGGCACAAACATCAGTGTGCAGCATCAGAAGTCTCCAAGGCAACACGCCCAACACCGAATCCACATGTTCCTTTTAAACCTTCTTCTTGTATTCCCTTTATGTCATTCCCAAAATGTCATTTTTTAGTCTACTTGCATATTCAGACACCAATTTCTAGAAATTTCTGAAATCTCTAGACCATTGTTACCAGCCTTATAATTAACATCCCCTAAAACCAAAGTCTCCTATACACACTCTTCAGTACACCTAGCACAATTAGTTTCTAAAGCAGAGCTCTGACAAGGTATGCTTAAAAACCTTTAATGATTTCCCGTCCCCTATGAAAGAAAATGTCCAATCTCCTCAGCATCCTTCCCATCTCAAACTAGTTTTTAGCCTCCTCTCACCGTAAGACCATCTACTTGTCACTCTGGTCCGTTCACCTTCTCTCAACAATCAAATAAATGGTTTCCTTTGCTTAAAGTGCTCCCATCTTTACTTTGCTCACAGTTCTCCTTATTTTAAAATGTCACCTTCTCTATAAAACCTCCAGCAAATCTCCAGACCACTTAATCATTCCTGGGTGTTCCTCTAATACTCTATTCACACTAATAATATCACACATCCACTCCATCCTTGTCAGTTAGACGGTAACCTGCTTCAGGAAAAAAGTGTTATAATGCTCTTTGTAAGATTTAATACACCCACATATAGTAGGTGTTCAATCAACAACTGCTAAGTAAATATGTCAACACAGTGAAAAATGCTTTTGAATTAAGATGTGAATTTGAGCCCTAGTTTGGCTAGAACTCAAACTCTGTGACCTTCAAGCTAATAGCTAATACTGTAAGCGAATAGTATCTCTTCCATCTATGAAGTATTATTGTAGGAGTCAATGAAATCAATTAAAGTATTATGTTAAATACAAATATATGAAGTATGATCCCAGAGTATAACCGTTTAATGTTTGTTCACCTGAAGTATACCAAAGGTTAAGAGATTCTACAGCCAATGCCCAAATTGGGGATGAGTATCAATGCAATGAACAGGTATTTTATCTATCTTAGCATTCAGTGTTCCTAGAAATCCAAGGTGACAATTTACTGCGATCTGTACAGCCTTAGGATATTAAGTATTAGCATGTAGAAGCACTATATAACATAGATGTGAATCCTAGTAGCGCATATTACTTTGCTTTCTTACTAGCAAATGCTATTACAGTGATTATATGTATAAATGCTTTATATAAATTAACCCATTTAATTCTTATAAAAACTTCATGAAATAGGTCCATTTTTCCCATTTTATATACAAGGAAAGTGAACCAGGGAGGTTAACGCGTATCAGGTAGCAAAGCTATTATGAGGCAGAACTGGGATCTGTGCCTACGCAGACCGGGTCTAGCCTGGCTCTAACCAGTAAGCCATGCAGCCTATCTAAAAAATGATGTGACAGGCCAGCACGATGCCTGACTGACAGTAAATCCTTGAAAATGTTCATTTCCTTCTGAACATAATGGCGCTCAAGTGATGGCGACACGTGCAAATGGTCATGAGGCCTGCCTGCTACATCATCTGATAAGCTTCCCATGCTCTATGGGCTCCATGGGAAGGGGATCTTGTCTGTATCATGTATTACCCTCCTTACTACATGAATAGAATTTCCAAGAAGACTAGAAAAGCTCAAACCATTTTAACTAGCTCTTACTTCATCCATGCCAATAGGGATGTCTTTTGTTCTTTTGTTGAATGATTAAAATGTCATTACCCTGGGCCGAGGCAAAGAGAGAGAGGTCAACCACTTTTATTCTTTGAGCTATTCTGGGGGTCTTTTGACACATCCCAACACATCAATTACACCTTCCATTCCAGGCAGCATGACGGTTCACACCGTATTAACTGGTATCCGTTCTCCCTCCCATCCCACCAAGCTGTTCCAGTTCCTTCTTGAGCATACCACTCAGGGAGGAAGGCTGGGAGGAACGCATCTCTGCAGTGCTCTGGGCCCATGCCTGCTTCAGACCTGGGGAGCACATCTTGATTACAAGCACTGGGGCACACCAGTCTGCAGAGCTCTTCCGGCCGGGCTAATCCTTACATACTCTAGTTGGTACCAGCAAGCTTTTGTCTTGAGAATATTTTTCTAGTTTAATACTTTTTTTTTTTTTTTTAAGATTTTATTTAGTTATTTGACAGAGAAAGCCACAGTGAGAGCTGGAACAAAGCAGGGGGAGTGGGAGAGGGTGAAGCAGGCTTCCCGCCGAGCAGGGAGCCCGATGTGGGGCTTGATCCCAGGACCCTGGGATTATGACCTGAGCTGAAGGCAGACGCTTAATGACTGAGCCACCCAGGCGCTGCTGTTTTTTTTTTTTTTAAAATAAATTCCATGTCTTTTCTTAGATTACTTACTGGTTCATTATCAATATTTTATGGTCCTATGTTTAATCATTTAAAAGGTCCTACACTAAGTGCTATACACTCATGCTCATAAAATTCTCACAACTGATGACATGGTAGCTCAATTCTATGAAGATTTTTTTTTTTACATTTTAACATCTCTGAAATCAGGATGCTTCTTATAAACAATACCGTGTCAAAGTTGTGATATTGTTTTTTTTCCTCAGTGTAATAAGATATTCTTCCATCTTAAAATCAGTGGTATTATAGATTCAACAAAATGTGCTAAGCACCATACTGATTGCTATTTTAAAGTTGAACACAGGGAGGCTCAACATCACTCAACACGCAACATTCGTTGCATTTACATAGCAAGCTAAATAAACATATTTGCACGTCAATAGAAGGAACTTTATCTTCTTTTTAACAGTTCCTTGCAGCCCAAAGACAGGGAATACATCCCATAATATGTGCTCGCAGCTCAGGCTCTGGAGTTTCACTGGTGCTCAAGTTCCAATTCTGCCACCAAATGAGTGTGATTTGGGGCATGTTGCTTAAACTTAATAACCTCATCTGTAGTCAAAATAATCTAACCTCAGAGGGTTTCTGAGAGGATTAAGTGAGATAACCTATGTAAAAGCTCATAGCACAATGAGAGATACAGAGTGGTCAACGAGTGGCAGTGATACTTTCATAAAATAAGGGAAAAAAGGGAATTAATTAGGTCTGCTTTGCTCTTTACCCCCAGCCCAATCTTATTACAAATAATATAATACCATTACTGTGCCTCTTTGTTCCTACATTTTGTGGGCATCGGGTGGCTCAGTCGGTTAAACATCTGCCTTTAGCTCAGGTCATGACCTCAGGGTCCTGGGATCAAGTCCCATGTCAGCTCTCTGCTTAGCTTTGAGCCTGCTTCTCCCTCTCCTTCTGCCTGCCACTCCCCCTGCTTGTGTTCTCTCGTTCTGTCAAATAAATAAAATCTTAAATTTTTTTTGTATGGTAAAAATTCTAGTTCTAAGCTTGAAGACGTCTACTGCCCATGCTAGCACTCTATAGTCATTTCAGTTCTGTACAACATCCTGAGCAACATCCTGCTTTGTAGAAGGTCAGTCCTCTGTACTAGGTAGTACAAAGGAATCCAGGGTATAGAAGGAATGACTCTGCCCTCAGGTCACTCCAAATCTAAGGATGGGGATACGCAACATAAGATTCATGGTAAAATATGCCAAATACTTTAAAACAAGTACAAAAAGTCTGAGAACATGTAAGGAAGAGTTCACATCTAGAAGGAAGCATAAGGAAATGCCTCAGAAAAGAGGAAGTATTTAAGACGGGCCTTGAGAGCAAGACAATAGATAGCAGATCCTAGGAACAGAAATGCATACACAAAAATAAATAGGCTTTTTTTTTTTTTACCTATGATGGAACAGACTAACAGAATAACCTTCACAATTAACAGAAGATTAAAAAAAACAAATAGCAATTTAAGATGAGAATAATCAAGGCAACAAGGACATGAGGGGCCAAGAGCCTAGAAAAAAGGAAAATACACTGAGGGGAGCCGTACATTTGCTGCCTCCCCAACTGCCCCCAACCCCCAGCGAATTTGTGAAGTGGGATCTCAAATCATAGTGACCGAACAGAAAGCAGCAGCCTGGGGCTTACTGCAATCTTACAAGTTGGGGTGAAACAAACAGGAGTTCAAGGCTACCTAAGTTGCCAGGACACATAAGACCAAGGACCCACATAAAAAGGAACGAGAGTACTGAGAACATTCTGCACGCAACTTCCTCCTAGGCCTCTGATGACACCTGAGCTGCGCATTATCAGTGGAAGATGCTTTCAAACCGCTCAGAAAGCAACTGTTCAGAGGCTACAAAGCCAATCAGCTATATTGGCAATCTCAGTAGCAGAGGGCAAAATCTGCTCCTCTGGATGCACCGAGGTTGGGGGCGGGGGGGGTTATCTGCTAAGTAACCCGAAGGGCCATGCCCGAGGAGTGAAGAGGACAGAAATTAACCAGTGTTCATCACAAAACCTGTGATGTACGTAAGTTATCAGGCCCAAAATGCCAACAGTGCCAAGGTAGAGAATTCTAATCCAGAGGAAGTGGTCCCTAAACCTGTCCCAGATACCACCCAAGTGAGTATCCCTCCCAACTACACTTCTCCCCTGCTAGGTAGTCTCCAGTAAGGCAAACTCTTGGGGCTTCATGGTTTTCCTTGATAAAATAAAATGATTAGGGGCCCCTAATCATTTAGGGGTGGCTCAGTCCGTTAAGCATCTGCCTTCAGCTCAGGTCATGATCTCAGGGTCCTGGGATCAAGTCTTGATCGGGCTCCTAGCTCAGTGGGGAGCCTGCTTCTCCCTCTGCCACTCCCCCTGTTTGTGTACGCATGCTCTGTCAAGTAAATAAAATCTTTTCAAAAAAATAAAATGATTAGGGCGCCTGGGTGGCTCAGTTGTTTAAGCGACTGCCTTCGGCTCAGGTCATGATCCTGGAGTCCCGGGATCGAGTCCCGCATCGGGCTCCCTGCTCAGCGGGGAGTCTGCTTCTCCCTCTGACTCTCCCCCTCTCATGCTCTCTATCACTATCTCTCTCAATAAATAAATAAAAATCTTAAAATAAAATAAAATAAAATGATTAATTCATATTTTTTGTCAATAAAATAAAGTGATCAAAATTGATGATCTCGGAAATCTTTCAGTAAAAGTCTGTTTCTATTTTGTGGTTGAATAAGTAATATAAGTAATACCCGGGTAATTTTGGTAATATAGACGAAAAAAATTACAAATCCACTGACCGGCAGGCAGATAAAAGGTCACGCTACAAGGGCCTTTTTGGCCTACTTGCACCCGGGGAGATTTGTGAACAAGGTAAAACAATGTACATATGTAAAGAAAAAAAATTCTCAGGAGTACTCTAATAAGAATCTTACAAGTAGAATATACTAGGAATGTTAAAATAAGCAACAGAAGAACACTAAAAATAGACAAGTGAATTACTGAGCATGAAGAACCACAAACCCAATTAAAGAAAATCTTATTTAAAATCAAGGGTGTAGCAATTTAATGAGCAAGCAAAACTGTTCTGGGATTACATGAATCAGACATCATCCAAGTCCAATTAAAATTCTAAACTATATATTATATATACACACACGTATACACACACCTATTTTTAAATTCCCATTATGACAGTAACAGTGTCATTCTTTTATTTTGACCTGGAAATATTTTTCTTGTAAACGGGGTTTGGCAGTGGTTTGCCATGTTAAGAGTAATTACAAACTTAGGAAAATCACAGTAGGATAAATTTGAAGGGAATGATTTACTTATAAAACTAAAAATAACATTCAGTGGTAGAAATTTGCAGAGACCCTTTTACTTTAATAGCATTAGTAGACAAAAGCCTGATGCAATTCTCTAAGAACACCATCGTTTTTAACTGATGGGAATAAATCACTCGAACTAGAACTATTCTGTAAGCCACAATTTACAGACAAGGACTATAATATACCAAAGACATGACCATATCCACAGGGGACAAGGTTTGACTTGTGGAACAATTAAATCCATAGTAATTTATACCTTATACTTCAATAAGAAATATTTCTTGTGCAACCAAGGAATTACATTGCTGCAGATATGCAATAAATTTAACAATGGCATACTAAGTTTCCCAATTCTTATGGGAAACAAAGTTTCTATACATCTTATTATCTACAAAGAAATTTTTCCCCTCATAAAAAAGTACACTGAAACAAAAATTAGTAGAAAGTCAAAGAAAGCCTACACGCCTCACAATATACTTGAAATTTATATAGATCTGGATTAAAATACCAGCTTTGCCTCTGTCCATCTGTGCCTTTGGGCAAGTTTCCAACTCACAGGGTCTGTGAAAGGAGTAAAGTATGAAAGACACCTAACACAGTGCCTAGAGCCTTATGTGTTCACGAGCATCCACTCTCTTCCTTCTAATATTTATTAAGTCCAACCAAGATTTGCGGAGTTCTAATAAACAAGGTGGCAGATTTAATATATAAGCCTGGAGCCAGAAGAGGTGATTTGCTGAAAGAATGTCTGGGCTTATTCATAAAAGGAGAATTTCCCTCAGTGGTCTTCCATGGGAAGAGAAGACGGGGCATGTGGAAAGAGCACAGTGGCTATTATTTATTATTCACATTTACATTATTTATTATATACATGCCTCCCCCCAAGAGTGGCTGCTGATGGGCTCGGCTCCCCCACTATCGTCTGGTCACCTCACCTGAAGCTTTGTCAGAGCTCCCGTTCCGCGGGCCCTAATCCCCGGGGAACTGGTGTTGGGCCTGTTGAATGGCCCTAAACTCACGAATAGCAAGGCACAGTCCGACTGTGTCCATCACTGCGTTGCTAGACAGCAAGGCACGGGAAGGTAGAGAGGGTTACGTCACACCTTCTTGCCTTTGAACCCCGCTGCCCTGTCACCTTGGCAACTGAACACCCAGCCGTTTTGGATGATCCTGTTTCCTTGAGTCTCAGGTTTTTCTTCGCCTGGAGTATAGTTCAATAACAGCAAACACTGTACACTTATAGAACACTTGTCACATGGGGTTGAAGTAGTAGCTTCTTCAAACTGCCTATTAGCTACAGAAAGGAAGCATGTCTTCTTCGCCAGAAATTTCCATTCCTTGAAAAAGATGGATGGAATCTGGGGCTGAGACTCACCCAGAAGCACAGGACAATGGAGTGAATACTGACAGTGACACCCCCCCACCTCCCACCAATCAGCCCCCCTGTGTGACATCTTTTTTTAGAAATATGGTGGTTACCAAATAGGCCAAGCAAGGAAATGGCCTATTTCAGGGTTACTCTTCCTTTGAAAAATGATGCCCCATTTCAGTAAGCAAATCAATCAAGGGCCAGAGTTCGAGCTGTTGTTTTCTGATTCAAATTATTCTGATGGTAAAAGTGATGAAATGCAAACAGGAAACAGAATATATTTGCATGAGTCAATGAACTGCAATTGTTTTAACAGAACAGTGACAGCAAGCACTGTGTTCCAATATCCTAACCTACTCAAATTTCATTTTAATGTCAATATCACCTACTCTGAAATGCACAAAATGTACCTTAGTAATTACGTGCCACCTTTTCAAAGAATAAATATAAAAATAATGAGCAGACTCATGGTTACGCTACGGTTCAAAAATGCTTCTAAGGTTCTATTTAGCTTCACTAAAGAAAATGGCTTTTTTTCCTTTTACCTACAATGTATTTTTCACAATAGGACTAAATAAAACACAAAGTCTTCTTGAGTAATAAGCTAAGATATACTTAATATAGTATCTCCCTAAAAAAGGGAGTAAATTGGTTAGTATTAGACAGCAGTAAACCGAATTAAAGAGTCATTTCATTTTACCAAAGATGATTTTCTAATTTAAAAGAATCAAGTTTTAATTAGGTAAATGGTTTTTCAAGATAGTCGTAAAGGTCAACAGGATGAAAGATACTAAAGACTTTTTAATGTACAGAACTTAGATTGTATGTAATAAAGCATTACTGCAGGTTTTTTTTTCTGAGCATGGCCCCGTGAGAGGGACACTTAACCTCTCCTGTGCAGGCTTAGTGTGTGCAAGGTGAGCCTCAGAAGAGGCTGATTATTTCCTTTAAATGCTTGGTATGAAGGCCAGGTACCTCCCACCAGGTGAATGGCATCAAGATGAGTCATGATTCACCAGATTAATATTACCACAGATTGGCAATCATTCAAGAAACCCGTGCTAGTTACCAGGGCAAGGGGCTGGGAGGCATAAAGCACCTGCACTCAGAAAGCTCACAGTCTAGCAGGAGAGATTTCATCTCAATAAAATAGAATCCGTTTCATATAATCAATGCATTTATGAAAGGAAAGAACAACAAAGTAATGATGCAGTATGTGTTTTCTATAGAAATAAACTCTTAAATTGATAGGGATAATATCACTTAATTGCTTCAAACTGTGCATACAGTTGAGCTAAAAAGTAAAGGCATGCAAATACATAAGAAATTAAATACATTCTAGAGAAAACTTCAATGCTGCAACCAACAGTTGCTTTAACAAATTCCTTACTCAGATTTAAGAGAAAACTTGAGATTTCTCTCATTGCCCAAAAGGTCACAATTTGGCATATCTCACCGATCATTTGTCATTTACTATTTCCTTCATTGGAGAAATCCTGACATCCTCTTCCCTGCCCCATTAACTTTAGATTCTTCTGGAATGAAGTAGTGTGTACACAGAGAGACAGATTCATAAACTATACAGGTAGGGTTTACCATCAACCTATAACCTTTCCTTGCAGTAACACTCGGGTCCCCTTGAAGTATGAAGTCTACCAGATGCCCAACTCCGAGTAAAAACATCCAGGCAGCACTATGCCCAGCTACTTCTTTCAGATCTCTTGCTGTATTTCATAACAGCTGACTCCAAAAGACATTTCTATTCCATTATCCGTTAAAAAAAAAAAAAAAGACCCCTTGACCTCCAGAGCAAAGGAGCCATGCAAAACTCTGAAGGAAACCTGCAAAAAATTGAGCGTGGTGACTGGTAACTCTCCCTGCCCACTTGAGTGCTTAACTCCCATGATTCCAGAGCTACCATATTGTACTTTACTGAAAGGTATTCCCCTCAGGGTACAGGTGACATAAGAGCAAGTGGAATTGAGAAAAAAAAAAAGTTGGTTAAATAAGGGGGAAACAGATAAATGACTACCAGATATTCCTGTTTGGGAGTCATTCTCACACATTTCAGAAGTATAAAGAGATGATTTGCTGTATAAATACATAATTCTATCAGAAAAGCTGGAGGAAAGAGTATTCCAAAGGCCCCGAGGTGGCAGCAAGTTGGGCATATCTGAGGACCAGCAAGAGGGGCTGGGAAAGACAGAGGGAGGGGAAACATGGCTGGAAAAGAGGCTTGGACAGGAGGCAGGGGCCGAGGCAGGGGCCAAGCCGGGCCAGGCCCTGGGGGTGGCAGCAAGAACTTGGACTTGGTTCCAAGTATGATACGCAGACCCTGGAAGATCTGAGCCAGGAAGCGATGTCCTTTGATTTTTGAAACTTCATTCTGTCTGCAGCATGGGGACCAGACTGCAGGGGGCAGGAGGGGAAGCTGGACATCAGCCAGGAGTGACAGCAGTCCAGGCAGAGATCATGATGGCTGGGAATCAGCTGGTCAGATTGTAGTCTGAGTCCGAATATATTTATTTTGACAATAATCATAGTTAACATTAAATGCTCACAGTTGCCCCTTTCCTGCGTAGCGTAGGTTCACAACAGTTCTGATGGATAACACATTCACAGGTGAAGACTTAGGTTAATCACTTGCTTCCTGAGCTTCCAGTCCTCTCTGCCCGGCAAGACTCTCAGTTCTTGGCAGCTCCTTTTCCACTATGCTCAAATCCTAGAGTCCTCCCATCACTCTCACCAGAGAACTTCAAGTTTCTATCTCCATACCTATGGTGCTTTAGGTCTCCCTAGGCAAGTGACTCTGTCAGAGTCCAGGCCCAGGCCAACTGGGTACCAGAATTTTTGTTTTTACTACCATCACCTCCATATGAGGCCTCCTGAACCGGGTAATGACAACCATGAGGTGCCAAATGTGATATTTCCTACTCAGTAAAAATACCATGGCAATCTCTACCTCTTATGCCAGAAGCCTACAATCAAGATAATGAACATTTAGCACATCACTGAAATTTCACCCAATTAAAATGTCTAATCTTTTCTGACTCATTATTGTACTCTTTTTGACTGTTACAGAAGTTTGTGTGCTTTCCTGTACTTGCTGTGTTTGCCATCTGTTTGTGTTCTTGCTGGTCTCCAAAATCTGGTTATTATTAGTGAATCACTACCTCATGTCTTGAAATAATACTTATTGTACACACCCTCGTAGTTTTAATTATAATCCTGAAATTTAAAAAATTCTCATGTAGAATTCAGATACTATCGAAGGAAAAAAACAGTATTTCTTTAAATTATTAAGAACCATGGAACGTAAGAACTCAAGGAGGCCTTTAGATTCACCCAGTGTGGTGGCTGTCAACCCCAGCTGCACATTAGAATCATCTGGAGAGTGCTCTGCCCACCACACTAATTACATCGGAATCTCTCCATGTGGAACCTGGGCATCTGTAATTTTTAAACTCTCCAGGTGATTCTAATGTGCAGCCAGAGTGGAGAATCACTGCTCTAAACCATGACCCCCTCCAGGAGCCTCCTGCTCATCACTTTCAAATGGAAGAAAAGGAGACCCAGAGCGGGGAAGTCACTTGCCAATGGTAAAGCCAATTTGAGGTAGAACGACAACTGAAACCTGCATTTCCTAACACAATTTGCACTTAACATCTCCAAGACTTAGATGAAGGTAAGGGAACAGAGGGGGTTCCACCAATTGCAGTCCTAATGATTTTATTACCCAGGCTTCATTTCTTCTGATTGGCGCCCTCCTGTGTCTTGCCCCAGCTGCCAGACTGGTCTAGCTTGGAGCAAAGTCATGCAGAAAAGCTAGGCTAGGCCCCCACAGCAGCACCCATAACTGACAGACGTATTCTTTCTCCTTCAGTGGAGCCATCCTAGAGAGTGAGCATACCTCTGAAGACTTCACTAAGTGGATTACCAAAACCCTGCTCCACGCTACCCATGAAAAACCTCTAACTAGTCCCATATTGAGGAACTTGACTGAAGTAATCATGGATATGCACCCATTTTTAGGTAAATAAGGATGTTTACAGTAGCACTGTTTATGTAGGGGGAAAGTGGGATCATCACAGAAATATCATGGAAACAAATTTCAAAATGTACCCTTAAATTTAAGAAAACTATAAAACATGCAATATATTCCCAATTTGGTAAAAGTAAATATGTATCCACATTATGAAAAAAAAAAGATTTGAGTGGTTGGGTTATAGATGGTTTTTATTATCTTCCCTCTTTTTAAATGTTCCATATTTTCAAGTTTTTCTTCTTTTTTTTTTTTTAAAGATTTTGTTTATTTGAGACAGCAAGGGAGACAGAGCACAAGCAAGGGGAGTGGGAGAGGGAGAAGCAGACTCCCCGCTGAGCGTGGAGCCCGATGTGGGGCTCGATCCCAGGACCCCGAGATCACGACCTGAGCTGAAGGCAGACGCTCAACAACTGAGCCACCCAGGCGCCCCTTAAGTTTTTCTATAAAGCATGTGTCTCTCATTTAAAACGAGAAAAATATATATTTTCTAAAGCAGGACAATAAACACATGTCCAGAATTGTATTTGGTTACAACTTGTTTTTGATACCCTTCTGCTTATGTCTTTTTCCCTTCAGACCAAGAACATGAACCAGGCACTTACTTCCTGCCACATTCTCCAGGAGGAATAAACATTTTAACAGGAGACTCTAATTAGAATCTCCCTGACTTCACTTATGTAAGTCAAAAGCTAAGAAAAATTTTAGTGTCAGAATATTTTTTCATGACATTAGAAACATATTAACATGGTCTATCTTTCTAATCTCCAGGTTATTTAACAGATCTTAATATTTCCTGAGCACTTTCCATGTACCAGGGACTCCTAGGCTTTGGGAACTTTACGATGAACAAAAAATTAAAGCCTGTTTCTTGTGGCTCTTATGTGGGGGCGGGGGGAAGACAGACAATAAAACATGTTAATGAGAAGTAAAATGAAGCAGGGGAGGGGTAGGGAGTGCTGGGAATGGTGAGTGGGGGAGGGATGCTGCTATTTTAAATAGAGGAGCTGGAGAGTGCCTTAGTGGTGAGGTCACTCACTTTAGAAAAGGGACCTGACAGAGGCAGCCAGTCCTGTGGGTATCTGGGACAAAGAACATTTCAAGCAGCTTTTTACATAGTTCACACATATTTCTGGTAAATAAAGGGGAAAACATCTTTCCTGTTCCACTATTCTTTGGGACATTTGAAATCACATTCCTGATGGAGGGTTAGTTAGTTCACAGCTACAGAATAGCCTGAAAAATATCTTCTGTGGAAAGTGGGGACCAGAAAAGAAAAATTTTAGGGAAAAAAAAAGGGATTTGTGCAGGTCAACACTTAGAAAAATGTCCAATCTTTGCCTTTTCAATAGTGTTTTAGTGAACTATGTAAAAAAAAACTATGATGGAGAGATAGGTTGAATTGCTTAAAAAACAAAACATTGCTTGGATCTTACCTAAAATATGTACTAATTATAGATTTTTGCCTGGAAAGGACATGAATGAGCCATACATTTAACACAAAATTATTTCTAATCTTTAACCTTTATTAAATGCATGAACCTGTATTTCATACAAAAAAGGCTAACAATCTATGCATAAGCTTTAATTTTATGACAAATGATTATTTCTACTGAAGTGTTTCTACACTTATATATTATGGAAAAGACAAAAATTTTTAAGATACTTACAGAAATCAATTTATTACCAATGCTTTTGAAGTAAAAGAAATTTAACTTTCCTCTCATATAGAAAAAAGGACTAGAAACATAATATTTTTATTTCAATCTGTAAAACACACTTCTCTTACCTTAAGTTAAACTGCCAAGGGATTAATCCTTAAGAGTTTAAAATAAAAGATGACATTATACTTATAGACAAGGTTTCCATGGGACAAAACCACTGTAATTGCAGCTTCATAAAGAACAATCATGCAGCACAAGGCGGCCTTTTTTTCTCTTGGGGTTTTATATAACCAACAAAATCCTCAAAAGTGGAGATAATCTGAATAGGATTTGAGTTCCATTTTAACTCAAATTCACCATCTCTCAATTTACATGATCAAATACAGGGTATTCTGGCATCACCTCAGTCACTCAGCAGTAAGGGAAGATGGCCTCTAGAGTGTATACAACATGGAGCATCTCCTCTAGGGATAAGCCGAAGACTTTCAGGGGCTGTTAAAATATTAAATTCTTTATATACTAAGTTTTATGTCCAGAAATGCAACAATAATGGTTACATTCCTTTTCAAAAATGGAGCCTGGTTTCTAGACAAATTAATGTTGCATCAAGAAGCACAATTGCTCCTTTCTGAAAAACTAGAAGTTCTAAAGTCCCAGGTTCTTTCTAAATCTTTCCAGATTTCTTAGTCATAAAATTCCTTCCTTTTTGAGAAGCCTGGGGATCTTTAAGAACAGAGCCATCAGGAGAGAGGAGGATGGAATGCTTACTGAAGATTGGAAGGTGGACGGTAGGATTCTTCCAAATCCCCCAGACATGTATTTCTATGACCCGAACTGAGTAAACAAGTCATATGGTTTCTTGAAATGCCCAGGCCATATTAAGTTACACTGCCAGGAATGTTATCTAATACTGACACTGAATTATGGCTTTTAATAACAGAGTCTGGAATTCCTGGCTATTGGAGGTCTGTCTGCCATTAGAGAGTCAGGTGAAGAAGCAGTTCGTGCCACAAAAGTAAGTACATAAACACTAAGTGTGGAGGGTGAGATTGTTTGGCCTGGGAGGTTAAGAACAAGCGTAAATGATATTTTCCTCTTAAGACACATAGAGAAAAGCAAAGTGGAAACTGAGGCTCTTAAGTGTTTCTTAAATATCCAAATGATAGAAAATCACGGGTGCTCAGGCTTCAGAAGACCCTTAAGGTATCAGCCAGTGGAACCCTGTGCACGACTCCTACATTCAGCAATTCCACAACAACCCCGTTCAATTTCAATCTGAACACAAGAGAAAGCTTCATCTACCCCAGGAAGCCTCTCCCCCTCATACAGTTCTATCCCTGTGAACATTTCCCTTTACTAAAAGAAGTCTGCTTTCTAAAACTTCTCTTCATTAACCCTGGTTTGACTCCATAAAGCGAGGGCCCCAAATACACTGGCCTTGGGGTTGAGGCAGGGGCATAAAGGAGTGGCACAGGCCAGAAGTGATGGGGACTAGGGCCAACTGAAGAGCACACTGCCCATATCAATGGCTAGCCACTGTTCTGCTCCAGCCGGCTGCTGCCATGTGGGACACGGGTCCCTGTCGTCACTTTTTGTGATGAAGAGCCAGAAATCTGAATTTTAGTGGAAATATCTTGATTTTTGAATGTATAAGGAATTATGGAGTTCAAACAACTCTTAGTGATCAACTAACCAAAACCTTTTATAGGGAGAGAAAACGGAGATCCAGAATAGAAAAAGCGACTGACCCCAAGCCAGTTAATCAGAGGCATGCCTGAAGGCAGAGAGCCCTAAACATAAGGTCCCATCTCTTCCAGCACAAAAATGCAGCGTGTGAGTCAACAGTGCATCCAGCCCATAGACTTGTTAAAGTATTCTGAACTAAGAAATCAGCTTTAGCTCACTTCCTGTTATCCATTAAGTCATCACAGTCCACGTCTAGTTTTTATAGCATCCTTTCAAGTTGCGAGAATATGAAGGAGCAGTTATAAGCACAGGCTCAGGAGATACACTACTCAGGTTTGCAAGCCTGGTTCCACCACTTGCCACCCGCAGGGCACCTCTCCTGTCCAGGCTTCATTCAGTTCCTTGGTCTGTGAAACGGGGATAATAGTACCCACCTGAGTGTTGTTGGGAGAATTAAATGAGCTAATACGCATAAGGTGCTTACAACACGCCTGACAGAGTAAGCACTCCATGGCCAACATTATTACTTCCCAGAGAGAGAACTACAATATGCTAAAAAAGAGAGTTAATGCAAACATACTAATTAAAGCAAAACCACACATGTCCTAGAAAATTAGGAGTCCTGAAAAAAAATTATAGCAGCTAGTCCCTTTAGAGAGGTTAAGGCAAAGGTAGCCTTTAGAAATTAAAATACCGGCCACAAATGTAGCATGAACCCATAAATTAAACTCTTAGCACCCACCAAAACAAGAAAGTGTCAATAAGCTTCCTGTTTTCTCCTCCAACCTTGGTCAAGTCCTAATATACAAAGGATATACTGCATCCTGGGCTCCTCCTCACCAAGCTGAGCTTACTCTCTAAACAATTCAACCATCTCTTCCCTTCTGTTGTCTCTAAGGACTATTAGGGACCAAGTCCCTCAAAAGTTCTTCCATTCAGCTAGACATTTAGTCTTCTCATTTCCCTTTCACTATACACTAGCAATAGACGAAGAGAGCAAATACATTCTTAAAAAAAAAAAAAGAAATGTATCCTTCCTTAAATGTCACAACCCACTCACAAACTGTCTCCACACACTCATAGATCTACCATGTATATCATGCAGGTCCCTGCTAGGAGATTTCAATTTAAGCCAAGAGAAAAAGCACATACGCAACAGGAGAATCCTCAAATGTTCACCAACCATCAGAGGGAGCTGCAATACCCTGTCTCAAATCACAGAAGCCACGAACAGAAATTAGCACTACCGCTCTGGTCTCCAAAGCAGGACAGGGTAAATAAAGCGACCTTTCCCAGGGCCTCAGTGCACCCTAAGGGTCTGATGATCCAGTTTAAGGCTCTGTGTATCACCGTGTACAATGCTTACAAGGGTTACATTTATTGACTGCTAGGTGCTGGCTACAGAGCTAAGCACTGTACAGGTACTCATTTAATTACCATACGAACCAAGGTAGGTACTGTTATCTCATCTCACAAACAGGGAAACTGAAGCCCCTGAGGTGTGCAGTCACTTGCTGAAAGTACAGTGAGAGGGGCACCAGGGTGGCTCAGTGGTTTAAGCGTCTGCTTTGGGCTCAGGTCATGGTCCCAGGGTCTCGGAATCAAGCCCCGCAGCCGGCTCCCTGCTCGGTGGGGAGCCTGTTTCTCCCTCTCCCTCTGCCCCCTCCCCCTGCTTGTGCATGTGCGCACTCTCTCTCAAATAAATAAAATCTTTAAAAAAAAAAAAAAAAGATACACAGTAAGAAAGCAGGAGAGCGAGGACACAAACCCAAGTGGTTGGCTCTAGAGGTTACACTGATTAACCACTTCCCAAAATTGCCACTACAGATTTCTGGTAGGACTTTCCTCAGACTGTAGCCTAAGAAGGTTCACAGGCATCTGACCAGCTCCAAGGAGATAAGCGGGGTGTCGGGGCCTTTACCTTGCCCCTGACAGTTCACTTCTGGGACTCTCACTGGCAGAAGCAACATTCCCATATAGCTTTTACTCAAGGAAAACTTAGAGGCTCTCTAAAGCACAAAGAAGGCACTTCTCCACATCCTTTTATAGGGGACATGTAAAATCTGTGGTCTGTGGGAAGAGGTAGATTTTTCTCTATTAATCTCTCTTCTGGTCAGACAAAAAGTGTATGAGCTCAAAGTCCAGGAAAAGACAAGTGATGGCTAGCAAGGAGAAAAGGAGCAAAATGAAAAGCGGAAAAAAAGAAAATCAAGAGTATGTTAAAACTATTAGTCCCCAAGGAAATGCAGCTTAAAACCACAATGAAGATACCACTCTTCAACAGTTTGGCCAAAGTAAAAAATGTAACAAGTGTTAATGAGGATATAGAGAAAATGGAACCCCCATATAGTGCTGGTGGGAGTGTGAAATGATGCAGTTGCTTTGGAAAACAATCAGGCAGTTCCTCAAAAGGTTGTGAAGGACCCAGACATTCCACTTCTACGTATATACCCAAGAGACATGTCCACACACAAACTTGGACACAAACATTCGTAGCAGTATTATTCATAAAAAGCGGAAGTTACCTAGATGCCCATTAATTGATGAATAAATGAAATGTGGTATATCCGTACAAAATATGTGCAACAAAAAGGAATGCATACATGCTATAGCATTGATAATGAAAGAAGCAAGGTCACATAAAACCGCATATTACATGGTTCCATTTATAGATCTTCCTCAGCTTACAATGGCATTACCTCCCAATAAACCCATTATAAGTTGAAAATGCACTTAGTACACCTAACCTATGATCATAGCTCAGACTAGCCTCCCTTAAACATGTTCAGAACAATTGGTCCACAGTTGGGCAAAATCATCTAACACAAAGCCTATTTTATAATGTGTTGAAGATCTCATGCAATTTTTTTTTAAGATTTTTATTTATTTGACAGAGACAGAGCGAGAGAGGGAACATAAGCAGGGAAAAAGAGGGAGAAGCAGGCTTCCCGCCGAACAGGGAGCCCGATGCGGGGCTCAATCCCAGGACCCTGGGATCATGACCTGAGCCGAAGAGACGCTTAACGACTGAGCCACCCAGGCGCCCCAAAGATCTCATGTAATTTATTGAATGCTGCACTGAAAGTAAAACAGAATGGTTATATGGGTACGGAAAGGTTGTTAAGTGTATCAGTTGTTTATCCTCCTGACTGAGTGGCTGGGAGCTTCAGGGGGCTGCCGCTGCCGGGCATTATAGAGGATCAAGCTGCATATTGCTAGCCCAGGAAAAGATCAAAAATCAAAATTCAAAGTACAGTTTCTACTTAGTTGTATCACTTTTACACCATCATAAAGTCAAACTATCGTAACTCTAACTCAGGGAACCATCTGTAAATGAAGTGTCCAGAATAGGCAAATATGCAGAAAGTAGATTAGTCATTGCCTAGGGCTAGGGGGTTGCGGAGGAATGAGGAGTAACTGCTAAGGCACAGAGGGTTTCTTTTTGGAATTAGTGGTGAGGGTTGTACAATTCTCAGTATAGTAACAGCCGTTAAATTGCATACTTTAAGTGTGTGACTTGTAAATGTGAATTCTCTCTCCATAAAGCAGTCATTTTTTAAAAGACTTAAAAACTGGTTACCAAGTAAAACTACTAGTGTATTCCAGGAGAATCCGTGTCTTTGTAAATGAGAGACCATAATTGCAGAAGTTGTAGAAACCCAAAATCATTTCAGCAAGGAAAAAAAAAAAATCAGAAAGTCTATATGGAAAGGGGAAGGGGAACCGATTTAATTTCAAGGTAGTGGGTGTGTTGGGGTCATATCACCCCAAATGCATAGATATTATACGATGGGATGCATAACTAAATTCTGACCTGCTCATCTGAAAGCTATCAGTTCCAAAAATAAAGGATTTAGAGGAGAGGTGAGATTTAAAAACAAGAAAACAGGCAAAGGCTGACATTAGTTAGCTTTTTGGAGA
Source organism: Halichoerus grypus (assembly GCF_964656455.1). Taxonomy (NCBI): domain Eukaryota; kingdom Metazoa; phylum Chordata; class Mammalia; order Carnivora; family Phocidae; genus Halichoerus; species Halichoerus grypus. The sequence goes on from NC_135714.1 coordinate 120,570,244, forward strand.
CTCTAAAAGTTTACAAATGTAAGGATCCTCTAGCATGTTGCACCCCAGGTTCACAAAATAAGAATATGGATTTGAGCCTAAAATATACACCATTTCCTAAGATGAATTTAGAAATCGGACTTAAATTAACTAGAAGTAGTAGAGCCTTCAAGTTCTGGAGCTAAGGGTAAGACATGAACAGCGAGATCAGTGCTGGGATCTCAGTGTTTGAAATTTGGGAAAAATATTTAAAAGTGAAGGGTCTGCCAAGCCACCCAGTCATGTATCTCCTTAATAATGAGTCTGTAGCAGAAATCAATGCAATCTCTGACTAAAGTGAATACAGAGTCCTAAGGTGGCAATATGTCAAATGACAATATGGAAGTTTCATGGCCATTAGCTGACACTGCGTTAACACATTTTCGGAAACAGAATAATAGAGAACTTTGTTTACATTTTTTAGCCTTTAACTTTCAAACTATTACCAAACTGTTTACTCCCACTCTGTGTTAAGCATCATTTGTATGGAAAAAATCAGCCTACTGCTTTCTTTAAGAACAGGCAAGTCATTAATTGATCCAATGTGTTGGCAGTTGTGGAGAACCTTTTCAGACAGGAACAAATGATGCCTCTTTCTGTTCAAAGAAGCCAAGTTTAACATTTCACGCATACGCACAGAGAAACATTTAAGGAATCCTGCTAATTAGCTAACAATCCTCTTGGAATTTACAGAACCAAAAAAACCTTCACAACCCCTCAAGTCAGAGTTTAGATATTAAATGTTTAAAGATACTTTACATGACCTAAAGTGCTCCTCCATAGTCCTCCAAATCCTTGAATATCATAAAGTTTAAGTAGTGCTCCTAGGACTCAATGTTGGGGTACAATCTTTTCCCCCACAAAACTGCTGAGCTCCAAGAAAATATATCAAGTGCTCCTAAATGCTGTATCATAGCGTTTCTAAGTGAACTGCCTCTCCTCTTCATTAAGGGGCTGCATTTTTCTGGCCTATGTGTTAAAAAGCACTGAACTTTCCCCATTTCACCTGTTTGTGTTAAGCTTGACAGGTTCCTTGTTGAAGGCAGCTGGTGTTGATTACCAGAGGCAGACCAATGCTATACCTCATTAACAGGTGATAACAGCTCTCAGAAGGAAAACTTGTTCCCAAGAATGCACCCCCCCAACAATACAGCCAAAGCTTGGTGTTTCATTTCAGTAGCATCACTGTTTATTAAGAAAATGACATTTTTGATCAGGCAACTCCAGTCAGAAAATGCATCTGTCATTTCTATCCCCCCGCCCCCTTATGGATGCTACGGCCTCAATCCAGGAACCCCTCTGGGGAAGGAGGGCCCAACTCAAGAAGGCCAGTCTGCTAAAAGTAGCTGGTTATGGCGGAGAAGCTTGGAGAGGTTTTTTTGTTTTATTCCTACCGCGGAAGCAGTGGTATGTCAGGCCTATGGATAAATAAATACGAGTTTCAGGGCAATAATGTATTTCTAGCCCTGGCATCCCTCAATCATTAAGAAAAGCTTATTCTTTCTACCCTGAAGTCGCCTCATTCTCGCCAAAAAGAAAGCCTTCAGCATAATCTCCCAATTAGGCAAAGGATAATGCAATACTGGAAAACTAGGCATAACTTTATGGCCACCATGCTCTTCTTGGCTGGTGGAGGATTATTTACCATCGTGCCTGCACGTCAGCTTCTCCGAATGACACAACACAGGACTTTTATTATTATTTACGATGTGCGTCACCCAGCGGGGGGGGGGGGGCTCTTAATCTCCCACGAAGGGCTGAAACCTGACTTGAAGGAGCAAGTTAGCGGTGGTGAGCTGCCAGCACCAGTAACCCTACCCGCCTCCTGACACACAAACGCCTGCATCAGGAGTGTACCTGATGCACACACTAGTGCAGAGCTATCAGATCTACCGGTTCCAAACAGGTGCGGGGCCGGTCAATAAATATGCAATATGCGAGCCCTGCTCCCAAACTTCACCTTCCAGATCCTCCTCGGGAAAGTTAGCCCACCTCGGCGAACCCACGTCGCAGGAGCGCTATGCTAATCGGAACACACTCTCTGGTACCCCCCCTTTCCCCGATCCGATTAGTCCTGCTCTGTAAACCCCCCGAAGTAACGCGAAGCAAAACTTAATAGGCACAGGGAACAGAGACGCGTCTTCTCCGCAGACTTCCCAGAAAGGAGCTAATCGGCAGGCGCTGGATCCTTCTCGGCACCTACATCCCCTGGGGCTTCCCCCTCCCCCGCGCCCGCTGCGCACCCGCCGGGGGCGCTTACCTGCATGGGACATGGTGATGGTCTCGTTGGTGTTGGAGCCCACGTTGAAGATGACCACCGCGGAGGCGTTCTGTAGGAACGCGTTCCGGATCTTATCCCTGTACGTGCAGTTGCCTTTGGGGATGAGGGCTATCCAGTTCTTGCCGTGCGCCGGGGCGGCGAACTTGGTGTTGGGGTCGCAGGCTAGGCGGTCGTGGGCCGAGCTAGCCATGACCACCTCCCCGCGGGCGTCCTGCTTGGGCGAGTGCTCCCCGTAGCGCCCGCACTCAGTCTTCTCGGTGTGCAGCTCGGTGCCGCCGCCGCCCGCCACTCCGGGCCCGGGGTCCGGCGCGGGCTCCGCGTAGGTGATGTTCACGAAGGCGGTGTACCATTCCTCCTTCTCAGCCACGGTGAAGTCCAAGCAGAGCAGATGCACGAAACAAAAGGAAAGCAGCCATGTTGAGAGAGCCAGACTGCGGCACGCTTGGATGAGAGACCTTGCCATCTTTATCCGCCGGGGCCCCCTTCCCGCCCCCCGCGCCCTCCCCCCGCCCCGTCCCGTCCCTCCTCCCCAGCCCCGGCCAACCCTGGGCCGGCGGCTTCTCCTCCTCCTCCTCCTCCCGTTCACTCCGGGGACCCGCGGGCCCGCGGCCGGGACGCGCAGCCGCCGCGGGGGCCGGATTCCGAGCGAGGGGATGGCGCCGGCCCCTTCCCCTTTCAGCTGGAGCGTGGCGGTTGCATTTCGCTTCAGCGGCGCTGGAGGGGCGCGGGCGGAGGAGGCGCTTGGGCTTGCGGAGGAGTCCAGCGGCCGAGTGTCCGGCTCCTTGGCGCGGCTTCTGCTTCTCTCATAGGGGTGGCAGGGGCCCCAGGAGCTGCGGGGTGGCGGCTCCGCGCGCTCCGGCCCCGGCGGGGGCGGGCGCGGCTGCTCGAAGCCCGAGGTGCTGCCGCGAGCGTCCCGGCCGCCGCCGCCGCCGCCGCCGCCGAGCGCTCCGGCGAGTGGATCCGGCTGCTAGCGCGGCGGCAGCTTCTGCGGCGCGCCGGCTCCCTAGCGCTGGGGACGCTGCGCTCCTCTCTTCGCCGGGTGGCCGCACCAGGGACACACTTGCCGGAGAAGGGACGGCTCGGGGGCAGAGGGAGAGAGCGGCCGGAGGGGAGTACGAAGTCTGTGTATGTCCGTATATGTTTGTGTGTGTGTATAATGTGTGCGTGCAAGGAGGAGCTTAGTGTGATGTCAAAGATTCTGGGCTCCGCTTGCCACGCTCCCTCGGTCTTTCTTGATGGGCGGCAGCGACCCCTGGCGGGTCTCAAATTCAACCCCGTCTCGGACTTGGTCCAGGTGGGGGGCAAAAGGGGAAGCGACCCCTAAGCCTATGCGTGCAGGAACAACTTCCTGCGCCTTAAATATAGCGAAACGAGCGTGCCTCTCGTAAACAACCTTATCCTGTGCAGGAGAACTGCAGCGAGCTCCCTAATTACCCACCCTAGGGCCAAAGGCTAAGGCAAATTGGTAGCGAGGGCCTTCCAACACCACACCTGGAGTATCTAGGGCAGTGACGATCAAATTTAAGTGTGTATAAGCATCACCTGGAGGGGGATGTTAAAGCTCAGACTGATGGGCCCTGCCACAGAATTTCTGATTCACTACATCTGGGTTAGGGCTCCAGAACATACCTAACAAGGTCCCAGGTGATGCCCATGCTACTGGCCTAGGGACCACTCTATTAGAGGGAGTATAGGTATGGGTTTCTTTCCTCCCATCTGGAAGCAAACATGTGACATTTGTTTTCTTACAAAATGGGTGTTTCTATATAAGAAAAGAAACCGAGTGAGCTATTTCTCCACTGTGTTTATTTGGGTTGTCATGACTGGTAGTGTCAACAGGCAAGGGAGGTTTCTTTGTGTTATTGTTTATCGTGTGTTCTTCGGGTAGAGAGAGAAATCACAACTAGTCAGCAGAGAGTACAGCCCCTTCAAGTAGTGTTCTTCAAACTGTCACAGCACAGTCCCTTGCCATTTAAATGTTTGGATGGTTGTTATACTTTACACCCACAGTTTCCTTGGCTTGAGATACCTGCCGTATAAAATCTCTAAGATAATGCGAGTGATGGTTCTCAATCACTCACGTTGAACTTCCCACCTGGCATTCTTTCAGAGAACCCAGGACTCAATGATGAACAAAAGCCCGCCTTTTCCCTAAGACCTTAATATGTTTGCAGCTTTCTGTTAATGACAGTCCCCCAGCACAACCTCTCTTTTTCCAGCAGCAGTGCAAGCAGCTGGTGGCTGTTTGGGGGAGAGCAAGGAGCCCCAGCTATACCCAAATTAGAAGCAGGCACAAGAAGAACTACTTAGAAGAATTCGTCTCTATGGTATTTGATGTGCTGGTTTTGTGTGTTTTCCTAACTTACTCATTTTAGAAAATAGGCTTCTAGGCAATTGGGACAGTGCTTTTTATAGTACCTAATGCCAAGGAGGCAGACATGGAGACTGTCTGGCTGTTGGTCCCTGAATCACCAGAGATCCGAGGGAAGAGTTCATTGGCTGACAACTCCTAGCTAGGTTCTGTGCAGATGCCTTAGCAAACCAGGGTGGTTCCCCAAACCTCTCTATCTCTTAGCAGTTTTTCTCCAGCCACAACACTTGGGGAATCTGTGTCATTAAGAATGTATGATTACCGGGGTGCCTGGGTGGTTCAGTTGGTTAAGCATCTACTTTCAGCTCAGGTCATGATCCTGGGGTCCTGGGGTCGAGCCCCATGTCGGGGGGGGGGGTCCCTCTCAGCAGGGAGTCTGCTTGTCCCTCTCCCTGTGCCCCTACCCCCGCTTGTGCTCTCTATCTCTCTCAAATAAGTAAATAAAATCTTTTTTACAAATAAAAGAATGCATGACTACTGCTTATCCTTTCTTTCTCTTAGAAAAGTTAGAGATTAAAGAAATGACAGGGTCAAGGAGGCAGCATCCTGGCTGGGAGTTGATTAATTACAGGGACATTGGGCAAATAAGTAAAATATTGAATATAATGGGAGCTAGGTTTCTTAGTGTTGGAAAAAATTTACAAATATGGAAAGAAAGAAAGCTCTGAAGAACTCCAGAAGTGTTGGATTAGTTTAAAAATGGGTGTGAAATCACACACACATATATACCATACTCTTTTTATTCAGAGGCTGGAAACAATGGATACATCAAATGGCCAAAAGTTCTTGGTTTCTATGTCCCATCCTCCAGTAAAAGAAACCAGGGAAAATCCCCAGTAAGCTTGGAATCTCTTATAGCGCAGTGCTCAAAGCATTATGGCCAGCATGCCAAAAGGACACATGAGCCAGCTGGATGGAGCTCCCACTGACCAAATTGGAACAATTCGAGTGTAAAAATAAATAATGATAGTAACTGATTACAACCTGTTGGATAAAACCGGAATCCATGAGTCTGTGCTAATATAAATGAATAAATAAATAGTAAATAGTGATAGAATAAATAGAGAAGGGACAGCTCTTCCTGATGGCAGAATTTGAACTAATAAGATTGATGAAAATAGAAAGTCACTATTCAGCAGTGTTGATTAATCAGTCAGGAGTCAGTGGATGCTAAGGCTGGTGGGTGGATGTTTGATGTATAGCAGGATGTACAGTTAGCCTGGTCTTGAAGTACCTCCTGAAAATGCTTATTGATTACAAGGGGGGAAATAGTGGATGTATTGACGAGAACCCTGGAAGACACCAAATTGACCAGGGGAACAAGAGGAGCATCGCCGATAGTAGAGTGAGTCACATCACGTGCCTCATGTGATGTGCTGACAAGAACACAGCATCATCCCTGTGACATCTCTTGCCAAGAACACCTGGCCTGAATCTGGACATGGGGAAACATTGGGTAGACCCAAGGTGAGAGGCAGCCTATAAAATGAAAGGTTTGTATTCTTTAAAACTCTTAAGCTCGTGAGAGACAGAAAGACAGAAGAACTAATCAATCCAAATTGAAGGAGACTCAAGAGCCGTGACAACTCAATGCAACAAATGATCCTAGTTTGGCTCCTGGACCAGAAAGGAAAAATGTAACAGTTGGCCAAAATTGAATGCAATCTGTGGATTGGATGGTAATGTCTTCCCAGTGCTGGTTACCTGATTTGAATGTGTATATTGTAGCTATGAGAAGAAGGTTCTTGTGGGAGGATATGCTCTGAAGTATCAAATAGTGATGAGGCATTCTGTCTGCAACTTGCTCTTAGGTGGTTCAAAAAAAAAAAAAGTGATGATAATCTGTCTATAAGATCTTGGTTTCCACTAGCCACTATTGCAGAGAAGCTGGAACCCAATTCATGATAAAATAAAAAGTCAAAAGTCTACTTTGGAGGGGGGAGTGGTTAATAAATCTGTTTCCAGTTTTGTGCTAATGATTCTCTTCCTTTCCAGGAGCATTATTTGACCCACGGAGCTGGATGTATGCTAGGGAATAGGACAGGTAAGGTTTTTGCTCTTGTGGAGTTTACATTCGGGGCTGGAAGAAACACATTCTTTTATGTTTTAGATTATATCAAGTAATAACAAGTGCTAGTGAAGAAAATGGCAGAGTGAGAAAGGGTGACCTATTTCATATAAGGTGCTATTTTACATCAAGGTCAGTGGCTCTGATTCCATGACCTTTGAACAGAATCCTCAAAGTATGGGATCTGTGTGTATATTTGGGGGACTGGTTGTACCTGGAAGAGGGAAGCATGAATACAACAGCCCTGAGGTGAGACTGTATTTGCTGTGCTCGAAGAAGAGCAAGGAGACCGCTAAGGTTGGAGAGGAGTGAGAGAAAGAGAAAAAGGCCAGAGAGCTGGGTGGCCCATCATACAGTCTTGGAGTCCAAGGTAAGAACACCTTGGATTTTATTCTGAGTAGGAGGAAAAGTCTTTGGAGAGTTTTGAGCAGGGAAATGACATAGTCTGACATATTTTAAGAGGTTTATTCTGGCTGTATTGGCACAAGAATGGGAGCAAAGAGAACAAGCAGGCGTTAATAATAATAATTCAGGAAGCAGCGGATTGTGACCTGTGCTAGAAAGGTGGCAGTGAACAAGGGGAAAAGCGATTAGATCCTTAATATATTTTGAAGATGGAATAAACAGTATTCTCTAGTGCATTTAAAATGTAGGATGATGGGGCGTCTAGGTGGCTGAGTCGGTTAAGTGCCTGATTCTTGATTTCTGCTCAGGTCATGATCTTGGGATCATGGGATGGAGCCCCACATTGGGCTCCATGTTCAGCGGGGAGTCTGCTTGGGATTCTCTCTCTCTCTCTCTCCCTCTGCACCTGCCCCCCTTCTCTCAAATAAATAAATCTTAAAAAAATAAAAACAAAATACAGTATGAAAAAAAGAGAGGATTTCAGAAGGACTCTACAGTTTGGAGCCAAAGCAACTGGCAGAATGGAGTTGTCATTTTCTGAGATGAGAAAAGTTGTCAGAGGAGCTGGTTGAGGTCAGAATCAAGAGTTTTGAATAGGAGGTTCGAGGTGCCTAGAGATATCCGAATGGCAATTTCACATAATTCGCTTCAGCATAGACTCCCAGAAGGAAGATGGCTGGATCAAAGCACATGAACGGTTTTCAAGTTATTGACACATGCAGGATGGCTAAACTGCTTTTCTAAAGGTTGGCCTCACTTGATATCCCATGTCCTGGAGTAAAGTGAGCTCCCTAAGTTTTGAAATATCACCAGAAGACAGCTTAGTGGTGAGTCCCAACTGGAAGGGGGACTCTCTCTACCAGCCAAGCAGCCCAGGCCAAATAGAATTTATAAGTTTCTCCAGGGCTCTTTAGTGGAGGAAGATATTCTTGTTTTGATAAAGGGTAGAGGTAGATCTGACTTAAATGCATGAAACGTGCATGTGTCTGAGTCAGAAACAAAGAGCAACCCCCGCAGGGAATGCCAGAGCCCCGTTTCTCCAAATGTCAGCCCATAGGACTTTCCTTATGGACCTCTCCGCCTTGACATTGCCTTTGCATCTTGCCATTAATGTACGCTGCTTGTTCAAAAGAAATTCCACCATAGACTTCAAAAAAAAAAAAAAACTTGTTTTAAGTAATCTCTACACCCAATGCAGGACTCAAACTCACAACCCCGAGATTAAGAGTCACATGCTCTAACAACTGAGCCAGCCCGGTGCCCCTTTCCTGCAGACTTTTAAAAAATTAATGTAAACATTTTAAAATACATTTCCTCCTACATGTACATATTTTAATGATCTAATAGAGTTTAATGTGGAGAAGTTTCAATATACAGGGTTTGATCTATATTGTATTTTTCATTTTACATTGATTGTAATTTTTAAAAATCGATGCCCATTTAATTTTACAGCATAGGTCCTTTTTTCACAGTGAGTTCCTAAATAACTATCCCCATGACTGACAGGAAGGGAAACCCTTCAAAACATGACTGTGAAGGGCGAAGAATCTTCAAAATATAATAAGGGATTCACAGGCTCGTATGTGTAAGGACTGGCATTATTTTTTAAATTGATTTCCTATGGAGAAACAGCCTATGGTATTTAGTTTCATATGGTCTGTCCTAAAGATATTTTCCTTTTCCCCATCTTCCATATTTGTTTGGAGGGGAAGTACAATGCGCTGGAGTGGAGGAATGAGGGCTTTGATGCCAGGCGAACCAGGGTTAGAGCCTCAGTCCTGCCCCCGGGGGTGATTTCACCTTGCTGAGACAATTTTCTCTTTAAACCTGGAGTGATTACACCTCCTCCCAGGACTGTTGGAAGATTCTCAAGGGCAGCGAATGTTGGGCACATAGAAAAGTGAGAGAGACTCCAAGGACAGGTCAGGACAAGAGTAATAGGAGCGAACAGAATCTAGAAAATTTAGTGTCCAGAAACATTTAAAGAAAGTCAATTTATTCATTTATGTGTATGCAGTCACCTAACTTGTGTTAGTTCCTGTGCTGGATGCTAAGAGGTAGAGGACCTCTTTCAAGGAATTCAGAATCTGGTTTTTGGGACAGACATTATCATCCAAGGGGACTGTGAAAGTAGAATGCGGTAGCTTTTAACCAGATATATAAGAAGAATTCAGTGAGAACAAAAAGAATTCTACATGGAAATGACAAAATGCAGGGAAGATTGAACCAGGTTGATTCTGTATCACATTTAATAGAGATAACTTTACTGAGGACTGGGACTATTCCTGCTTATATTCCAAGCATCTGCTAAAATGTCTAATGATACAGTAAGCATATAGTAAGCATCAACACATGTGTTGAATAATAAATAGTAATGAAGAGTTTCAACTTTTTTTTTTAGACGGTGGGGAAGGGCAGAGGGAGAGGGAGAGAGAGAATCTTAAGCAGGCTCCACACCCAGCAGAGCCCAACCCCGGGGCTCTATCTCACGACCCTGAGATCATGACCTCAGTCGAAATCAAGAGTCAGATGCTTAACTGACTGAGCCACCCAGGCGCCCCAAGAGTTGCAACTTTTGAGCACTTAATATATATGCAGGCACTATTTCTTCTAAGCACTTTACATAGATGGTCTTATTTAATTCTTGGGATGACTTTATGAGGTAGGTATCATTGGTCCCATTACATAAATGAGGAAACAGAAACTCAAAGAAGCAGAGTAACCTGCCTGAGGACATGCAACTAGGAACTGCAGGAGTGGGGATTTGATTACCAGAAGTCTGTCTCCAGGCTCTGGGCTTAAGAGCTATACTACCACATTGGTATTCTCTTTGCTTTAGCTATTCACCATCTTGTTCATTAACTTGACTCCATCTTATAATTCCACTTCTTTTGCCTCTGGTCAATTTCTTTGTTCACTGCAGTCAGGCTGTGTTCACTTTTACCTCCATCCATAGGCAATTTACCACGTTACTGGTGGGGGGCTGGTCCTGCTTCTCTGTGACCCAAGTACTAGCTACACAGGCAGAGCGGGAGAACTTCCGGCATCCAACAATCCCCGTAATTTACTTACTTACTTACTTACTTACTTACTTACTTACTTATTTATTTATTTATTTATTTATTTATTTATTTATTTATCTTAGAGTGAGAGACAGATTGAGCATGCTAGCGTGGGGAGGAGCAGAGGGAGATGGACAAGCAGACTCTGCACTGAGCACAAGCCAGACTGGGGGCTCCATTGAAGGACCCGGAGATTACCACCTGAGCCAAACCAAGAGTCGGAGGCTCAACTGACTGAGCCACCCAAGCGCCCCACCCCCACCCACCCCATCCCACCCCCGCCCCAACTTCTGCTGCAAGTACTAGCTACAGATGGAAATGGAAGGTTATAGAAAGTTTTCTTGGAGAGTGTGCAGAAAAGTAACAATATTCCTTTCTTGGCTCTTTGTTCCCTTACCAATTTCTCAAATTTCAGAACAATTGCATACTTTGCTAAAAATAACCTTTTTTTCTTTTTTGTTCCTTTGAATTATCAAATGAGCTCCTCTTAGTTCAGTCTTTGATACAATTTTGACTTTTAATTTGGGCTTCTTTATCCTTCTCATTAACCAGAACCTTTCCAAACAATTTTATGGCGTGAAATGTTTTGAGTGACTAGAAATGGAAAGTCAGCCTAGAAAAATTCACTTGGGACTTCAGCCAAAACCAACAGAAAACTTTTTCACCACAATACATCTGTTTCTTTTTACTTTTTCATATTATTTTTTCATATGGTTATTCATTGTTTTTTTTTTTTTTTCTAAGTGATTATGTTTCATTGGGGACATTTTTAAAAACTGGCTTCTTTTTGTTCTCCATGCTTTTAAAGATCATTTTATCCTCTTTCACCAGAAAGCTGGGATGGGAGAGGATGTATCTACAGGCCAAGACACTCAGAGGATTGCATGCTGACTGACCATAACAGCTGTTGGACACCAGCAGCTTTCAACTATACTTTGTTAGAATTCTCGAAGCGGGGAGAATCCAGGCCCTTTCCTGCCCTTGCCATTTGGCCGCCATTTGGGAGGATGCTTTTATAGTTTCCCTTTTAGGATGAAGCCCATTGCATGGGGCAGGTGAATAGCTATCAGCACAATTGAGGGAGAAGGCCTCAGGCCTGAAGGACACAGGTGTCAGCGTCTTAATCCCAGCTTCGTGCCTAATTTGCTATGTAGGTCAAGACTGCAGGACGACTAATCACTCATTTGGGCATACTTTCCCTTTGACACTAATTCCTAAACATCCATTGAGCTGTAGTCACACGGACCCATCCCAAGACCACAGCATTAATATATTTCCACTGACTGATTCTCTCACCACATGGTAAGGTCACTGAGTAGGAACAAGGGATAGAATATAACATTTGTGTGTTTCGCGCCATCAGCCAGGCTCTCTGCTGGTTGTCATCTAAGTGATCCAGGCTGAATTCTTGCCACGGTGCTGCCAGCGACTGACGTGGGAGCTGAGACCGCCCCTCCCGAGTCTCTTCGGTCTTCTGTAAAATGAGGGTGTCAGAACTGATGATTTCTACAGACCCCTCCAACTCTCACTTGCTGTGAATTTCATGATTCTCTCAATCAGGTCACATACAACCGTGTATTTCCTTTCCTATTATTGTTGCTCTTAGGCTTGACTCTGTTAATGTCTCCCAATGGATCCCAAGAACTAACTTGGAATTTCTAGCTACTCAATACTCTTGACAGAAGAACAGACCTCCTGTCTTTGGACATGCTTTCCTCCTTGAGTAGGATGGGAATGAAACTTTGAGAAAGGCGACACTAGCATGCCCAGCCAGTTCATCCCATTACACCATGGAGAGCACTGGGGTGACAGGAGTTAAGGAGAATTCCCACTCATATCTATTATTATCCTTTATCATCGCAAATCTCACTAAACTTAGCACCCAAGAGCAGGAATTAAAATATTCTTGTGCTGGTTACACTTTTCTTTCTACTCCTTTTAATTGTGTTAGTTTTCTCTTTTAATTGGTCTACTTTCTATTATATTTGATTTCATAAATCTAGACCCATTGTTTTTCTGGACTAGGCACTGGCTTAATTACTGCTCTTGAGTGCTAAGTTGAGTCAAAATTTCCTAATAGGGCATAAAAGGAAACATTGGATTAAGAAGTTTTTTTGTTTGTTTAATAAAAAAAATAAAGACAATTTGTCCTTAGACACAAAGTAAATATTAACTGTTAACTGCTATAACTTACTATTACTTCTGCTATTACTTCTGCTTATGAGGCATTAAATGAGGATCCTAAGGGTGTAATGAACTATAGTGGGAACTATTCCTGTGCTATTAAAGCAAATAGTTGGCAAGGACTCACTACTAGATGGAAAATAAAAATATACACTCATACACACATATATATGTGTGTTTTTTTGGTGCATATCTAACTTTCTCACCAACTGTAGGAGTGATCTTGGTGATTTTTAAAAATTTAAATTCAGATATAGAAATTTGATCATACCTAGTAAGAGTGTAAAATTTTCAGATTTTGACTGACTTTACCCTTAATTTTTAATTCTCAGTTCACATCCTCAGATTTATTGGTGATGATAGCTGCAGGAAAGAGGACATTCAAATCACCTCATTTAGGTCCAGATCTCAACCTCTGGAGTAAATCAATATTCTCAACCCTGGCTACACACTGGAATCACCTAGGAAGGTTTTTTGTTTTGTTTTTGTTTTTGTATAATAGCTACAGAGATTTGGATTTAGTTGACCTGAGGTGGGGCTCTGACGATGGTAATTTTAAAAGGAACCCAGGCTGAGAACCACGGATAATTTGGATAATTAAAAAAAAAAAAAAAGAAAGAAAAGTGAGGATTTAAAAAAATAATAATGGGTAATAACTGTTACACCTCAACTCCCACACTGGTCAGTGTTCATAATTAGCTAAATAATTTCCTAAACTTTACCTAAATTAGGTGTGTTATATCAGTTTTTAAATGACAAATAAAACTGTATAGAATTTAAATAGTTTACAAAATACTATTAAGGTGACAAAAAGAAAATAAACACTGGCCTATGAAGCAATAAATACAAATTAAGTTAGAAATATTTTCATTTAAAATGCATAAGGTGAAACTAATAAAAATATGCAAAGTATATAACATTCTGAAGTCTAGCTTAATATGAGGCAGGCAGTAGAGAAACATAAAGCTATTACAAAGACAATTTTATTTTTTTATTTTTTAAAATTTGTTTCCTTTTAAGATTTTATTTATTTATTTGAGAGAGAGAGAATGAGAGACAGAGAGCATGAGAGGAAGGAGGGTCAGAGGGAGAAGCAGACTCCCCGTTGAGCAGGGAGCCCGATGCTAGACTCAATCCCGGGACTCCAGGATTATGATCTGAGCTGAAGGCAGTCGCTTAACCAACTGAGCCACCCAGGCGCCCTACAAAGACAATTTTAAAATAAAGGAACTCAACAGACTATATGGCTAAAATATACATGGATCATTTCCCATTAATACGAGTGTGTGTGTGTGTGTGTGTTCTTGTGAATAGTATAGTTGACCATTTATCACAGAATAACTTCTGTGAGCTGGCCAATGATTTACAGCCTATTTCAACTCTTGCTATATTTGGCATGGTTACACTAATGAATAATCTTTAAAACCGGGTATTACGAAAAGAAAAAGAAAACCTCATTATCTGGTATATAGACAAAAAAGGAAAGACAGAAATCATATCATCTCTTCACCCAAAATAAAGTCTCTCGTGGGTCAAGGCCTGTTTGGATAACTGTATATTATGGGAGATTCAATGCTCAGGTTCTACCATGGATCAAGTTCCCAATTTTCATATCTTGTGGAGATTTTGAGGAATCAAGTTGTGTCCCAGGGTGTCATTGTGTCAGGACAGATGTAGCAGCCACCATCAGCTGCCTGGAGTTCAGACATTTTCATTGTCCGCTGCCTCCCACCTACTGCGCATTGGGACATAACCAGCCTCTTGCTGGTCCCTTTTCCTGATACATCAGAAAGAAGAACTTAACTTTACTGGTTAAATCTTCCCAGGATTCAGGAAGAGGACATGTTCTAACCAAGAACTGGATTTACTGTATTACTTAGGGATACACATTTAATGAGTCACAAACAGGGTTGGTCCACTTGACGGAGTCAAAGCAATTTTCAATTCACATCACACCGTGAATCTCAATAATAGAGCCTTTGACCCTATTTTCCTGGGGAGGAAAAACATCTGCAGGTGAAACATTCCTTGTAGAGATTGAAACCTTCTTCAACACTTTTTATTCTCACCTCCATTATTATATGATCATGAAAGAATAATTGTTTGCCTAATTAAAAAATGTTCACCATGTCATTCAGAGAATTTTAATTTTGTTGTTTAGGAAAAGGGGTCAGCACGTGAGTATGATCACATAATATGAAACAACATCCTTAAAGTATAGGTTAGGCTATCTTCTCATTTCTGAATGAGGAACTACCTGCTGGGAGTCCCTAGGAATGATATATAACAACTGTAATTACCAGTGATCTGGTTCACAGAAAAACTTGTTGAGGATGTAATTCAAGGGTAAAAATATCAACATTTGGGATGAGACTGCACACAGAGCCCCACAAAGTTGCAAAACTTGGAGCATTCTTAGATATGAAACTTACCAAATAGCCCTGTTGGCATCCATCTATAGGTCCTGTATCTCACACAAGGCAAGTTTCTTATCGGCATCAAGAGAACTATACAATCTGCTGGAGGTTTAAGGAATCTATAAATAACACCCACTTTCTACTCCCAAGATTAGAACAAATTGAGAGGTAGATTAGGATTCAGACAGGTGGAGGCAATATATTAGCTTTATTACTGGTAAAATCTCTTTAGAGAATGTGACTGTATTTGTTATAAGTAATGCTGTTTTGTCAACAAACCAACCTTAAAATCTTAATAGCTTAATACAACAGAAGTTTGTTTCTTGCTCATGTGAAATCCAGTAAGGATGTTCCTGTTTGGTAGGTGCCCTTCCATATGGTCATTCAGCGATCTTCTGTCATGTGGGTCCAGCATCCCCTAGGGATTTGGAGTGTTTTTTTCTGAAGACTCTATATCTAGCCAATAGACTGGGAAGAGAGTGTGAAAGATTACACAGGAGGTTTTTATGAGCCAGTAGCGGAAGGGGCACACATCAGTTCAGCTCACATTGGGTTGCCTTAGTCACGTGGCCTGACCTAACACTGAGGAGGACTGGGAACATTGGGAATTTAGTCTATGTCCAAAAGGTAGAGGAAATGGATTTTGGTGAAAACATAGCAGTCTTGGCCAACATAATGAGATCTCAAGCAAGTGGGCCTGTTAAGATTTCCTCCCGGAATTAAGGAGACTCGTCCCTGCAGGGCAGCCCCTGCCTCACTGGGGCTCATAGCATGGCTGCCAGAGAGGCTCAGAGCACACCCTCTCTGTAGGCAGGTTCCAGAGAGTGGGCAGGAAAGGGTGGATTGAACAATACTAATTTTTTCTTCTCATCTCATTGGTCAGAGAAAGGGGGAAGAGAGAATCCTGGAATGCTGGTCCAGGAAAATGATGCCCCTTGGAAATAGTCTTTATTCTATTCTACCCTGGCCTCCCTGACAAGCTACCTGAGTAAAACAGAAGACATGTGGTGTCAGTCCTTTGCTCAAAAGCCTCCAGTGGTAGTCCATCCCACTCTGGTTGGGGGGGAGTGGGGCGGGTGGTGGAAAAGAAGGTTTTTAGAATGGCTTATGTGGCCCTCCAGGAACTGGCTGCCCCAGTCATCATCCCTATATCCCAGTCCCCACTGTACCTTAACATCCTCTTGGCTCACTCTGCTGCAGCCACTCTGGTCTCCTTGCTGTTCCTTGTGGATGCCTCTCACCTCAGGGTCTCCTCACTGGCTGTTCCCTCTGGAAAGCTGTTCTCCAAAGGTATCCATGTGGCTCACCGCTTTACCTTCTCCAAACTTGTTCAAATCTTTGCTTGGCTGATCACTTCATTATAATGGACCCACTTCCTTTCCTGCTCTTCCCCCACCCCCACATAGTAAACAGTTCATTTTGTTTAGGGTCTTTTTCCTCTCTTTCTTTTCCCCCTCACTCCACTGGAATTTAAATTATAAGAAGGCAGGGATTTTCATCTACATTCTTTACTGCTGTAACTCTAGGACCAGGATTAGTTCTTGAGATGCAGTACACACTGACTAAACAATTCTGGAATGCATGAATGAATTAGGTATATTAAGTTAATTTGTTGTTTTTTATTTTATTTTATTTTTTCATTTTTAAAAAAGATTTTATTTATTTGAGAGAGACAGAGATAGGGAGAGAGCACAGGAATCGGAAGAAGAGGGAGAAGCAGGCTCCCCACTGAGCAGGGAGCTGGACTCGGGACTCGATCCTAGGACCCTGGGATCATGACGTAGCTGAAGGCAGATGATTAACAGACTGAGCCACCCAGGTGCCACAATTTGTTGTTTTTTACAGTTGTTAAAGAATTGTAAGAATAACTCAGAATAAACCCAGCTTTACATTTTAACTTATTTAAGCAATGTTATTATAAAAGTAATTTAAGTCAACACTTAACTCTTTGAAATACACTATTCCAACTAGGTTGATAATAATCTGGAAGAATCAGAGAGTTGCAGTAATATTTGATTTGGGAGGAAACTTAAGTAATATCTAATCTAACGTTTTACCTAAAAATAGAACAATTCCAGCATTATGGGAGTGGTTTTGTTTGTTTTAAATTTTTCTGTGGCTCCTTGTCTGCCAAGTTTTTAGGATTTTATAGGCAGGGAAATGATTTTTTTAATCTTCATCACATTTGTATTTACAAATAATTTGAAATTCCCTCAGGAAGCCAATGTGTTGCTGTGATAAAATAAAATTCTTCACGAAAATTTCCTTATTATACCAGCTTCACATTTCATTCAGAAATGAAAAGCTGTTCTAATGGATTTAACAGATAGATATTGTCGGGAAAAATTCTTGGAAAAAAGCATGATGTCAGTCTGCCATGTGCTCTTTTACAAATCTTTCATTTATGTCCAAAGAAATACGTAGTTTAGTAAGAGTGATAAAATTGTCATTTACTCAATTTTAACAATGGCTTTTACGCAATCTATTAATCCCTCTCAAGCAATTTGGGAAGTGTTGCTCTGAATCATTAGAAACACATGAAGGTTTGAACTGTGAAGTTTTATTAGAGAATTCTATTATGCCACAGGGACTCTTTAGTGGGTAACACAATGCCAGGATGAAATTCACTTAGGAATTCAGTTCTATTGCCTATGTCACTGGAGGGTGGATTAAACACCCACACTGTGAAATTTTGTCTAGTTCTATGAAAAGAAAACATGAGAATTTTTTTCCAAAGTTAGTAAGTTTTAAGATGAACAGAGCTAAATAGTTCATCCATGAGGGAATTGTCTGCCCTCTTGAAAAAACGAATATGGAATATCTGAATATTATTTCAGTCTGTGACATGACTTTGTTAATTTAATATAAAACATTGCCAATCACAGAGTGCCATCCATTTGTTTTTTTTTTTTTTACTATTTATTTTGTTATTTATATGTATAAAAAGAAGGTTAAATTTATTCACAGACATTGCCCTCTGTTTTGCTGAAGTAGATAATGGATCTCACTCTGAATTGCATAATAAGGTCTTCCCAACCTTTCTATTTGTTTTATCCTCATTTTTAGGACCAACTCTCAATTTTATCCTGCCCTGCAAGATGTTTGAGACACACTAACCACTTCTGGGGGATAAAAGAGGGAAGTTCAACCAATATTTTTATTGTTAGGATAAACTTCACTTCATGCTGTCCGTATATGTAATATCTTGTGATGAGAAACACTTCAAATTAACCTGTGAAAACAATTCTAGGCTGTGTTTTTGAAGAACCAAAAGCATGTCCCCAGGAATCATTCACATCTTAATTATACACTCTGCTTACAATATACATAATTATATTCTTTTTTTCCCTGCCTTAAGCTGAGAAAGGTTTTTAATTCTTACAAGTGCTGGGGTGTCCTGTTATTAAAAATGTAAGAGCACTGTCTGGAGAAGTTGGTGGGGATGGGGAGTCAATGCTCAGTTGTGTTGCCCCACCCCCACCCCAATTCATATATTGGAGCTTTAACTTCTGGTACCTAAGAATGTGACTGTGTTTAGAGAAAGGGTCTTTTTTCTTTTTTCTTTTTTTCCTTTAGAGAGAGAGTTGGGGGGAATGGGGGTGGCACAGAAGGGGCAGAGAGAGAGAGAGTCTTAAGCAGGCTCCACACTGAGTGCAGAGCCCATCATGGGGCTCCATCTCACTACCCTGAGATCATGACCTGAGCTGAAATCAAGAGTCAGATGCTTAACTGACTGAGCTACTCAGGCGCCCCTTTTTAAAGAGGTAATTCAGTTAGAATGAGGTCATTAGGGAGGGCCCTAATCCAACTGACTGGTGTCCTCATAAGAAGAGGAAATTTGGACACAGACAGGTACAGAGGGAAGACCATGTAAAGACACAGGAAGAAGATGATCATCCAGAAGCCAAGGAGTCCTCAGAGGAAACCACCGCTGCTGACACCTTGATCTTGGACTTCTAGACCCCAGAACTGTGAGACAATAACTTCCATTGTTGAAAGCCTCCCAGTCTCTGGTACTTTGTTCTGGCAGCTTTCACCAAGTAATGCATAATAAAGTAATAAAGGTAAAACATCTTCAGTTGAGCATTCACCTATCCAAGTAAAAAGCAGATAGTGGGATAGTAGATTAAGAACAGTCCAGAGGGATGTTGGATCTCCATTACCTATTTTTCTATTTATTTCCCAACTGGATTGTGGTGCTGCTTGGAGCAGAGACGTTGTCTATTTTCCTTTGCCCTCCGCACAACAGTGGGTGCTCCTACATCCCTCATGAATAGATCAATAGTTAGCTGGGGGAGGTGTGTGGGAATGACACCCCGTGTGTGTGGGTGTGGGGTACTGTAGGGTTAAGAGCAGCCTCTGGAGCGAGACTGCCTGAGGTTGAATCTCAGATCTGCCACTTATCAGTCATCTGCTCTTGGGCAAGTCTCTTTATCTCTCTATGCCTCTGTTTCCTAGTGAGTAAAACAGAGATTGTCGTTATACCCGCCTCATCAGTTTGCTGTAGTAAATGAGCACACCCATGTGAAAACACCTAGAATGGTTCTGGGCACAGAAAAGGCACCCAGGAAGTCTCTCTCTGCCATTAAATTAGTCATTTCAAGTACGTCTAGAGAATGTGTGACAGGGGCAGTTCTGTCTTCCTGGTTGACGTATAGCAGGATTCTGGGTCTGGGGATCCTGCTCTCAGTTCTTGGTCAAACTCCAACTTTCATCCTTCCCAGTAAGCAGCCAAACCCTCCCCACTCTGGGAGAAGAACTGGCTTTTAGAAAGCTAAAAAGGAACTTTGCAGGCTGCATAATAAAGAGCAAGGTCATTCTGCCCTTCCTCAGCCTGCCTTTAGCTGAGCACTGTCCTGTTAGTAGGGTTGCTAAGGCAAGCAGTTCTCGCCACTTATTGGCAATGACTGTTCAGATCAGAAGGCTAAATACTAGGGGGATTGGGGAGGGGTTGAGAGGAGTCAGAGAACACACATACTTACAGATAAGTAAAGGCCAAAATCTCTGCCTTGCTTGACCTCCTTGCAATCCTGGTATGTATCTAGAGAGATTGACTATGGCCACGTGCAGCAGAAAACTCAAGCAGTGGTACTTAAAATGCAGACTGCAGACTTGAGTTCAAAGGGGACATAAATTAACAGATGAATTTAATTTGGGGAAAACTTGTTTTAGAAAGTGAGCTCTTGGTAAGGTTTGATGGGTGAAAGAATATAAATTGGTAAAGACAAGGAATAGAAAAAAACCATTATTAAATGAGAACCTATGTTTCAGATGCAATATCTCATTGGATCCTCTCAATAAGCCTAGAGGAGGGTAGAGCTACCGCCACGCCTGGCACGTGGTGACAGGAGATAAGAACTACATGCCTGTTCACAAAAATAAATGCTGAGGGATGGCATCCTTTGTCCTACTCAGATATGTGACCAACCTCCTTCATAAAGGTTTTTTGTCTTGTCTGAACTCCTATTGTTCCACTAATATGAGAATTATGGTATACAGTATACGCACTTGTAACTCTCTGAGCATACTCTATGGGTGATTAAAAGAAAGGAACCTAGGGCACCTGGGTGGCTCAGTTGGTTAAGCATCTGCCTTTGGCTCAGGTCATGATCCCAGGGTCCTGGGATCAAGTCCCATGTCGGGCTCCCTGCTCAGCGGGAGCCAGCTTGTCTCTCTCCCTTTGCCCCTCTCCCCTGCTCATGCACGCGCACGTGCTTTCTCTCTCTTTCTCTCAAATAAATAAATAAAATTAAAAAAAAAAAAAGAGAGAGAGAGAGAAAGAAAAAGAAAGGAACCCATCAAGATCCAGGCATTTCCAAGCCTCGGGGGCCCCAAGTGGCAATACTTTGTGGAATATGTATGGATGCCTTCAGCTGCCAGTAATGTAATTCCCAACTGAAAATGGCTTCAGAACAATGGCGTCCGGAGGTGGAGGTTCAAGGTTGGCTAAGTCCACAGTGCGACACTGTCATCAAGGACTCTGGTGCTTTCTGCCTCTCTGGCTCTGCCACCTTCAGGTGGCATCATGTCTCTGCTCATAGTCACAGACAGCTGCAGAAATTTCAGGTGTCACACGCAAACACAACATCCCCTCAAAAATGGGGCTGGGTACTTCTGATAAATAGCAAGAAAAATCTTTCCTCGCATGGCCACGCATGCCGTTGCCCCCAAGAAGACTTGGGTTGGGTCATATAACCAATGGCAAAATGCGGTCACTGAGAAAGAGAGTAGAAACATGACTGACTTAGCCACTAGGGATTCATAGCTCATAGGAGGGTGAGCCCCAGAACAAAACTAGAGCTCTGTCAGGAAGGGAGACTAGGCAGGGAAATGGCAACCAATGATGTCAACCTCTGAATTCACCACAGTCTAGCAGGACTTCATGTTTCTTTTTTCCAGTCCATTTGGAGTTGACTTCATATTTTAGCCTTCAGAAGGCAATCCATTTCTATTCCTGGGCCTGAACTGCTCTGCTGCCCATTCCTATATTGATCCCATGTATCTCAATTTTATTGGCATGTTTAAAAAACTCTAAGGAAGGAGCCATGCATTGTAATAACATATGGCCACCTCCTATCTGCAGTGCACATTGTAGTCCAAAGAGGGCTCCTACCTGTAGTCTCACGGTTATTCACAACAGAGCTGCAAAAAGGCCAAGGCTCAGGTAAGTCACAGGTGTCTTGTCCAGAGTTAAAACAGTTTTTAGTTTGTTGCATTTGCTCTCTGGCTCAGGTCTTCTGACTCCTTCCCCAGTGCCTCCCTCCAGTGCAGAGAACAGTGTGACAATAGAATAAGCATTCAGCACATATTTGTTAAATAAATGGATTCACATTCAAAATTTGCAAAAGTGTTGAGATGCCTGGGTGGCTCAGTCGGTTAAGCCCCAACTCTTGATCTCAGCTCAGGTCTTGATCTCAGGGTTGTGAGTTCAAACCCTGCATTGGGCTCCACACAGGGCATGGAACCTACTTTTAAAAAATCTGGAAAAGTGTGCATGTCATTTAAGTAATTTGTTTTTGGAGAGTTTGAGACAATATAAAGCATATAACAAGACTGCCACTGGAGGTCGCTATTATTTCACAAAAGGAGAATTTGTTCTCTGTCAGGAACAGCCTGCTCATTTTAAAATGCCAAGTGAAATGGATAATGGTGGTTGTTACATAATGTTGTCTGACTTCCCAAGGCTTTTGGAATAGAAAGCTCATGCTTGGTGTATTCAGTGTTAACATTTACCAAACATTCTGCTGACTGCCATAGCTAATTTTTTTCTGTGGCATTTCCCCTAATTTATAATTACCATTTCTTTTTCTACAAGGTAAAAATGGTGGAGTTATTCTGTTCATAGAAAATTTTCTTTCCTCAAAGTTGGTTTTCCCTCCTTGTTCTATTCCCGAGGAAGAGCCATCTATATTTCCCGTGGGTATAATTTGAACAGTTAGAACTCAAATCCTCTTTTCACTTGGGCCATCCTTGCAATTCATTCACAGATATCTGGCTTCATCATTAGCTCTTCATTCCTTCTTCCTAAGTTTGCATTCCTGCTTTGAGGGCCTGTGTTCCAGAACGGCATTTCCAAAATCAGAGTTCTTCAGAATTTGTAAGGCATGCAACATGCCACAAAAAGGAGGGTTCTTCAGTCAAGTCAGATGGGGAAATGCTGCAAAAGAGAGTCCCGTTTGCAGCTGCAGAACCTCATTAGCAAGTTAAATGAGAAATTCAGCTGCAAAGAAATAGATGGTATTGCTTTAACAATGTTTCCAATTTTTTTTTGAGCAGAGGTCAGCAAACTTCTGTAAAGGACCAGATAAGGAAATGTTTTAGCCTTTGTGTGTCATCCAGGGTCTCTGCTGGAACTTCTCGAATCCCCCATGGTGGCGGCAGAGGCCAGGGCAGCGTGCAGATAGATGAGCGACGGTGGCTCTGCTCCCGTACAACTTTCTTTATAGATCCTGACATTAGATCATGTAATTTTCACATGTCATGAAATATTACTGACACATTGATTTTTCTCCCCCACCATTTAAAAATCTAAAAACTTGCAGCTGTGTGCGTTTTGTACGGACCCTGTGATGTGCGCCAGACTTGGCCGACAGCCAGGTTTGCTGACCCTTGCTTTAGACCACAAGCCT
Source organism: Halichoerus grypus (assembly GCF_964656455.1). Classification (NCBI taxonomy): domain Eukaryota; kingdom Metazoa; phylum Chordata; class Mammalia; order Carnivora; family Phocidae; genus Halichoerus; species Halichoerus grypus. The sequence continues at coordinate 120,593,179 of NC_135714.1, forward strand.
TCTCTCCTTACTTTTTCAGTTTTCGTGTGGCATTTATTAAGACTGAAGGGGCTGTAAGGGTACAATTTGGGAAAGAGTGGTATCTAACTCTTGTGCATTTGTTTTTTTAGTCAACCAGCCTGCTTGCTTACTTGAGATATTTTTTTTAAAGATTTTATTTATTTGAGAGAGAGTGAGTGAATGAGAGAGAGAGAGAGAGAGAGAGAGAGAGCACAAGTTGGGGGAGGGGCAGAGGGCGAGAGAGAAGCAGGCGCCCTGAGCAGGGAGCCCAATGTGGGGCTCGATCCCAGGACCTTGAGATCATGACCTGAGTGGAACGCAGATGCTTAACCGACTGAGCCACCCAGGTGCCCCTGCTTGTTTTCAATCTTTAATGTTGTAAACAGTGTTGTAATCCATGAGTTACATTCCTGGATCTCTTTTTAGATATATTGCTTCCTTAAAGAAATGACCCAGGACATATATGGGGACAATTGAGGTACCTATATGCAATTCAAGAAAAGCTATGATTTTGCCTCTATTTCTGGACAGATGACATTCTGCCCTCTGCTAAGAAAGTAATTAATAGTGATCTGGGCATTGGCACGAAAGGAGAGTAGGAAAGACAAAATTATCCAGACTCCATCCTTCTAGTCATTTATCTATTCCAGAAGCTTTCAGTAGGGAAGACAAATGTAAGGGCAGAAAGACAGAAAAGGATTTGATCACAAATTACTCCAGTAAAGCTGTAACACAGTGGGGAAAATAACATTAATCCCAGGAACAGTTTTAGTTTTTTGAACTACACCTTGGAAATTAACAGAAAAACAAGTGTAGTAAAAGAACATGACCTTCTAGAAGGCATTTATAGAAATGTCCGGTCAAAGCAGATCAAGATAACTTTAAAAAGTGAGTAGGAAAAAGCAGATATGCTATCTTTGGGGGGCATCAAGGTGGCAGACATTGTGGGGGTGGCTTTATTGGTAGTGCCAGGGATCCTAAGGCCTCTCAAGATTTTTGAGTCTTTAGCCTTTGAAAATTATTCCAACTCTTTCTTTTTTTTTTTTTTTTTTTTTTTAAGATTTTATTTATTTATTCATGAGAGAGAGAGAGAGAGAGGCAGAGGCAGAGGGAGAAGCAGGCTCCCCGCAGAGCAGGGAGCCCGATGCGGGACTCGATCCCAGGACCCTGGGATCATGACCTGAGCCGAAGGCAGACGCTTTAACCGACTGAGCCACCCAGGCGTCCCTATTCCAACTCTTTCTTATTTCTGATTCATTTACTGGACATTTCAGACACAAACACCAAGGGTTGGTTTTTAACTCCCAAACTACTTTCATCTGTTACAATCTGCAGCACTGGATAAAATTTTGCAACAATCCTTGGATAAGTAGCTTCCTTGTTTCCAAATGTTCTTTAGCTATGATTCTGGAAGCTGGGTTCCAGATCAGCAGCATTAGCATCATCTGGCCCCTTGTTGGTGACCATGCAAATTGTCAGGTCTTCCCTAGACCTGGGGTGCTGGTCCAGCGATCTGGGTTTTCATAAACCCTCCAGGTTATCCTGACATAGGCTAAGCTTTGAAAAAAGCCACTGTTTGACAGCCACTAGGCAGAACATACTAGAAGATAGGGAAAAGAGAGGCTGAAAGCTATCACGGATTATTTGGCTAAGGCAAAAACAACAGTTAAAGAATAGGAATCGAAAGGAAGCCTGCTGGGAAGAAATGATGAGGAATTAGAAATCTGCATATTAGGGGAGATGCTGGTGGTATCCTGATGGATCTTATCCCAAGTGTCATATGATTGTATAAATCCAAAAGTATATAACTTTGTGTAAGATATCTTTGCAAAGAAAAATAAGAATAATTGTAAAACTTCATGAATAGTCTAAAAATGTATCACCTCCTGAAACAACATAAAAGAATAAAATTAATTAACTTTTCAACACATATTTCTTCGGCAATTTTTTAATGGTTATAATTTGGTAAAGAATCAGAGTAATTCATTTAGGAAGGAGAAACAAAACACTCCCAGGATGAGTAGCAGGAAAAGATCCAAGAATCACAATAAAAAGGTATTAATGTTTAAACACATTTTTTTTTCCTGTCTGCATTTCAAGGTCTTCAACAGGCTGTTTTCTCTTTTCTCAGGTCTTCTGATTTTATTTTGTTTATTTATATTTGTATTGAAGTATAACTGACATAGGATATCCTATTAGTTTCGGTGTACATCATAGTGATTCTATATTCTTATACATTATGAGATGACCCCCACAATATGTCTAGTTACCATCTGTCACCTTCCATGGTTATTGCAAGATTACTGACTACATTGCCTAAGCTGTACATTGCATCCCCGTGACTTATTTTCTAACTGGAAGTCTGTGCCTCTTGATCCCCGTCCCCTGTTTTGCCCAGCCCCCAATGCCTCCTCTCTGGAAACCGACAGTTTGTTTCCTGCATCTGTGTCTCTTTCTGTTTTGTGTTGTATGTTCATTTGTTTCGTGTTTTTTAGAGTCCACATTTTAAAGGAGCAAGTCTGACATGGGATTCATGACAGGGCTAGAGTGAGCACGAAGACCTTTTGGAGTAAATTTCCCCCCACACTCAGCAATATTCTCATCTTCCTTTGAGTGATCTATTCACATTCGGATCAACTTGAAGTTATTATATTTAACTCTCTGTTTGGTATTCTACTCATTTTCACCTTTCAGGTCTAGCCTTTGTTTTGTTGCAATATTTGCCATTTATTTCCTTTTGACATGTAGAAAGGTAATTATAGTTCTATACTTCTACAAGAACTGTTTAGCTTATCATATGAGTCATTTAACATGTTTTCCTAATCTCTGTGACCTCAAGGGTCCTCACTTCCTAAAACTGCATGATTCTACAATTTCCAATTTGTGCTATAGTTCTTAAATCCCAAGAAGAAAAAAAAGGAGATGAATGAACTTGTTAAGAGAAGCATTTCAGAAGTAAGAATCCCAACATTAATATTTATTTTGCACTAAACTAAACATGAATCTAGATTTAGGGATGGTTCACTGCTCATATAATTAGACTAATGTTACAGAACTGTGGAATCATGAGTCTGCAAATGAAAAGAAATGGAGATACTAAATCAAATCTAGAGTTAATGAGCCTTTTCAGGCTTCGTCGTGTTAAACAATATATTCCATTATTATAAATATTTGTAACAGTTATAAATCAGATGATATACAATACACTGATAAACACACTTTAGACCAAGTAGCCTGTAATTTCACAGTTATTTTGAGGAACTTTATCATATAGATGACATTTACTCCATGTCCTTTGGCATGTGTCATGATTTTTTATTGTGACATGAATCACCATATAATGCTTGGATGGCTGAAGGTTGCCTCTAGATTACCAGAGCTGTCAAAATCCATTTTTACACAACAGATTGAAAAAATAATAAAAAGTAACTCCTTTAATTCACACTTATTATTTCCATTATTGTGATATAACTCCTCTGCTTAAGAAAGTGAAATCTATAAAGATTTTTTTCCCCATCTCTGCAAAGAAGAGTCTGTTATCAAAGCAGTCAAAATTGACTCTGATTACTTTTCCTAAGATAAGGTCATAACTTTTATTTGGATTTTCAAAATGCATTAGAGTGGGAGTCTTGGGTAGGCTTCCATACAGGGATACTAAAACAGTCAGTAAATAATCTCATTTTGGAAATGGCCACAAGAATCACCTCATTATGTCAACTGGCTTCCAAGTGTTCCAGAAAATAGTCACTCTTGTTAGCACCTGACCATTGTGAGTAGGGTGTCAGAAGGACAGTAGTGTTTCCATTCTGACTCCCTCCCCCAGTTGGATAAGTTTGTGTCCAAAGATATGAAGCATCAAGGCCGATTTTTAGAACATAGCTCTTATTAATTAATGTATATGATGTACCAAGCACTGTGTTAGAAGCTGAGAATACGAAGGAGAATAAGATCTGATCCTTCTTGAAGAAAGCAACAGTTTCGTGGAGGAGGCCAAAATGCACAACTGTAATTCTGATACAGTCGTGTAAATGTTAGGGAAAGTACATAAACAGTTTGTTTAGGAAGCAAGGAGCAAGCTTTCAATACAAGGCGAGAATGACTGGCTTGCAGGGGGGAGGCTTACAGGAGGAAGACCCCTTCCCTCCAGCCCATTCAGCATGGTGCTAGCACTGTGTAGCAGAACCAGGACTCAGTCCTGGATCTTCTTGTGCTTCCCAGTGCTCTTTGTGCTAACAAAGATGCTTCTTGGGAGACAGTATTATTCTTTATGGTGGTCTACATGGGGATTGACCCATACAGTGGATTCTCCTTCTTGGTGAATTCAGGAAAACATTTTTGGTGACGGAAGTGGGGATTCTCACTGCTTGCCTGTGAGTAAGCAGGGAATGGGAGAATTGAATCTGCTCTTCTCTCAATTCTTCTCTTTCCATGCGCCTGTCAGGGCTGCTGTAAGAACTTCTCTGAGCACAGGGATGGATGCTGACTTTGAGGCTCTACTCCACCTTAAACTTTTTTTTTTTAAGATTTATTTATTTATTTTAGACAGAGAGGGAGAGAGACACAGAGAGTGTGGGGGGGGGGAGGAGCAGAGAAAGAGAATCTCAAGCAGGCTCCCCACTGAGTGTGGAGCCTGATGCGGGGCTTGATATCACAATCCTGAGATCATGACCTGAGCTGAAACCAAGAGTCAAATGCTCAACTGACTAAGCCACCCAGGCGCCCCTCCTTAAATCAAACTTATTAAAATGTATCCATATCCCACATTAAGTACAATTTACATATAACCATGAAGCAACTGGACTGAATTGCAGTTGACTAGTTGACATCAAGTTTTATTTTGTAGATATTTAATGAAACACTGTTAAGTTTTCCCCCATATTTTGGAATAATTCTCTTCAGGTCTCAGAGGGATCCCCATGCCCCTGGGGAAGCTCGTTGCTGGTAGGTACTGTGCCTGCCATACCAAGGTACCTCTTTTCCTGTGATCATCTAGCCCTGCTTAGAATGAGCTAAAATACTTAAATTATATTTTCATTATATGCTCTTTAGTATACATTGTATAATAATGTATACATTATTTTATAGCTATATATACGATCAATGCTTTAATTAGCCATTGCCACAATAATGTTCTCTAGCCAAGAACCACAAAATCTCTGTGGTATCCAACAATAGGCTTTCATTCTTTTCTCGTGAGTTTGCCCATGAGCTCTGTTCAACACACTTCTCTCATCTCTCTCCTGGGCCCATGAGCAAGCTGTGCTATAGCATGTGCTTCTCGTGATGAAGGCAGAGGTGTGAAAGGGCATGTGAAAACTTATGGGATCTCTTGAGACCCAGACTTGGAACTGGCACAGTCCCTTCTGTCTATATTTCATTAGCCAAAGCAAGTCACAAAAGTGAAAGGGCAAATAAATATACTCTCTCCATATCGAGACTGTGGCAAGAGTGTGGATGGGGATAGAGGGGGAAAATTGGGGCCAAAAATTGAATCTACTGAGTCACCCCCAACCCATGCAATGTCTGCTCTGCTCTTTGAGTGATCAAAAGCATTTGAAAGATATCATGTATTCACCAATTGACCTTAAAACCCATACCTGTGTGAGATGTGACCCAATTGTACCCCCACTAGCTGGTGAGTCATGTGCCCATGAGGCCAAGTCACTTAGGTGCACTGCCAGGGTTGGAGCTCCCTTCCTCTATGTCCAGGATCATCACACTCATTTGGGCATGAATTGTACTGTGGTCAAAGCTGGATTTAAGAAAATCAGGATATTTATTTTATTTTAAAGTAAAATGTTACCCAGGGCATGGTTTCCAAGAAAAAGTTCCCTCTACCAACTCATTGCCTTGAGACAATCAATGACTACTCTCTCTGTACCACGTATTAGTTGTTTTGTCCATAACGGCCCTACGTCCTTTATAAGGCTTTCCCTTATCTTATCGCCAATCCTTGATGCTTTGATCCGTTATTGCCTGTTACTTTCAGTGATAGCTTACACATTGGTTTTAGACTGGGTGCCTTTTATACATGTTTGATTATGTGTTTATTTATTTTCATTACAAATACACCATATGTTTATTGTAAAAAAATTAAATACATAAATAAGCAAAAAGAGTCACGTGCCGAGTGCTTTATAAATACCATTTCAAATATTCTCCACAACTGTGCAAGATGGTTCTTGTTTGGCCCATCTGACAGAAGAGAAAACTGAGGAGCAGTGAGATCAAGGAATTTGCCTTAGCTGACAAGGCTGTAAGTGGCTGTCCGGATCTCTCGACTCTGTAGCCAGCTCCTCACCATCACACCACGTTACATAGCACTCACACCCTGCGTACAATTCTTCTACTTGGAGCTCCGTGCTGTCTTTGTTTTATTTCTTGAAACCTTCAGTTAATACAAATAATAAATGCAGTCTCAGTATAAACATGTAAACAATGTGGAAATATTTAGAGTAAAAAGTGAAAGTTCACTGTCAAAATCCTCAAATCTCATTCCATTTCCCTCCTCGGAGACAGCTACTGTTATCACTTTGGTGTGAGTTTTCCCTGGCCTTTTCTTATGATTTTATGTTTTGTGGGTGTGTCTCTACATGTGTATGGCGGTGTGTGTGTGTACTTTACAGAAAAGAGTCATATTCTACCTAGTCTTCTACAATGCACATTTCTTACCTAACATTCAGTTTTAGAGATGTGTGTGTGGCAGAGTGCTAGTTGACTCTAATATCCATTTCCCCATTCTTCAATAATAGAAGGATTATTACCTGGGCATATGCTGCCCAGAATAAAGTGGCATTTTCTACCCATCCTGGCAGCTAGGTGTGGCCACCTGACTAACTTGTGGGCACCAGGGTGTATATGGGAGTGTTGAGACAACTCCTAGTTCTCTTCCTTAAGAGCCAAATTTCCATGTGCTGTTTGGGCCCCTCCTTCTCTGTCCCTTTTTCCATCCTGCTGTCGGCAATACAGATGACACCATCCTGAACCACAGTGTTGGGACCAAGCACAACAGAGCGATAAAATACAGAAGTCCGTGTGTCAACCCCATGGAGCACCATACCAGTTCTGATCCTCCTCTCTTTGCTTAAAACAGAAATATATCTCTATTTTGTTAAAGCCATTGTTATTTTGAGGTCTTCCATTATTTGCACCTGGTCTCAATCCAGAATTGTAAGTGAGTTGTAGCGAGCGGCTGAACCAGAGCATGTACCTTGGTGGAAGTGATTAGGTGGTGGATGGCAAGGAATCAAATATTATTGGCTAGGAAGTTCATGATCCTTATTTAGTCCAATGGTCCCTATTGTGTCTTGAAAGGCAGACCATAAGCTGACAGAGGCTGTAGGGTTAGGGGAAAGGAAGAGAAACTGGAGAATGTTGATGGCTTGCCTTTCTGCCTTCTGCGTGCAGCGAGTCCCACTCGAGAGAGATGAGCCCAGGTCAGAGAGATCCAGCAGGGAAGCTGGAAGAGAACACAGCTCCACTAAGGACAGCATTTCTGCCTGGAATCTGCAATCTAAGTTGTCTCATTGGCTACCTGGGACCGTCTACGAAAGGAGAACAATGTTGTACACCCACATGGAGAAGTTCTAAGCAATGACTCTGGAGTAGCAGCCACAGCAGGAGGTAAAAGCCCCAAGTCCTCTCAATCTAGCTCTGCTAAGAGTTTTCTGATGGAAGCCAGCCTCTAGGGGCGGGGGTGGAGGGGTGGAGTGGGGGGTGGGGTGGGGCACAAAAGATCCAGGTTAAGCTGATTATTTTCCAAATCGATTGTTTCAGAAGGTGACTGTCAGAAGGCCTCAAGGTGGCCAAAATCAAACTGAGAAAAGGGAACGGGCAGAATACTGAAGGTAGGAACCAAAGCAGTCGTCTTAGGCATTCTAGGTCAGTCTGGAGCCAGAGTGCTGGGATTAAGCCTCTCAGCTGTGCAACCTTGGAAAACTGCTTCATCTCTTCACTCAACACAAACTGATTGAGCTCCTATTATTTTGCCAGGCACCTTCGTGGGCTTTGGACAACATGATTGTTGTGGGTCTTGAGTTCTAGTGAGAGCAGAGAGAGAGTTATCCAGTAAACAAATAAATTAACACGGTAATTGCAGGGAGTGGAAAGTGGTAAGAAGCTGATGAGGCTGACAGAGAGAGTATTACCAGTGCCTATCACATCCCGGGTAAAGTTCAGATTCCACGTTATTTTTAAAATCCTGCGTTATTCACTGCAGGGGTTTAAGGGGACCTAATACATGCGTTACAACTCTGTTTCCCATTTGAACTCAGAACCGCATGAGAGATAAAGCAAAGGAGTCAGGGTGATCCCACTCAGAGGGCAGACCTATTACCAAGAAAAGCTAAATTCGAGTCCATGGCTTGGTCTGTGACAAAAACAGACTTTGGAATATGGAACCTCAGAATTAGACTAACTTTCCCATCCAGCCATTGGGATGGGAAACTTACAAAGAAATGACAGTTTACTCAATTTAACAATAAAGCCCAAAGTAGGTAAAAATCTGATGAAAAAGAACCTTCACCATACAAGACAATAGATTATACTTTTAGTATCTTTAAGGAATATAATTTATCAATATTTCCTTGTTTTTTATCTTGATAACAAGCAAATAGCCCATTCAGTGCCTTGCATGCCCAGCATTTTATGTCACTAGAACAAAGCGTTTTTTAAAATTTGAAATACTAACTTTTTTAAAAAGAATTTTATTTATTTATTTGAGAGAGAGAGAACAAGCAGTGGGGAGGGGCAGAAGGAGAGAGAGAGAGAGAGAAGCAGACTCCCTGCTGAGCAGGAAGCCCAATGTGGAGATTCAGGGCTCCATCCCAGGACCCTGGGATCAAGTCCTGAGCTGAAAGCAGACGCTTAACCGACTGAGGAACCCAGGCACCCCTCACTAGCACAGAGCTTTTAAGTCTCTCAAGTGTTCTCTACTAAACATGTTCATATCTACTGGTTTTATAAGTCAAGGATTAATAAAAAGTACAAGGTATAAAAAGTTTAATTCTCCAGTGTCGTCAATAACAATCTATAGTTACATACGGAGCTGGGAATCTAGCAGAAGGGTTAGCATCCTGGACTTAGGTTGTGTATAATTGTATGAAAAGGAAGATGACTTTGAAATGTTTCTAATTCCCTCCAATGAGCCCACTATAGGGATGGAAAATTCTAGTCTTGGCTCTTTGCTGCTCCATTCTGATACATCCTAAAACCCAGTCCATGTTCCTACTGAGGATCATAGGGTCTGACAGCCTGCCAGCATTATAGATGAGGTCCAGTGGTGTGGAAATGTCATCTTGATCTCCTCTGTTCCTTTTCTCTCTCGTGATACAGCCTTGAATGTACGTTAACATCAGGGCAGAAACCATGGCACAGGGCATTTCATTGTCCAGGAATGCCAAACTTTCCTAGGAAGCCAATTTTTCTTTAAGAGAATTTCCACAATCTCGATGCATGCACTGGCATTCTCTTTCCTGGGTGTGTTATTTCTCACGCTCAGTTCTTGTTCTTTTTTTCTCTGACATTATAGAAGAAAATTAATGGAACAGAATAAATTAGGAGCCTTGGTGCTTTATCATCTTAACTGTTCAGCAAATCTAATTGATACTTTGGGGAGATCAGGAGGTGCTTGCTGATGACTCCTTTAGAACAAAGGGCTTTTTGAGGTGCCTGGGTGGCTCAGTCATTAAGCGTCTGCCTTCGGCTCAGGTCATGATCCCAGAGTCCTGGGATTGAGCCCCGCATCAGGCTCCTTGCTCCGCGGGAAGCCTGCTTCTCCCTCTCTCACTCCCCCTGCTTGTGTTCCCTCTCTCGCTGTGTCTCTCTCTGTCAAAAAATAAATAAAATCTTAAAAAAAAAAAGTGTTAGAACAAATGGCTTTTTATTTGTTTGTTTTTGTTTACTTTTATGTTCTATTTACCATAACATACTGTTACATTGCTGTATAAATAATAAATACAATAGGAAATATGATAATTAAAGTTTTGGGGAGACATGACAGTTTTACCCTTTTAAACTGCAGTATTTTGTCCCCAAATTATCTATAGAACTGACAAATCTGGTCATTTAGTTAAAAGTGAGTAACTAGGTTTTTAAAATTTCTAGAATATTTATAACACTGAAAAGAAGTACTTAGGAAGGTTAAAGAAATTCTCTTTTCAGAGGTGTCTGAAATAGGATTTCTTTATTTGGGGAGGAGGATTAGGGCTGAACCTTAGAGAGGGTATTTTCTCAATGTCTGTTGCGACCTGTATGTGTGTGTGTGTGTGAGAGAGAGAGAGAGAGAATAAGCACATGCATGTACACACTGTTTTCTCAAGAGCTGAATTAGCAGTGCTAGCTTATTGGAGGCTTTCTAACTAATTTGAGGTCCAAACCTGTATCAAGGTTAAAAATGATAATTTTCTAAATGCGTAGTGAAAGAATAATCTTTGTGCTTCAGATTTTAAGAAGTTAATTTTCTCTTACATTCTCTATTTTTTCCACAGGAGAGGTGTGTCAGAAAGAACAAGTTCTGGAGAAATTTTAGGGCTAAAAAGTGGAGGCCACTTCTCAATTGCTCAAAGTTATCAGCTGAGAGGTCTCCTGGTCATTCACTTACTGTCTTTGGCTTAAAGAGGTGGAGTTCCATGGGGCCGACAGGGGGAGGATGGTGCCGATATCAAGAGACCCGAGGTACAGCCAAAGCTTTGAACTTGTACTCTTGAGGGCCAGGACAGGTCTGATTCCTGTGGATGCTAGTTTAGGTTCTTCAACTGCTTCTTAATGCCAATGCGCCTTAATATTTTTCAGATTCAATTATGTATTTTTGCTAAGTATTCCCTGTTGTATTTGCTGTTGAATATTCCCACCTGGAATGCAGGCCCCACTCTTCCTCTAACACCATTTTTCAAGTCCAAGCTTACTGCCACTGTCTCTAGGAAAGCTTATTTGACTTCTAAATCAGGATCCTGTTTTATAGCACAGGGGATCATAGGGGAAGGGAGGGAAAACTGAATGGGAAGTCATCAGAGAGGGAGAAAAACCATAAGAGACTCTTAACTATAGGAAGCAAATGGAGGGTTGCTGGAGGGGAGGTGGGTGAAGGGATGGGGTAACTGGGTGATGGGCATTAAGGAGGGCACGTGATGTGATGAGCACTGGGTGTTATACACGCAACTGATGAATCATTGAACACTACGTCTGAAACTAATGATGTGCTATATGTTGGCTAATTGAATTTAAATAAAAAAGAAGGATCCTGTTTTATTTTTCTCTCTCAGTACCCTGTTCCTTTCCTTTAGAGTAATATATGTATAGAAATACATGTACAGGAAGATAATTTGTAATTATTTATTAAGATCTCTTACTTGCTAGCAGTTTCTCCCCTACATTTGACTGTATGCTCTAACAGGACGGGAATCCTATCTGGGCAGCCCAGCACCAGACAGTTAACAGCTAAGCGGGATTTCCTGAGTGAATCAGTAGGTATTGCCTCACCTTTTCAGAGTGGAGTTTGAGTCTGTCTTTATTAAGTAATCTTCAGTTGGCATTATTCCTTACCAGTTCAGGTTAAAAATTGTGTGGTTCTTCCTTCGTTGCCAAGGGGATTTAATATTGAAAGGAGTTCAACAGCGATTTGTTTTGTAAAGAAAGAAGTTATTTGTATAAATATTCCATATTCTCGGGGCGCCTGGGTGGCTCAGCCGTTTAGCATCTGCCTTCGGCTCAGGTCATGATCCCAGAGTCCTGGGATCGAGTCCCGCATCGGGTTCCTTGCTCCGCAGGGAAGCCTGCTTCTCCCTCTCCCACTCCCCCTGCTTGTGTTCCCTCTCTCGCTGTCTCTCTCTCTCTCTCTGTCAAAAAATAAATAAAAATCTTAAAAAAAAAATATTCCATATTCTCTTAAAGGTTGTGTTTATTTTCTCACAAATACTCTCTTGTTTACAGGGTTTCGCTGCGAGGGCAGTGTCCTTCCGTAAGTGCCGAAACCCCACTCATATTTCAGGAAAGGACACTTTCACCTCCCACCGCCCCCACAGCACAGTTGAACAGGATTTGGGAAGATTCGTTTCTTTTTTGCTTGTGGGTGGCCACAGGCACTGACTGTGTCCTCATAACCTCTAGATGCACGATTGCTGTCGGGCCGGAGCCCGAGGACTGCTTCTCAGTCCCCATGCCACACAGAGCCGCAGGGGAAAGATGAAGCCGATTAATGAGTATTAATTGCTCTTGAGCCGGAAGATCTCCTCTTAATACGACAAAATAGAATAAAATCCACCACACAGTTTGCTCAACCGGTCAGAAAGGTGGGGCTGCACCATCCAGATGCACGCACTGACACTCTTTCCTGGGAAACCACACACAGCTGAATAGACAAAGCAACGTACCCTGACCGGCTCTGCTGTCACCTCTGGTGACCATCCAATTTGTCTTTCCCCTCTTATTCATAAGGATCTCAGTAATTCAGTATCCATTTAGAATGCCTTGTGCTCTAAAGAACACGCTATCTGAGCGATGGTTGTTTAAACAGGAGGAGGTATTTGTCCCCTAACAGGAGATCCAGATGTTGGTGCTTGCTGATGTTTGCTCAGTGGCTCACAAAGTCAGGACTCTGGGTTAGTGTGTCTGATTCTTATGTCTGTCAGAGGAAGGACGCAGCTCCCAGCAGCCTCTGCTCACACATCCAGGTTCACGGGCAGGCAGCAGAGGCAGCTAGTGGCAAAGGTTTACTGCTCACTCCCATCTCTCTTCGCCAGGAGATAGAAACCTTCCTCAGAAGCTTCCCAGCTTCCTTTCTCCCCCCTCCCCCTTACACTTTATGGTCCAGAACTAGGTTACACGGCTGCTCCAGCTGGAAAAAAATGAGTAATGAGTCGTCCAACCCTTATTGTAGATAATGGAAAATGGAGAAGGGGCTTGGAAATGGTTTTTGAATAGAGAAGAAGAGTCTGTAGGGGGTCCTAACCTGGGACCCTGCTCAGCCCTTTGCAATCTCATTTATTATAGGACCAAATCTGCATTCTTGGTGGTGACATTCTTATACCTTAAGATGTTCCTCCTTCTCTGTTTGGTGCCACACCTCCCATCTGACCTTTCCTTAAAAAATATTTGGCACTGAATCAGCAAATCACACATTTATATGGTAGATTAAGCGTATCAGCGGAACATGTACTATTTAGAAATTTTTTAAAAAATGTTTTTCTCCCCTGCCCCCCACTAGGGTATTGTTTTCCTCTTTCTATGGGCTTTTCTCAGGTAATTGCAATTCCTAGAGTAAAAAATGTAGGCGTTGACACCAGATTCCAGTTTATTTTTTTAGTTTAGTATACAAATGAAGTGAGATCAGTAATTTCATCATTTGGGATGCATTATGCACAGAAGCATTACCCTGAACTTCACTAATTTATTATTTTTTGAAAAAGTAATGTGAGATAGATGCTCTCCTCACCCCCAGCCTTTCTAAAGTACACAGTTTAATCAAAATCTGTCCATGCTAGAGATGTTATCACATACTAGTATCACCACTCAATTGCAGCCTCTTGGGTTTAATCATCACAAAATTATTAGCACAAAATCTTTTGCTGAATTTCTTCTACCTGTGGTATCTTAAGTCACTGGGTGCCCCTGGGGGCAAATGGATTCACATTTCATTTCACCAAGAATGGAAAGAAAAAATGGACAAATGTTCTTGCTAATTGTTGATAGTCCAGTGTGTAATGCTATAGTTACCTAATGTGCTACCTTTTTACCTGAAAGAAAAAAAAAAAAATCTGTATAATCTTCCTATAATTGTGATTACTTACAAAAATTGATTGACCTGAACTATTCGGTTTTTTTCATCTGTGTGTAATTAATAATAAATGAATTCTGCAAGCTGAACAATTTTTTTTTTGAAAATCATTTATTTGATAGTCTTGATTTGACCTCTTTGAAAATACCCTGCAGCTCTGCTTTTTGTTTGCCTCTTTGATTGGGCATGGGCAATCACTCGTGCATAGAAATTCTTACTGACTCACTCAATGACACTTTATCTTTTGCATACAAATGTTCTCTCTAATTTTTTTTTTTTTTTGCTGTCATCAAATGTCCATGCAACATGATATACAAATATGAAGACTGTGCTCATCAGAGTTCAGTGTTTAAATAAAATATATAGAGAATTAATCTGACACATATTTAATGATGTGTATAATTGTTATTGTGCTGCATGGTAATTTGGCATAAATGGTAAGCTACTCGTGTCATAGCAATGGAGAATATATTTATACAGACAGACTCAGCATTTTTATAATCTGTAGTGGGAAGAATATGAAAGTGGGGGCAGTGAGAATGGAAATGTAGTTTGTGGAAAGTTTCTCCCCTATGAAATAATCATATGAAGACCGAATGTTTACCTGTTTTCTCCCAGTTCTTTTTTTTATAGAGAGAGCGCATGCTTGGGTTGGGGGATGGGCAGAGGTTGAGAGAGAGAGAGAGCGAGCGAAAATCTTAAGCAGGCTTCACGCCCAGTGTGGAGACCAACAGGAGGCTCAATCTCATGATCTTGAGATCATGATCTGAGCAGAAATCAAGGGATGCTTAACTGACTGAGCCACCCAGGGGCCTCTTTTCTCCCAGTTCTATCAGACACTAAGGAAAGGTACCTAGCAACTCAGGGTCTCTCCTATATTGGTTTTCCCAGGATTTAGATGGACTAGCATGTCAGTTTACACCGGGGCTTCTTAAGCATGTAAATGTGGATATCCCATGGGGATTATTTTGGAAAGAAAAGAAACCGATTAAAGGACTAAAATATCCAACAACTCTCAATAAAACAAGTAGGAACAGAAGTGTTTTCCACATATCATTATCTGGGCATAAGAACCCTTGGGCAATGGCCCTTTGTGCTCATAGGTGGAGAAGATACAGTTTGCGTCCTTACCTTGAAAGGCCCATGTATAACCAGTTGGGGTGTGGAAAACACTTCACAAGCCAGGTAATCATGGTGGTAGATCTCCTAATTACTCATTTTTCCGGTATGGTAGGCAAAATTCTAAACTTAAACTTGTCGATTAAAGTGATTGCAGTTCCTTCTAATTTTCAACATTCTCGTTTCATGTACATATTTAGTCAATCTGAAGTCTAGCTCCACCAGAAACATTTCAACATCCCATCCCCATTCCCCGACTTCCCAGGTTGGCATCTTGGTTCCACTGAGAACTTACTGCCTTTCTGCATTCTCATGGTGGTAGAAGGGAGATCCGTGCAGTGACCTCTGGTCCCTTACTGGTCGGGGCTGTGAAAGGGTTGGCCTGGGCTCCTCTGGGTAGTGACCGCTGGGCTGGGACTGGCTCCATCACTGACCATTCTGCTGGTGTTTGCTGCAGGGGTGTGGCTGCGATACACCAGGCTTGTATCTCTCTTACTTGTTCTGAGCCTCAGGTACGCCCTGGCTGACACAGCCTCACTGACTCCCTCTGAACCCCTTCCATTTGTCTCTGGTTTGGATGTTCCATCTCAACCCTTTGCCCTTGTAGGTCCAATAGCAGAACCTCTGGTTCTAACTCAACATTTATCCACGTCTTCCCCTATCTCCAAAAGGCATGTGGAAACTTCTGGGTCTCATCCTCCCTGAGACCTTTGCTAGATCACAAGATGCTAGTGAATTTCTTTTGGTATGTCTACATTGCTGAAAAGCTGCAAGGCACTCTTCTTCCAAAATCCTAGATGTGAAGCAGAGCAATGCTCCCTTCCATCAGTGTTTCCATAGACTCATTTATCACATTTCTGCCAACTTAGAAAAAGCCTGAAGAGACAGATTTAGACACACATATCTCATCCCTGCTTCTCCTCCCTCAGATTCCTTCTTTATTACAATCCCTTTCTGGTAGAAGAAGCTTATTTTTATTTATCCTTCCTATTCTTCCAGGAACACCCTGAGTACATTTGGGCCAGGAAGGGAGGGCTTTGTGCTCCCTAATTCCTCAGCCATAATGGAGGATGGGAAGTGGTAGACAAAGACAGGTTGGCCAATAAGTCTAAACTGGAGGGTATTTTAAAAATAGTACACCCAATTACAATGCCCGCGTGATAAAAATTCCCCAATCTCAGGAGATATTTACTCCTATTTAAGGGGTCACTTCTTCCTTTTCCCAAAGGGCAAGAGCTAAATTTCTGCCTTGAATTTACTTTCTGACTCACCTCAGCCCCCAGGTCCTCTGAGGATGGCTGGGTAAACCTGGAGACTGGTCTGCTCCTGTGTTTGGCGACACATTTTAGATCCAAGAAAGCTAGAGATTTCCAATACTGGCCATTCAGAGACCCAGGCCAGGTGTGCAGGTGCAGCCTCCCTTGAGTAAAGGTAAGTCTCAGGGGATCTCGATTAGCTAGGGATGAGTTGTTTCCTCTACTTAAAGATAGCAGACTATATGAGATGCCACCTCCAAACCCAAATTCACCTCCATGTTCTCTTTGGCCGTGGCTCTGTGACCCAGAAGGGAAAAAAGATGATAGCAGAGGTCATGTCTTAAGACCAGAATGCCTTCGCTTTCTATCTTTGTGAAGTTCTCCTCCTGGGTATTTACCCCAAAGATACAAAAGTAGGGACCCGAAAGGCTACGTGCACCCCGATGTTTATAGCAGCAATGTCCACGATAGCCAAACTGTGGAAAGAGCCAAGATGTCCATCAACAGATGAATGGATAAAGAAGATGTGGTATATATATACAATGGAATATTATGCAGCCATCAAAAGGAATGAGATCTTGCCATTTGCAACGACGTGGATGGAACTGGAGGGTATTATGCTGAGCAAAATAAGTCAAACAGAGAAAGACATGTATCATATGACCTCACTGATATGAGGAATTCTTAATCTCAGGAAACAAACTGAGGGTTGCTGGAGTGGGGGGTGGGGTGGGAGGGATGGGGTGACTGGGTGATGGACACTGGGGAGGGTATGTGTTCTGGTAAGCGCTGTGAATTGTGCAAGACTGTTGAATCTCAGATCTGTACCTCTGAAACAAATAATGCAATATATGTTAAGAAAGAAAAAAAGAAGAAGAATGTAGCAGGAGGGGAAGAATGAAGGGGGGGGAATCGGAGGGGGAGAAGAACCATGAGAGACGATGGACTCTGAAAAACAAACTGAGGGTTCTAGAGGGGAGGGGGTTGGGAGGATGGGTTAGCCTGGTGATGGGTATTGAGGAGGGCACGTTCTGCATGGAGCACTGGGTGTTATGCACAAACAATGAATCATGGAACACTATATCTAAAACTAATGATGTAATGTATGGGGATTAACATAACAATAAAAAAATTAAAAAAAATTAAAAAAAATTAAATAAAAAAATATCTTTGTGAATTTCTCATGTCAAACTTTGCTTCGTGTCTATCAGCTATGGTGATGCTTTCTGGCCTAAATATACATCTGGAGTCTGATCTCTTTCCCCAAGGCATCATTTTTGAAATATGTCCTGGGCCTGAGTTGTTGGCATAAGGCTTCACCCTGCTGAATGAGGCTTAGTCATTTCAAAGAGAAATAGTCTTATTTTCCTTTTCCCCACCCCTTCCCTTCTTTAATCTGCTAATTGTCTATAGTTGCCTCTATAAATAATTTTTATTCATTGCCTTGGCATCAAGATTATTCAACTCTCAAATTCTCATCTGGGTGTTTGTTACCTGTCAGCAGCAAAGATATTGTACTTCTCACAGGTTCTTAACGATCCCAAATGGGATTTTTCGTGCAGCAAACTTGCAGATTTGTTTCCTTTGATGTGGAAAGAAAATGTAGCTTTTTAATTTGTTGGTAAGTGGTCTGCTTCCACTCATAAGCCTGAATTTTGTGCTATGCAATCATTCAAACAGCCCTTTTAGATAATATTCCATATCTTTCTGTAAAAATGCACATTTCCTCCTATTGCCACATAGCTCCTGTCCAAGAGAGCATCTGTGTGATTGGAGGGGTGGTATAGCTTGATGATGGAGGGGAGACAGCATGCTTGGATCTGTATGGTGCTTTATAAAAAGAAACACAATACTTCTAATACACACATATGTAACACTTTATATAATATACTGATATACAATCTCTCTCTCTCTCTGTCCATACCCCCGCCCACACATACAATTCTTTATGCTGTTTATAAAGCTCTTAAAGAGCATCTTAGCAAGGGCTGTTCCATGGCCTTGGGCCCACTGAGTGCCGATGGTGCCATCTCTGGGTGCTCTCCAGTGTGCGCTCCAGAGGCCGAAGGCCAATGTGTCCTGGCCTGTTTTCTTAGCCTTGGTCAGGCCTAGCCATCTTTCCTGAGGCTTTGGCCCCACCTTGGTTCTCCCTGGCTTTGTAGACAATCGGGCTTCCATTGCCTCCCACTCCCTATTCCCAGATCCCCATTAACCAGATGGAGCCTGAATTGGGCTGTTTCTTCTTTTTTTGGTCCAGATTTCCTCAGAATCACCACTGCTTCCTGTCCCATGGCAGCTGCAATCTGAAGCCTAAATGCTCAGGGCTTGGTTTGCTAAAGGATTTAGAAAATACTAACTCCCTTCAAGTCCATTGCCTTACTGCAAAAACCCTATTTTGAATATTAGAAAATGAAAATGAAATTAATTCTTTAATTCTCTCTATTCCTAATGTAATAACCTTGATGTCTTCTCTCCACTTGCAGCAAGCAGCTGTGCACCTCTGGCCAGCTAGAGGGCTGGGGAGACAGCTGTGTACACAGAAATGCGGGAGAGGAAAATAGGCTAATATTCATAAGGTTATTACTTAAGTGCACCAAGTAAACACAGTGAATAAAATGGAACAATCTCTGCTTCTTGGAGCTATAGCCTGGTGAGAGAGACAGATATTATACAAATAAGCATATAATGCTAGTTTGTGGGCAGTGGTTTGAAGGAAAACAACTGGTAGGAGAGAAAATGCCTGGGGTTGACAGTGGTAGGAGGCGTAGGTTAGACGGGGGCATCAGGGAAGGCCCTGTAGAAAAGCAACAGAGACCTGAGGCTGAGTAGATGTTGGTCAGGTACAGTGCAGAGGGGAAAGCGCTCTAGGTGGAGGGAGCAACATGAGGGATGGCTCTAAGCGGAGAGGCATGAGAGAAAGCCAGCAATTGCTTCCTTCCCATCTCCCTCAGTGCAGAAGCTAAAGTCCTCCTATCACCTGCAACACTCTGCCATGTATAAATTACCCCATTATCTAAACCAATGCTATGGTCTCCCCTTATCTCTCTGACCTCATCTACCCCTCCTTTCCTCTTCATTCCTTCTGGAATAGCCACACTTACCCCCTTGCTGTACATCAAGCACACCAGGCAAGTTCCTACCTCAGGACCTTTGCACTTGCCATTTTCTCTAGCTGAAGGCTCTTCTGCTGGGCAGTGGCAGGGATCACTTCTCATGTTCTCCCAGCTTTTACTCAAAAGGCAACCTGTCCATAACACTTGCCTTGGTCACCTTATCTAAAAATGTCAGTTCCTCCTGCTCTGACATTTTATGTCACTCTTTCCTGCTTTTATTTTTCTTCTCATTATCTAATGAACCATATGTTTTATCCATCTGTCTTATCGATTGTCTTTCCCGCATGTAATGTAACGTAAGCTGTGAGGGTAGGGATTTTTGTCAGTTTTATTCGCTATTGTATCTTAGCAATTAGAATAGTGCCTGGCACATAGTAAGCATTCAATAAATGTTTGTTGAATGAATAAACAGGTGGTTGACACACCTGTTCATTTTCGATGCACTTTTGGTTTGTTTTCTTCCCTGCCTCATGGAGTTTGCTCTGCCCTCAGTCCCTGCAGCCTCTTATGATCCTCTTAACCAAGTCTGTCTCGTCTCAGTCTCTTTGCTATATCTAGATTCCCTGACAACCTGACACCTGCATTTCTAGCTGGTGTTCCTTCCTTCACACCTTGAATGATTATTTGTGGAGCACCTACTATGTACCAGGCACTGTCCTGGGCACTGGAGGTGTGGTGACCAGGAAGACAATATCCCTGCCTCCATGGAGTTTAGATTTTAAGCAAAAATTTCCCCCCAGAGATTCTGTCTTGTGACATAAGCATCCGTCTGACTCTCTTCTGCCTCCGCCTGCCAGAGAGCTGCAGTAGCGGCGGGTAGCCTGGCAAGGCGACCACTACCCAAGTCACCAGATGTGGCAGAATGGAGCAGGATGTAGGAGCAAGAAATGAGAGATGGGCCTGTCTGATGCCAATCTTGCAGAGGGATGCAGAGATGCCTGGGCAAGTAACCCCTGCAGGAATTATCCAGCTGGGAGGCAGCGGTGAAGTCGAGTCCCTCGTTGTGGGTAAATACAAATTGGCCATCCAATGGCCCACGACTCTTAAACTTCCTCATCACATGACAAGGAAGATCCTTTTATTCTAAATTTGTTCTTAGATAAATTAGAATGGCCACTCGGGAAGAATGGCTACATCTGTGTAGGCCGTAAAAAGCAATGGAGCGTTGTCATTCCGATTCCCACAAGCACATGGTTTTACAAAAGTTGATTGCTCACATTTGGACATGCCATTTGAAACACACATATTGTACGCTCCAGACTGCACACTTCCAATGTGGCAAATGCCTATAGAAAGTTAACCAGAAAATCTGACAGGTCCCCATGGCTGCCACTAATGCCTTTGTAAAGGGGGTTTTGATGTATTGCAATAATTACAATGAAAGAAATTGGAAATAGAGTATTATACACGTTCAAAATATTAAAAAATAGCTTAAAGTTTCCTGGGGAGAATCAATTTTTATTGGCGTATTACAGCTGATAAAAAAGGCTGAGAAACATATATATGGTATTTAGTTATTTAGACATTACATTCTAATGAATGTACAGTATTTTCATACAAAAATGAATCTTAATAGCTAATATCATTTTCACATTTTAGGTTGGACCACATAAAATTCTTATCTCATGAATGCCAGGTGTTTTTTTTAAATAATAACATCAAATTTTTGTATAATTATAAATAGAGATTCACAGACCATTTTTAGGCCTGTTTTTACAAAAGAGCTACCACACTACCTATTACAGTATTATAATTGTGAGCCCCTCCAGGTAGGGACAGAATCCTATTCATGCTTCTTTATTCTCAGAACACCAAGGTGTTCTAGAACACCAAGGAGAGCCCCACATGCAGGAAGTATTCAGTATGGGTTGAACTGATCAAAGAGATGGCATATAAACCGGTTGGCTCTGAGAAACACAATTCACATGGAAGGTAGCAAGAAGCATGGATTTTGGAGCAAGACTGCCTGAGTTCAAATCCCAAGTCTGCTGCTTGACCCTGTGCCTCAGGGCCGTGCTTTATAAAATGAGGATAACAGTAGTAACTCCCTCACAGGGTGGTGGTGAGGATTGCATGAGTTAGTTAAAACATGTGAAGGCATTTAGAATGATGCCTGGCACGTGGGAAAGGCAATACTATTAGCTACTAGTAGGTAAGATAAGCACACATACTCAAAAAGAAAATATAAAATAGAGCATTAATAAGTGTTTTTCTACCCTTCCCTTCTGCAAGTCTCCTTTCCGGACCTTTCTGGACACATGCACATTGGCAGACACATAAACCCCCTCATGAAAATAAGAGAAGAGATTCCTTCACAGGCTATCAGGAACACTAATTTGGAGGGGAGCAGGGATCCGGATGTAGCATCTGCCCCTTTAAATGAACCCAGCCTGCCCTTCTAAACCTGAGCTGAGATTCTGTAAAAGGTCCCTGCAAGGCCTCTAAGCTCTATCCCTGGATAAATTCCAAGTCATTTTCCATCTGCCAGTAGTGCTAATCCTTGATCTTGGCATGATTAGATAATCTTTTCAGATATTAATTTATGTGGTTTTCTTCCTGCATCTTTTCCTTTACAATGCCCCTGACAACTTTGCTCTCTCTTTCTCCTCTGCCCCCATTCAAGCTGACCTTTGACTTGGCTCCGCTTGCTTCAGTAACTGGTGGAGGTGGGGGCAAAGTTAGGGGATGTGGTTAGGATCGAAAGCACTAGTAGTCTGCAAAGCGTCCTGACTTTCTTTGCAAAATCTAAGCACATCTGATAACTAGAGGGTCCATAAAGTTGGTAGAAAGGTTAAGTGAATTTGTGGGGGTAGAAATGTCTAGAAGAAACCTAAGGGGAGAATGATTTCCTGCAATTTTTTGAGGTCCTATTGGATTGTGATAGGGTTTGCAATCTGACTGTTTTACCAGTAAAAGAGATCTGAACATTATTCCCTGCCAAAATTTCAAACCTGTGATGTGACTCCAGGATTGGCCACACAGTACACGGGGAAGCTGGGACCACAGACACCTCATTAAAGATTTCCACATGCAAAGCTCAGATTGGAAGTGATAAAGAGCTGGCAGTCAGAAGACATGAGGACAAAGATTATGGGATTCTCTAAGTAGTCTATGTGGACAGTAGACCAAAATTCAGAGTGCCCCTTCCCTATGTCTTGGTGATGGAGAAAGCTCTGGAACAGTAGCAAAATGCCTATGGGTAGAGAAACCCCAAGAAATGACAGGTGCAGTTTCCTGTCTGGATGAGTGGGCCTCAAAACAGAAATTATTTTGATGAATACAAAATAAAGAAGTGCAATGGTTTGGGCAGGCGTTTTTTTTTTTTATCTTGTAGCAATCCTTCTCTTTCTTCTGCTAACAGAAACTTGACCCCACTGGAGGGCATTTACATCCCCCCATTTGGGCAGATGCGGTGTACCTGTTGGTCAAGGCTTCCTATAGCAGAGAGGGGAGGGCACAGACCCAAATTAGATCTGTCAGACTCCCCTCTTTTAGGACTTTGCTTCGTAGGAGGAGTGATCCAAGCACCAAAGTGCTGTTGGATCAGACCAGTCCCATTTAGCAGTAATCGGTTCCTGCTCTGCACATCCACAGCTGCCCAGCTTCTGCCCTCTGCAGGACCTGCTCTTCACATCTGCCTTGATTCTAAGAACTGTTTCCTACACTTCCACAACATTCCTCATCAGTTGGAAAGATTTTGGGTAGAAATGATTGGTTTATCAGAAAGGTTAGAAAGAATTGGCATTTTTTGTTACGACTTCTAAAACTAACAGTTCCGGAACTGTTCTCCTGTCCTACTGTACGTAGCTTTGGATTGAGGAACTGGTGATGAATTGCAGTCATAGTTGCCCTAGGCTTTTTGCCAAGATATGCATTTTGGCATTTTCTTCAGCTTTGCACCCTGACCCTTCTAGTAAGAGGTGACCCATCTTTCCGCTTTCTCAGCCCAAGTGATGGAATCCTTCCACTCCCCTTCTCCCAGAATCTGCTTCACAGGGAGGAGGACCAGGGAGGGGGCTGGCTCCTCCAAAATCTCCTGATCAATTAAAAGATGATCCCTCATCTTCACTATGTCCCCAAATGAATTTTGTTTCATTAATATCCAGTTTTCAAAACATTAGCATGAACCTATCTTGCTCTGATCGGTGGCTGAATCAAGAGCTGGATTAAGTTTTGTTCCAAAGACAAAGTGTTTTAATAATTTTTCTTTTACCGTTTTGTGTCATTTCCTTTTATCTGAGTTGCAACTTTTGTTTACCATACAAATGCCATGCTAAAATTTTTATTTTATGAAAAATTATTCATCTCAAAATATTAGTGAATTCACAATTGCAATCCAATTTTGGATGTCATTTGTTTTTTGCCAAAATTTAATTTGAATATATATCAGTGTTGGTTTGAAGCATTTATCAATAATAAATTTAATTTTGTATGTTAGATATATATTTTCTTGATTTTTGAGTGTTTCCATTTCTCTCCTTTTCTGCAATTTTATCATCTTAACATTTTAATACATAACTTAAGAAAAGACAAAGAATAAAATATACTCAATGTATTAATTAAAAATTTTTTTTTAATTTTGTATTAGCAACTTATTTTGTAGCACAACCCATTTTCAGAATAATAAAGTTAATCTAAAATTTCTTGTATTTTTCTCTCTAAATATACCTTTATCAAATCTTTTTGAATTTGTATTTGTATTTGAATTTGCATAAGTTAAGTGATCAAATATTAAGAAATAGTCAAAACAAGCAGAGTGCCCAACACACAGTAAATGCTTAATTAAATATTTATTGAATAAGTGAACAAGACAATTTGATTTGATTTTTTTTATTCATTACAAACTATCTTACAGGGTATTAAACTACACTTCTTCATCTGTCCCTTTTCACATATCATGAGGGATTAACTCATAGGCTTATCAGTTATGTCTGTTTCCACCGTGTTCATACAGAAATGCTCTCTGCTCACCTGAAGTGTTCACATGAGGTGAGACCCATTCATTACATAAAGTTTTGTTGAGCATCTATAATGTGTTGGGCTTCGGGCTTACACAGAAATTCAGTGCATCATCCATTACTTCCAGGAGTTTGAAGGAAAGAGTAAAGAGATAATAAGAGCAAAATGTGGTTAGTGTGGTCAGTGGTATATTCAGAGGGTCATGAACAAATGGAAATAGATGTACATCTGTAAGGCATCTGGGGTTAGGAAAGGATTCACAGGAGATGAGCTCAGAAATTTCAAATCTGTGTTAAAAAAAATCAATAAAAATTTCCTTGCTCTGTTTGGTGCTAAGAACATCCCAAGCATACTCTCTACCTTCAAAAGAAATTTTATCAGTTAAGGCTAAAGTAGAGCAATTAGGTAGCTTAATGAAAGTAGGGTTTTACAACACCAAAAGCATAATCCATAGAAGTAAAAAGAGATAAATTAGACTTCATCACAATTAAAAAGTTTTTCTGTGCAAAAGGAGAATGAAAGACAAGTTGCAGACTGGGAGAAAATACTTGCAAATCACATATCTTACAGAGATTCTCATGTCCAGAGATACAGGGAACTTTCAAAACTCAAAAGTAAGGAAAGAAATATCCTGTGGGGAGCGCCTGGGTCACTCATTTGGTTAAGTGTTGGACTCTTTTTTTTAAAATTTATAATTAAAATAATAATCTTTATTATGTTATGTTAGTCACCATGCAGTACATCATTAGTTTTTGATGTAGTGATCCACGATCCATTGTTTTTGTATAACACCCAGTGCTCCATGCAGTACATGCCCTCCTTAATACCCATCACCGGGCTAAGTGTTGGACTCTTGATCTTAGTTCAGATCTTGATCTCAGCTTAGGTCTTGATCTCAGGGTCATGAGTTCAAGCCCTACATTGTGCTCCAGCGCTGGATTGGAACCTACTTCAAATAAAAAGGAAAAGAAGAGAGATGAAAAGAAAAGAAACAAAACATCCCAATAAAAAAAATATGGGCAAAGGATTTGAGCAGATACTTCACCAAAGAAGAAGTATGGATGGCAAATAAACACATGAAAAGATATTCAACATCATTATTTATTTAGAGAAATGCAAATTAAAACTCAATGATATACCACTAATGATATAACCATTAGGATGGCTAATACCACCCACCTTCACCCTGCCAACAACACCAAGTGCTTGTGAGGATACAGAGCAATTAGAACTTTTATACACTGCTGGTGGGATTACAACATTTTATAACCACTCTGGAAAACAGTTTGTCAGTTTCTCATGCAGTCAAACATACTTAACATATGACCCAGCAATCTACTTTTTAGCCAACAGAATGAGAACTTATATTTACATAAAAGCTTTTACATGAAAGTTTATAGAATTGATTATTAATTGCCAAAAACTGGAGACTATTCAAATGTCCTTCCACCCATGAATGCATAAACCAACTGTGATACCTTCATATAATGGGTCACTACTCAGCAATGGAAACACACTACTAATATACTCAATAATGTGGATGAATCACAAGTGCACTTTACTAATCGAAAGTAGTCAGCCCCAAAAGGACACAAAATGCATACTTTCATTTATATGACATTCTAGAAAGACAAAACTTTTGGGACAGAGAGTAATAAATCAATGGTTGCCAGGGGTTGGGATTGGTAGATAGTTGACTACAAAAGAAAAGCATGAACGGAATTTTCAGGATGATGGAATGGTTCTATTCCACGATTGTGGTGGTAAATATGATTATGTTTTTGTCAAAGCCATAAACTGTACACCACAAAGAATGAATTTTACTATATATAGATTTTAAAAAATGAAAAAAGCAGGGTTTTTACTTCCTAGTCTCTTGCTCAAAACTATAAATTCAACTTTTAGTATAATGCCTTCAGTTCTATTCAGTCTATTCAGAGTATAGACTATTCAGTTATATAGGTGTACACATAGATCTTGATACTCAAAGTGCTAAATCTATAGATGTATATCAACTATTTCAAGTATAAAAGGATGCACAGAGAAAATTAATTTAAAAACCATGAATTTCTGATAAGGCTGTTATGTAAAAATCCATAAAAATAGAGTAAGGGTAACCTGTGTAAAGGTACAAGGGCACCATCAAGAAATATCCATGAATAGTGAGAGAGCAAATCTTGGCATTTGGTTTTATGGGAGCATTTTGTTTTTAGTTCTGGCTTACCCCTGCCCATGAAATTGTTGAAGAAGAAGAGGGACCTAAAAGTTCTGGTACTGTGTCCATTGGGAACTCTCAACAGATCAGATCTATCAAGTATTTTAGTGGCTCTACTAGTCAGGACTCAACAGGTGGCAAACGACAGAGACCTAACCTCAACTGGATTAAATAGAAGGATAGTTTACTGGCCCACAGAACCCAGAAGATGAAAGAAAAAGGTATACAAAATGAGAATACCACAAAAGGGACAGATTATCACACCAAACTCACATGAATTTGACACTTTATGAAGCTTTACCAATAATTTCAAAGATACAAATAATTGTGATGCACAGATGAAGCAGGGAAATGTTTGGGACCCCCTCCCCCCCGCCCCCTTCCCAGTGCAGGGTTACACATCTTTTGTTATCACATCTGGATGCACTCTGGCCCAGATTACATATGAGTCCTAATGCATGAGGCAATATTACTCACACAAAAGAATGTTATTTGATTTAGGAATGTTTTGTACCCAAATAGTTACATAGCTTGCATGAGATTTTCTGGGGAGTCATGCCCCATAAACTTATGGATTCCAGATTTGCTTACTATAAGTGATTCCACATAGACCAGGAACATCCTTCTCAAGACATTACGTAGATGAAGATTCTCCTCCTTGTAAATATTACTGGAGTGTTTTCCAGAAGGTTAGTCATTCAGGTGTTGACAAGGACGTTTGACCAGATCGCCTTTCTCATTTCTTCTCTGGAGATGCCACTGGCTCAATGCCCGCCTGAAAGCGAGAGGATGGGTACAGCCCTGCTCTTATTTTCTTCTTGAAACCAAAACCTTGAACACTTCGTAAGTTAGGGACTCAACCTCATCAAGAGTTTTTTCTTTTTCTCTTCCTCATTTGCTGTCTTCCTCAGTCTCTGCTTGGCTCATTTTGCAGACAGATTCTCTCCTTATCATCTGGAAGATGGCCGCCGTCTCTAACAAAGATGTTAGAGACCCCAGTAGAAAGAGTTATTTTGATTGTTTGTTTCACTCAGTATCCCAGGGAAAACCTTGATGGTCCCTGTTTGGGCATCTCACTGTTAGGGAATTTAAGTCCTGGATCAAGTGGAATCAGGGGAGCACGTCCTGTTATTTACAAAGAGATATGAGAAAATTTCCTGAGTAGATAAAAATAATAGCCCACTAAATTGTCTGAATCGTTTTTGTCTTAAACAGAATCAGAGTTTAGTCAGAATCATAGTATTTTAATAATAAATATACTCTTCAAGATATTTTTGTCCATGTTTATTAGGTGTGATTTTAAAGTAAAACTTTTGTTTAGGTGTGCCTGGGTGGCTCAGTCAGTTAAGCATCCAACTTGTGATTTCAGGTCACGATCTCATGGGTCATGGGATCAAGCCCCACATTCAGCTCCATGCTCAGCAGGGAGTCTGCTTGAAATTCTGTCCCTCCGCTCCTCCCCCCTCTTGCACTCTCTCTCAAATAAATAAATAAATCTTAAAAAAAACCTTAAAAAATAAAGTAAAACTTTTGTTTAAAATATCACAGAAATTCGTATCAAATGATTATTTTTCAAATTAGTTTTTTTGGGGGTTATTTAAAACATCCTGCAAATATGTAAAAGATTTTTGGAATTTTTTTTTTTTAAAGATTTTATTTATTTATTTATTTTGACAGAGAGATAGAGAGAGAGAACATGTAGGCAGAGAGGCAGGCAGAGGGAGAGGGAGAGGCAGGCAGAGGGAGAGTGAGAAGCAGGCTCCCCGCCGAGCAGGGAGCCCGATGCAGGGCTCGATCCCAGGACTCTGGGACCATGACCTGAGCTGAAGGCAGCCGCTTAACCAACTGAGCCACCCAGGCGCCCCGGTTTTTGGAATTTTTAAGAAAGATCTATCCGTTTATTCTAGAAGGAAGGAGAGTGTAGCGGGGGTTGGGGCAGAAGGAGAGGGAGAAAGAGAATCTCAAGCAGACTCCCTGCTGAGCGCAGAGCCCAACTGGGGCTCAATCCCACTACCCTGAGATCACGACCTGAGCTGAAATCAAGAGTTCAGCCAAAATCGAGAGTTGGACACCCAACCGACCGAACCACCCAGGTGCCCCAGATATTTGGAATTTTTTATGAAAATGATTTCAAAATCAGTTTATGACGTACACAGAAAATTATTCTCATTACTTTATAACAACATATTAAATTTTATTGTCTGCAGTGAAATGTTTTATCATTAGTGTTTGTCTTAGGGAAAACTCTGGAAGTTATTAAGTGGACAGAAAAATATTTTCATAAGTCCTTAGGGGTCAGACCACTTCCAAATTAACAAACAATAATATTTCACTCTGCCAACTGTAAACTATTCCATAAAGTGGAATGGCTGTAGAGAATATAGTGGCAATAAATCCTTAAAACAAGAGTATGCTGTTTGGCATACATTTAAAAATAGAGTTCATGTTTTCTTTGGAAAAGCCAAAGGATTTATTTCCAATTTTGTTTCATAATATGCATTTTGACTATATGACCACTCAGTTGAATGTGTCTTCAGCAGTTTTTGTTTGTTTGTTTGTTTTATTAAAAAGGATCATGGCACATTTATGCCAACAAAAATATGTGATTATAATGAAAAGTGTGGACTCTGATCATTCTGTGTGATTGACTGAGAACTAATTATGTCCTAGTCACCGTTTCCCCCGACGCCAGCCCTTGGATCAACAAGGATCCCTTCTGTCTAATTTACTTCAGACCCAAAGGCACCAGGTCTGGAAAGGTTATTCTCAGCCCTCCTGAAGCTTTCAAGGTCTTTTCTTTGTACCTTTGCAAGTTAGCTCGGGAGCACCTTCAGGGGAGATTTTGTTTTGTATGTTTTGTTTTTGCTTTTGCCAACAGTGCTGCTGGGGTCTGAGGTGGACAGAGAAAAGGCTGATTGAAAGGACAGCTGTGGCTTTGAGCCTGTCAGCTGCCACACGATCACATGACCACATGGCCACAAGTCAGCACAGGTCTTCCTGGAGTCTAATCACGAGAGTAACAGACACATGCTCTCCCCAAACACGGTGAAGAAAAAAAGGGCTCTTCTCTAGCCGTTCTCAGAGGGGTAACATTTCTGTTAAGAATTTTGGAAGGAGGAGCGGGGCTTGGTAGGAGGCAGGGGGGAGTGGGGAGAGAACTCCAAGCCAAGGCGATACCATGGAAAACGTAAACGTTCGGGAACTGAACACAGTTTGTGAACGAATTTGGACTTCACTCTGTAACCCTTGAGGTCCATTTGAAATAGAGAAGCCATGTGAGCAGGGTGCAGTTCGGAAGCCTGGGTCTTGCTGCCGCTAGGGGCCGGATGCAGGCAGATGGGACTGGAAGCAGGGACTCCATCCACCAGGAATCTCCTGGGTGAGAGCAGGTGAAAGCCCTGGGTGTATATGCAGGAGCGGGAGCGGTGAGGAGGGGGAAAGGGAGGTGACACGTAGGAGCTATTACTGACAGCTTATGATTTATTGGATGTGAGGGCTGAAAGGGGGGTGACCTTCCTGCAGAACCCAGAATGATCTCTGCAAAAAGTAATTATGATCAGCTATTCATCTTGCTTAAAATGTCTTCATTAGCTTCCTGTTTTTAGACAAAAAGACAAAATTCCTTATCTATTCACTTTTGCATCTTTAGTACTTAATATATGGTAGACACTTAATAAATACAAATATTCTCCATCCCGTCTCCTCCCTGTTCTATGAATACATGCCATTTAAATTGATCTATATTCCCCCCTGAAGGTAGAGAGAGATTTTAAGGGAAATAAACTGAGGTTACTGAAATCTTTCTTGGGACTCACAGTGACAAACTTGACACTCATCTTGTCCAAATAAGATAACTGAGGTGGAATTCTCAATAAACTTTAAATTGTAATAGAAATATAAAGATTATGATTATGTTCTTTTTGCACATTGTATACTTGCTGAGGTCCTCAGTCTTTGGTAGAATATTAATACATGTTTTTAGGGTCAGAGATATGAATGTTCTAATCTCAGTGTAACCACAAGCTAAGACCATTTATTATATTAAAGGACCTTTTTCAGATAAGCAAAACCCAGGGGTATTTTTGAGGGTAGAATTCTGGCAAGGCCATCTGATATATTCCTATAAATGAATGCCTTGAGGTCTTTTCCAAACATAGTTAACCCATTTGGGATAAACATTCTTATAATGATCTTACATCAAATAAATATTGACATGTTTTTAAGGTCACTTGACACAGGACGAGAATATTAACCAGAGGCTAAATTTGATGTATTTTTTTCTTTAACAGTAAGTGGAATTAAAATTCACTGCATTTATTGTATAATATAAATTTCAAGTATTAAGAAATCATTTTGACTTTTCTGTAGTCCCTGCCATACCCTAGGTGACTAATAAAGGTATACAGGCTATTCACTTATAATGCTTATAAAATGTTTTTCATATCCCATTTTTTCTTATAATGCTCTGAGACCAAAAGATCTGAGATGATAAAACAGAAATTTCTTTCAAGTTCTTATTTAGCTCTGCATATTTCATTTTTTTCCCTTTCTGGACTATGCTTCATAGGTAATAAAGGAAACAAAAACAATGAGATTGGGCCTGGGAGGACAAAATTAGAGAGGAAAAATAGTTTCTATTCTTGAGAAAGATGATGAATTTATAAAGGGAGCACAAAAGATTCTGTCATTCTTCTAATGAATATTTTTGTTCCACATCAAAGCACAAATATGTTTCAGGGTTTATGTGTGAGGGGGTATGCTTATGATGAGAAATATTTCTTCTTGGGAGCCAAATAGCAGGGAATATATTTCATATCACGGTAAAGCTAGACACATATTTGGTTTATTGGACAAGAAAATTGGTGATGTCCTCACATCCCACAGATTGACCTCTTAATTTCTCGGCCCCAAGGAGCAATCCAAATTCCCCATTAGCTCAGATCAGGCTTTTGACAAAAACTGATTTTAAGAAATTACTGTGTTTTCCAATTTTGGCTACTTTCAGGGCGTGTGTGTGCTCGAAGGGAGGCTGCTCAATTAAAAAGAATTAATGTGTAATTGCTGGAGAAAGGAAGAAGCGGGTCTTGAATCTTAATTTTTAAAAATGAAATCGTTAAAGTGATACCTTTATAAGTGGATGCACTCTTTTTTCCAGGTCCATTCATAATCACTCTTGGAGTTCTTGCTCTCAAAAGTCCCCTGGGGTCTGCTTTGTTATTGTTACTCTCCTACGTCGGTAGTTCCTTTCCATCTCTCCCTGTCTTACTCCTACCTAAAACAGTGTCTCGAAACCAAAATACCAAGCTAAAGGAGATTGCTGCCATCAAGGCAGATCATAAAATTTCATGTGATAATGTCAAGAGGAGCAGCTATAACAAAGAACATTCAAATTATTAGATGGTGAGGCAGGCAGGCAGAATACCCCTCCCTACCCCAAGAGGTGATCATACCCTAATCCCGGGAACCTGTGAATATGTGATGTGACCTGGTGAAGGGGCTTTGCAGGTCTAATTAAAGATAAATTGAGCTAAGGAGTTTATCCTGGATGATCTGGGTGGGTGTAGCAGAGAATTTTCTCTGATTGGAATCAGAGAGATAGAGAAGTTAGGAAGATGAGAAACGTGGGAAAGACAACTCAAGTCTGTCATTAGAGAAGGTCACGTGGAATGCATGAGGGTGAACATGGGCAGTCTCAAGGTGTAGACACCAGCCCCCCCACCCCATCATGATGGCCACCATGGACCGGAGGACCTTAGTCCTACAGCCACAAGGAACTGAAGTAAGCCAACAAGCTGAATACACTTGAGAAAGTTTCTTCCCCACAGCCTCTACCAAGAAACACAACCCTGCTGACATTCTTATTTTGGCCTGGTGAAACACTAAGCACAGTGCCCACTTAACCCCATCTAGACTTCGGACCTACAGAAGCTGTAAGATTTTTTTAAAATGTGTTGTTTTAAGTAACTAAGTTGTGGTAATTTGTTATGGCAGCAAGTAACTAACATAGAGGGATGTAGATTTTAATAGAATCTTTAGTTCTATTATTACTGTTAAAGTTTTGACAATGAAGGGGGGGTACTAAAACTGATTTAGAATAGCTTTTCCCAAAATGTACCTTCTTTTATCAGGCAGGGTTCAGTCAGGACAAGGGAAACCACTGCAGGTATTTCCAGCAGGAAGGCTATTAAGCATTTTAAAAGCAAAAAACAAAAAACAAAAACATGGTCGAGGGAGCGAAAGTGAGGAAAACCATGTCTCATGAAATATGGAAATTGAAGGAACCACAAGAACCCGCCGCTGATGATCTCATTTATCTGTGGCACCGAAATGAGTACTTCTCAGAAGAATGACTGAAAGAGGTTGGCAAGACTTCATTTCTATTGTTTGCTACAGCTCTATGCCTTGCTCCGCTGGAGGAAGAATAATGGCTTTTGCCTCTCTTCTGCTTTCAAACCTCACGTGACTGCCTCTCGCTGGTGGAATCTACTCAGAAGCCAGGCTTCTACTCGGGCAATCCAGAGAAGAGCACAAAATGAAAATGACTCTGAATGGCGGGCACATTGCCGTATTTCATTGTTTCCATTGCATCAATACCACCTGTAGGAAAAGAAAGGAGGGCGGGAAGAGGAAAGGAGCACCATCCACCAAAGCACTTAATGATATAAGATTCAGATGTTTACAAAGTGAAACAGTAAAAGAGCCTCTAGTCTTCCTTGCAAGCTTCATTTTATCTGGACGAATGCCTTCCCCTCCAGACCTCAGGGTATTTTTCCTGTACTCACACAACATAGAATCATGGGCTATTAGAGATCATTTACTTCAATTTTCTCCTTTTACATAAGAGGAACAAGAAGGCTGTAGAGGTTGCTGAAAAGTCCATGTCAAGAGAGCTAGTTAATGACTAAACAGGGTCAGGGTCTTTTGAAGTCTTTCTAGTCTCTCAACTTATGTCATGGTCCATGAAGTGTCTGGGATTTTACCCAACTTACAGACTAATAGGAGAGTCTGTTACTGTGGATATTGGCAGAAGACACAAGACTCTCGGGTCAGAGACCAAAGACTTTAGTATTCATGGCACCGCAGGGGTCAGAGTGTAAGTATGGTCATCATATCGATTCCTCTTGACTCTCAAATCTCATAAAAGTGATGCTGAGGGGCCACATGGATGCTATGCACATAGCAGTTTTGCATCAAGGCCAAAGAACACTGGGCTTGAGGAATTTAATGCCTTCTTTAGCATGTGGAAGCAAGTCTGCTCATTGTCCAGTGAAACATGTTACTTCAATCCTCAAGGTTGCTCATTGCAAACATTAACTCTGAGAAATGGCCCTGCTAAAGGGCCTTGCATTCTTGGCACACCAGAAAAAAATGCACAGCTGAGGGTCCACTGCCTCCTCTCCACTCAGTAGGAAGTACTGAGAGGATACACAAGCAATTATTCACACTTATGATTTAAAATACATTATATTTGCAACATGCAAAAAATATGTATATATATATGTAAGCACTATTTCTGAAATTATCTGTGATTCTGTATATTATTATAATTTGTTCATTTTCACTACCATAAAACATTGCATTGAGTGAATATATAACAATTTACAGATCTGTTCTCCTGTTGATAAACATTTGAGCTGATCTGCAATATTTTGCTATTATGCCACAATTAATATTTTTACATACATTTCCTGGTACATAGGTGCAGAAGTTTCCTTAGAGTATTTGATTAGGTGTGAAATTACCTGATTATTAGTGAGGCTAGAAATAACTGCATACATTTATTCACAGTTTGTGTTTTCCTGTCTGTGAATTCCCAGTTCATATCTTTTACCCACTTTTCTATTGGGTTGCTTGTCTTTTTAAATTTATTTTTAAGAGTTATCCCTGGTCCATGGTTACTACAAAATCTCTTAGCAATAGAAAGGAACATTCTTACTCTGCCCCCTGCTGCCAATTTTTTTTTTAAAGATTATCTATTAAAACCTATAATTTCAAACATCATTTTAATGGCAATATGATAAAAGCATTCTCTTTAAAATCAGAAACCAGATAAGAAGCTTCTGTCATGGCTTCCATTTAACATCGTATTGGACGTTCTCCCCAGCTCACTAAGGCAAGAAAAGGAAATAAAAGATGTAAGGTGCTGGAATGGTAGAAAGAAAAAGGTCACTGATCATAGGTTATGTAATTGTCTTATAAAAGCCAAAATTATTCACAGAAAAGTTATTAGACGTGGCCAGAGAATTTATAGGTTGTATGGGTATGTTTAGAATCACAAATGAATGAGGAGTGAAATGTTTTTCTACAAATAATGAGATGACAATGTACTTTTTTGTCTTTAAGTGGTTAATGGGATGAATCATTTGTACATTTTGTGTGTGCGTGTGTGGCCATTAGGCCACTTCTGTGTGTATTTGTCTTCTATTGTGATCTCATGCTTGGTTGATTTTAATCTGTGGACAACCTGGAGGCCTAAATTGGCAATTCTTTCCTACAGCTAGTATTTTATGTTTGCTTCTTGTTGAAGATGGGGACACCACTGACCATTTCAGCTGCCTTCAAGAACCCAGGACAGAACCTGAGACTGTGATCCGAGCTCCTTGAACTTGTTGCTGGCAAGAGGCTGAGTTTCACGTGTGCTGTGCCGATGCTGGTTTTGGCCCTGAGACGAATACCCCTGCCATATTAGTTTACTATTTAACACCCTGGCTGCAGTTCCAGCTTTTGTTTTGTAGGGAAACTGTGGTGTTTGTGTTGGAGACTTCCCTTACTTCCCATGAGCTCAACAATACATTCAGAATTATGCTGCATGAGGGATCTAGTTGTTTTGTATTGAAAGGGATTTTTAAATAACATTGTTTTCCATGTTGAAACCATTCCATCCCACTTTTTTTTTTTTTTCCTAATCCATCCTTATAGTTTTCAAATTTCCTATCTTGTGGAATATCAAATATCAAGTTGTGGCTAAAACTGCTAGTTTCCTACTAAATATCTATTATCTGTTTTTCCTCTTAATAACAGAACCTCAATTTTATTTCAGGTTGCGATGTGTCCAGATGAAAAAATTGCTGGGCTTTCTGGCAGCTAGGCATGTTCATGTGATTCACTTCTGGTCAATTATCCAAATCCAGAGTCATTTGGTTGGGCTTTCAGGAAAGCCACTGACAGGGGTTGGCTCAGCTGTTATGGGTCCTTTTGTCTTTTTCCCCGTCTTCAATTTTTCTGCCTAACCCGTTCCTTGATGGTGATTACCCTTGAGAGCTTGGCCAGAAGAATCCCAAAGGCTTTGGCAGTAAAGTTCTTCAGACACTGTATCAGTTCTGGACTTCCTGTAACAGGAGAGAAAAAAAAACCTACCGTGTTGAATTTACTATTATTTGAGTTTTCAGTTACATGCAGCTGAATACAGTTCCCAAATGATATATTTCATATCTAATTTTGATGTAATTTTTAATTGTTGTCTTAACATCTTTAAATAGCAGACTTTTCAAAAAAATCACAGTAACAAATCACATTTTTTATAGATGTTTGGTAATTTAAAGTGTTTTGCTTTATCATGCTTAATTATGGAGGCAGCTGGAGAGTAGATGTATCTATGCTTGTTATTTTAAGAAATCCTTATTGAAGTTATAATTTGATCTTAGTCAAAGAAAAATGAAACTATAATTTAAGTCAATACTACTGTTGTTAGATATCTATCATGATTAACATGCTGTCCACTCTTAGTTGGGAAATCATCTGATTCCGTTATTATAATGTCTTGCTATTTCCTCCAGGTACTTAACTTACTGTACTTCAACTTTGATCATATGGAGTCTGTTTTAAAGGCCTTGAAGGTTATCTATACATTGTTCTTTCACTAATTCCCAAGTAGAGAAGTAATAGAATCAAGTATCCTTTTAGCTATTTTCATTTATTTTAATGTATCAATTTTTTTTGGACATGTGGTAACTATTGTCATTCAGATGACTGTACTGAATAAAAATCACATTCTATGTTCAAAATTAATAGTAATTGACTTCTCTGATTTGGAAGATAGGCGTTTCACTTTGCTGTATAATCTTTATTGCCAATATTTTGATCAATTTTTAAAAGTTTATTCCATCTGAAACTCCCCACTCAGGCAGAGTCATAATCATGATCATTCTTAAAGTGAAGGGAAGAAATTAGTAGGAAACTAGGACAAAAAAATGAATGCTTTGCCTATTTTGAGTTGAGTCTTTATATTATAACCTTTGACTACCTTGTCAGATTTTTTTGTTGTTTTCTTTTCCCCTTTATTTGTTTATTTATTTAATTCTTGTGCAATTAATGTACAGTATTATACTAATACTAGTTTTAGTTGTACAGTATAGTGATTCGACAATTCTATGCATTACTCAGTGCTCATCATGATAAATGTATTCTTAATCCCCTTCACCTGTTTCACCCATCCCCCCACCCACCTCTCCTTTGATAACCACCAGTTTGTTCTCTATAGTTAAGGGTCTTTTTTTTAATCTCTTTCTCCTTGTTCATTTGTTTTGTTTCTTAAATTCCATATATGAGTGAAATCATATGGTATTTGTCTTTTTCTGAACTGACTTACTGCACTTAGCATTATACTCTGTAGATACATCCATGTTGCAAATGGCAAGATTTCATTCTTTTTTATGGCTGAGTAATATTCCTGTGTGTGTGTGTGTGTGTGTGTGTGTGTGTGTGTGTGTGTGTGTACCACCTCTTCTTTATCCAGTCATCTAACAATGGACGCAGGGCTGCTTCCATGTTTTAGTTATTGTAAATAAAGCTGCAATAGACATAGGGGTGCATATATCTTTTTGGATTAGTGTTTGCATATTCTTCGGACTACCCTGTCTGACTTAAATGTCTCATGTCAGTGCTCCCAGAGTCCCAACTGCTACAAAGACAATATTTTACTGAATACTCTGGATGACCCTGTAGGGACCACTGGAGGCCTGTTGTCTAAAACAGCATGGGACAGGACTAATAGATGAGCTGGGGCTAAATAATGAGCAGGGGCTGTGGGTCCCTTAGAGCCAGGTACCCAAGGAAGAAGGAACTTCATACTATTTCTCATGTGCCAGTCACTGCGATGTGAGTTTCACACCGAGCATGCACTTACTCCCTTCCAGTTTGCCTGTGTGGAAGGGGCTTTGTTACTGCAGACCAGGGATGTCATAACTTGTGAATGTTCTGGAGCCTCTAACTTCCTTGTGTTTGCTATCTTTATTTCACTATAGAATATAGTGGAAAAAGTCTTAAAATCAAACTAACAAATGCTTGAAAGTGGGCTTGTCGTAAGGAATTCTCTTGTGGTGCTTTTTATTTTTATTTTTTTCCCACTCTACTAAGAGACAAAAGTGACACAGGGAATTACCCCCATCACCTTCTTCTATGTGACAAGAGGTTTTTTTTTTTTTTAACCTTGTTTTTGCCCTCGGTGTTGTTGTTTGTAGGTCCCAGCTTTATGTCAGAGTCTTTATACAACATCCTACTGTTTTAGGCCACAGGACTTGTCTCAGTGCACATGGTACTCACTAGCATCCAAGTTCTAGGTCACTGGGTTTTCAGATGGTCTCAGCCAAATGTCAACTCAGAAGCTTGCATACTGTTTGGATTCCCACTTTCTTGCTCCTCTGAGTTCCCATGAACTTCTACTACTTTACTGTCAGTTTAGCCACACCCTGGAAAAAGTGGTTTTTGTTTGTTTGTTTGCTTTTGTTTTGTTTTATTCAGAATTTTGTGTGCTCTGTTCTTAGAGTTTCTCCAGACATCTTGCCAGAAATAGATATCTTGACCTTATTGAGAGAATGAGCTTGACAGATAATTTGGAGGTCACACTACTCAGGCTTAATTATAAGAGTGATGGTTAGGAGAGATGAGAGTGTTTGGGTTGACTCTCAGATTTGGGGCTTAAACAGTTGGATCAGTGTCCTGTGTTCACTGAGTTAGGACTCTTAAGAAGGAGGTATCAGTTTTTGTGGAAAGATGGTGAATTCAATTTTGAACAGGTATCATTTATCACGACTGATACAACTAATTTACAGCTTTCTTATTTATAAAGTGGAGATAATACCTGCCTTACGACAGAGTTTTTATGGGTATTAAATATAATAATGAATGTGAAAATCTTAATAAACTGTAAAGGGCTATACAGGCATCAGATACTTAGAAACCCTGCCTCTCTCCACAAAGCTAACTGGTCAGATAAAGGAGATACTTAGAGCCTCCCTTATAAAAAAAAAATTGGGCCAGTGGATAATAGGGTGTGATAACCAGTGAAAAAAGGAGAAATGAGTTGCTAACTCATTCGGAACACTATAAGTCTTCTCCAAAACACACAAACCATTTGTTAAGGATCATTTATTAGCCTAACTAAAGAATGTGATAAAGAACTGAGAGGGAATTGGTCAGGCAATTATTTTGTGAACCACCATTATTTGCCTTCTGATTCTTAATGATAGTGAAATACACAAAAGACGGATGACATTAGTTGTCTGGATTTGGAAAGTGATTTTCTGAGCTAGAAAATGTATTTTTGTTTGCAGAATTAAAATTAAAGGAAGCAAAACTGAAAAACCCTTCAATGGGTAGGGTAAGAACTCTTGTGGTTCAGAGGTCCCCAAACTATCTACCCCAGCACACTTGTATGCTGCAAATGAGTTGTAAGTGTGCCTTAACCTGGGCCCTTGAGTTGGGGCCAGAAACAAAAAAAGTCCTTCTACTTCTAGAAACAATGAGTATAAGAGGTATCATTATAAAAATGCAAAGAATATTTCTTTCAGGAAGATAAACGAATAGAGATTTTACCTTTGCACTAAAAAGAGGTGGGGGGAGGTAAAGTCACACACACACACACAAAAAGTGAAGGGAAGGAAAAAGTCTTCTCTACCCATCAAGGTCTTCCAGCTTGACTAAGAATTAAATTTACATAAGACAGATTAATAGGAGAAAAAGCCAAAGATTTATTACGTGTCCACGGATGCCCAATTATGAAATTGAGACTTAAAGAAATAACCAAGGCACTTATATTTTTTAGACAAGACACACTAGATCTTCAAGGAATTGACACAGCAGAGAAAACGTAACTTTGGGAGCTTTGATTAGTAAGGAATTCTAAACAGAATTTGGGCTGGGATAGTAAATTAGAAATTAGTAAATTAGTAAAAAGTAACAAGGGTTGTTTATAAAGCCTTCTCTGCACTAAATTTCCCATCTCTGGTCGTAAGGATGTCTCTTTACCCCCTAGTACAGGGAGGTTACCTTTTACAAGGGAGTTTTTTCCTCCTGCTTTCAGTGAGACAGAGGAGGGTCTGGGTGTCGCTGCATAGACAGTCTCTTAAGTAACTTTTATTTAAAATAATCAATATGCCGAAGTGGCCTATTTTGGGGCTGCCTGCTCTTAGCCCCTACAGCAGTTACCTCTGGCAACAAATAGACTGTCCTGTTTGCCCTTGTGTGCCCTTAACTGTTACTTTCTATTTATGCCACAGCAAGGAAATGTTTGGGAAGAACTGCTGTAGATGGCTTCTTTTAAAATTTTCATCCAGATTTTCTGCCGCTATTTTTAATTGGTATTCCTTTAAAACACTTGTAACAAAACATTGCATGTATATGGCATGAATCATAAATTTACAGATTGATGACTATTCACAGTTGGAACGTAGTTGTAAATAGAATATTTCCAGTACTCCCATTTATGACCCTTTCCAGTCACCACCTTTTCCTGAAGGTGTTAAAAAGAAACAACAGGCCCCGAATGAAGTCACTTGTGTTATGTCCCACGGTGACTTAATAACCTAACCTAACTGTAGTTTCAGCCACCGCCAGGAGTGGAGTTTTAAATCAATCAGTCTGGAAGCTTCCCCCCTCCCCGCAAGGTGACCTTGCCTGAAACAATCCTCTCTTCTTTTGCTAATAACTTCCTTGTTCAGCCATTTCTGCCTATAAAAGCCTCCCATTTTGTATGACTCCTCCGAGCACCCTTCTGTTTGTTAGCTGGAAGCTGCCGTATTCATGAATCACTGAATAAAGCTGATCTGATCTCTATATTTACTTAGTTGAATTTTTGTTCTGTGAAAAAGGTAACCACTATGTAGACTTCTAACCATACAAGTTTAGACTATTCTTCAGATAAACAGAATTATAGTGTAATTCTTTTTTCATTGCTGACTTCTTTTTCTTTGCTAGCTTCATTTGCTAGTACAACTAGTACTCCCCTCAGGATCTGCTCCCAGCCTCCCTCCCAAAATTATTTTTGTGAGATTTATCCATATTGTTATGTGAAGTTGTAGTTTGTTCATTTTTTTCTAGAGATTTTATTTGTTTATTTGAGAGACAGAGTGCATGAGCAGAGGGAGGGGGTGGTTTGATGAGGAGAAGGAGAGGGAGAAGCAGACTCCCTGCTGAGCAGGGAGCCCCATGGGGGCTCGATCTGAGGACCCTAAGATCAGGACCTGAACCCAAGGCAGATGCTTAACTGACTGAGCCACCCAGGTGCCCCTAGTTCATCCATTCTTGTTAGTGTACAGTATTTTGTTGTATGAATAAGTCATGATTCATTTATCCATTATGCTGTTGAAAGACAATTGGGTTTTTTTCTAGTTTTAGGGTTAATTACAAATAGTGCTGCAATAAACATCCTTATTTTAGTATTTAATAAATACAGGTATGCACTTAATATATGATGTTAAATAATTTACATAGAGGTAGTCTAAATTCATACTCTCCCAAACTGAATGAGAGTTCTGGTTGCTCCACAATTTTTTTTTTTTTTTTTAGAATTTTCTTTTTTCCTTTTTAAACTAGGCCCTATGCCCCATGTGGAGCCCAACATGGAGCTTGAACTCATGACTCTGAGATCAAGACCTGAGCTGGGATCAAGAGTCATACACTTAACCGACTGAACCATCCGGACTCCTCCTGTTGCTCCACATTTTTATCTGCACTTGGTGTTGTCAGTCTTTTTAATTTTAGTCATTCTGGTAAATGTGGTATTGTTACCAGAAACTGGTCTTTCCTCTTGGTGGGTGTTGAGCCAAAAGACACAACCAACCCAAAGAATAGGAAAAGGAAGGGTTTTATTTGCAACAAGTAAAGGAGAACAATAGGAATATTTCTCAAAGTTGTGTCTCCTCGAACAACAAAATTGGGGAAGTTTTAAACTAATGGTACATGTGTATTCACGAAGGGGCTTGCCCAGTGGGGAATTCAGCATGAAATTGGGGTAAAAGGAATCTTAAGGTGACAGAATCCAGGTCGAAGTCACAACAGCCTAGTCAGCAAGGGTCAGCATTAATTTTCTGGCTTTAGTTGGTCCGGAAACTGAGTGCTCAAAGGGCTTTAGATCCTGGAAAGACAACTCAAGAATGTGCATCAGGTCAATCTTTACTTTTGAAGCAGCACTGGGAGTTGTACTGATAAGAGTAGGCAGGTAGCAGATATGAGCAGGGAACAAGAGCTTTCCAATGGATAAAAGGCCTGAGGCCCAGGGTGCCTGGCTGGCTTAGTTGGTAGAGCATGTGACTCTTGATCCTTGGGCAGTAGGTTCGAGCCCCACCTTGGGTGTAGAGATTACTTAAAAATAAAATTAAATAAAAAAAGGGCTGAGGCCAAGTTCCAAACAGCCTGGACAGACCCCAGGGGATGCGTATGTATTCTCCCCTATGACCACTGCCCTACAGTAACCTATAGCTTTATTATACATTTATATTGTGATTTTAATGCCTCCCTTCCCCCAGGGAATGTCTGCCATAACAGTTTCTGACAAGGGACATATAAGGCCAAAAACTCCTCACCACAACCGGTAGGGGGAGTCCTTTAGGTGATTGGCCGCAACCTTAGACACTGCCCTAGCTATGAC
This sequence comes from Halichoerus grypus, assembly GCF_964656455.1. Classification (NCBI taxonomy): domain Eukaryota; kingdom Metazoa; phylum Chordata; class Mammalia; order Carnivora; family Phocidae; genus Halichoerus; species Halichoerus grypus. Next base: position 120,635,477 of record NC_135714.1, read on the forward strand.
CTATCCAAACAGAGAAAGAAGACTGACACCCGGTTCAGCTGCCACCTCTGGCCTGCCCACTCTCCCATCTCAAGAGTGTACTTTGGTTCAAACTGCTATTAAACTCTTGCTTGCTGTCTGTTGAATCACAGATCAGTACCTCTGAAACAAATAATACATTATATGTTAAAAAAAAAAAAAAAGAAGAAGATAGCAGGAGGGGAAGAATGAAGGGGGGAAATTGGAGGGGGAGACGAACCATGAGAGACGATGGACTCTGAAAAACAAACTGAGGGTTCTAGAGGGGAGCGGATGGGAGGATGGGTTAACCTGGTGATGGGTATTAAAGAGGGCACGTACTGCATGGAGCACTGGGTGTTATACGCAAGCAATGAATCATGGAACACTACATCAAAAATTAATGATGTAATGTATGGTGCTTAACATAACATAATAATAAAAAAAACAAAAAAACCTCTTGCTTGCTTAAGAGTTTGGCCCTGAATTCTTTCTTGGCCGAACTCAAGAACCAAGGCCGGGGAATGGGACTGACCATTGCCCTTACCACTGATTTCTTGTCCCGGGTGTGATTAGGCTATCTCCGGACCTGATGCTGGCTGTTGGTTCTTACATTCTCTTGTTCCTTTAAAATTATTACCTACTGTGGACTTTCCTTCTGCAACTTCAACATTTCGCAGGAAGTTCTGCAAGACATGTGCTTTGGGCAGGTAGTGCCAGTCAGGGGCCTAAAATGACTTTTCCTATGTCTCATCTTTCTTTTTCCAGGGACCCCTAACTGTTTCTGCTTACAGTATTACTTACTTTTTTTGATTATTAGTATTGTTCTGACGAAAGGATTGCTAATGCCTCATATCCATCTGTTCCCTTTTTCTCACCAGAGATAATCAGGATCTGAAGTTAATATCATTTCTGTGGATGTTTTGATACTTTTACTAGGTATATATTCCTCCATAAATAATGTATACAATTGCTTTTTTTGTTTTTTTCAATTTTATTAATATTTCAATTAAATTTCTCTTTAACATAATGTTTTGGGATGACCCATGTTGATGCTTATAGATTAAGTTCCATGAATTTTAATTACTATATAAACAGCATATAATTTATTGCTTTCCCTAATAAAAGATAGGTAGTTTAAATTTTTTTGCTATTAAAATTGTTATTAAAACCAGCTGCAGGTTTAACAATTTATGCTACCACCAGAATTGCTTGAAATCTGCTTCTCCACCTCTCCTCAATTTTTAGAATTGCCAGGATCTTTAATTTTGGCCCATCTGATGGGTGTGAAATGGTATTCCATTGTGGTATTGATTTAGATATTTTCAATGCTATTTAGATCTCCTCTTCTATAAAATCTCCTGTTTATATCTTTTGCCTATAATTCTTTTGGGTTGTTTGTGGTATTTTTTCCTTTTTTTTTTCCACTGAATGGTGGTTCTTAATTTATTCTACATACAAATCTTTTGTTAGTTACATGGGTGCCAAACTTATTTCTTTAATTTTTGGTTTGCCTTTTCATTTTGGTGACTTTATTCATGCTGAAGTTTTAATCTTTAATTTAGTTACACCCATTATTTATTTTCTTTAATTTTTGGCTTTTTTGCATCTTATTTAAGAAATCATATATACCTCAATATCATAAAGGCTTTCTCCTACACTTATAAGAGTTTTACATTTTTTGCTTTGTATATGTAGGTCTTTAATCCACCTGGAATTTATTTGTATGTACACTGTTAAATAGGGATCTAATTTGGCTTCCTCCATATGGATAGCCAATAGTCTCCACCCCATTTATTGAATAATACACTTCTCACTGATACTAATGAAACTATACCATTTATCAAGTATCCAAATATATCTGAGTCTCTATCTGGGATTTCTGTTCAGTAACATTTGTCTAGTTTTCAACATCTGACTCTATACAACACTGTTTTAATGACTAGAGCTTTATAATAATAAAGGTATCCTCCTTTTGCTGGTGTTTGAAATGGTCTGGGATGTTCATGGTTCTTTACTCATCCATATGAATTTTAGGATCAATTAATCAAATTCCACGAAAAAGTCCCTGTCAGGATTTGATTTGAATTGCATTGAATTTATTTTTATTTTTTATTTTTTTAGATTTATTTATTTAATTAATTAATTTTATTTTTATTTATTTATTTGACAGGGAGAGAGACAGAGAGAGAGCACAAGCAGGGGGAGCAGCAGAGGGAGAGGGAGAAGCAGGCTCTCAGCTGAGCAGGGAGCCCGATGTGGGGCTCGATCCCAGGACCCTGGGATCATGACCTGAGCCCAAGGCAGATGCCCAATGGACTGAGCCACCCAGGTGCCCCTAGATTTATTTATTTTAGAGAGAGAGAGAGAGAGAATGCTTGTGAGCAGGGGGAGGGGCAGACAGAGAGGGAGAGAGAGAATCCTCAAGCAGACTTCCCGATGAGCAGGAAGCCCAACTCGGGACTCCATATCAGGACCCTGAGATCATGACCTGAGCCAAAATCAAGAGTGGGATGCTTAACCGACTGAGCCACCCAGGCTCTGAATTGCATTGAATTTAGAGACAGTTTCAGTTCCTTGTAGTTTTCATATCCAAAATTGTTTATTACAGTTCTGTTGTTTTGTACAGATGTTTTAGATTTACCCCGTATGTTAAATGAATTGATTACACACTATTGCTTTTTGCCTCCCCCTCCTTTCTGAATTCCATTTTTATCTTCCTGAAGTAGACTCTTCGGAATTCTTTCCATGAGGGTCTTCAAATGGTAAAGATTCTTTGTCTTTGTCTGAATATTTCTTTATTTTGCCAACATCACTTTTTGTAGTGAATACTGGGAGGCACCACCCCATATTTCTCTTCAGAAACAAAGGACTTATTTCCTGAGCTGCCGGGAGTTCAGTAAGCTAACAAATTTGAGCTGTTGGCCCTCTTCAGTAGTAGTCTAGCCCAGGGTTATACTCGTTTTCCTTGCCAGCTCGTATCTAATGACAGTCACAGGCATATAAAGGCTGAGCCCACTTGCCTCAAGTCTGAAGGGACATCCCAGATTCCAAGTTGAGGTCTTCACCGAGACTATGGTATAGGCCAACTCCTTCCTCTGTCCAGTCCTGCTACCATCCATTCCTCAGTTGCTGTTCCTAAAACATTCCCCCATGAACTCTCTATACTTATCCCTGACTCGGAGTATGCTTCCAGAGAAACCAATCTAAGATAGTTGATGTTAGGGATGATTCAAGAAAGTTGAAGCTAATATGAGATTTTGACTTGAATCATTGGCCACCTGACTATCAGTGGGGACCTTCTCATTGCTGATAAATATAGGACAGACATACCTTAGCACAAGGTAACAGAGTAATAGGTAAAACTTTCATCATTAGTGAACCTGGATGTGTTCTAATGAAAGATAATATACTAGTGGGTACATTTAAGAAATATGAGGGAAACTGTCATCTTAAGGACAGAGGAATTGGCTGTTGCTAAGCAAAATCGATTCTTCGGAAAAAGCCAAACACTGAGATGGTTAATAGCTATTAAAAATCTAAGAGTAAAATTCACAAAGCTTCTTTGGTAGCAAATAAAGAGGCTTTTATCTTCTGCAGTGGGAGGGCAGAAAAAGCTGAGGAACAGGCCCAGCACTAAATCATAAGTGTGGCAGAGCTCCAAAGGAGATTAACAACCATGCAGCTCAGCTAGGTCGGCTATGCCAAGGTCAGAATGCTGGATTGTAAAGAAAGAAACTCTGATGAAGTGGGCTGGGTTGTGACACCTGAAAATCTTGAATTCCCAGATTCTCCTGAACCCTTTGTTTCTGAACATGGTCCATATTCCTGATTAATGGGTAGTGTCCCCACCAAACACACCTTGCTTAAATACCATGCAGAGGCTTCTCCTCATAGTACAACTAGTACTCCCTTCAGGAACTGTCCCCAGCCTCTCTCCCAGGGTAAGAGAAGAGAGAGAGAGAGAGGTGGGGCGGGGAAGGGCAGAGGGAGAGAGGGACTCTTAAGCAGGCTCCACATCCAGCCAGATGCTGGGCTTCATCTCACAACCTTGAGATCATGACCTGAGCCGAAATAAAGAGTCACACGCTTAACTGACTGAGCCACCCAGGCACCCCCTGGCACAATTATTATAATCACCGGCAAGGGCAGAGTGGCAGCAAGGGAAAGCACTTTGATCCTCAGAAGATCAGGGAGATGGATAAAAGAATATAGTGTCCCCAGGAGCAAAATGGATCCCCAGGCAGCAAACAAGGATCCTGCTCAGTGCGGTACCATCAAAATAAATCAAGGAAGTGCATGAGCAGGAGCCTGAGAACAATACTCTAATAATAAGTCATGATTCTTTGCTCAGGTTTGAAGTCTGAGCCAGTTTTGGGATCTGGAAACCATTGACAGCAAAAAGACCAGATTCCCAGGAGGAAGACCCTGAAACCTCATAATGGGGTACACTGTAATAGTTCCCCCAGTCCTTTCCCAGATGGTTCTTTACAATTTCCCTGGCTAACTGTATGTTGGGAAAATGAGAACATAAAAAAAATTTCTCAGTGTAATGGCAGATATAGGAATTTACCTGCCTTCTATCAAGCTTTACATTAAAGACATTTGCTAGACTGTCAAACAGGGCCACTCTTGTATGTTTTTGGTTGGGGAAAATACAACATTTTTTGAAAAATATTTATACTAAGATGTAAGAGATGCATTACTTTTGATGAATTAATAAATTTTATCTCTTTTAATTTTTTGTGTGGTGAATATCAGTAGATATAGCCCACATAAACAAAGGTTGTTAGAGTCTTCAATTTTTAAGTTTTGGAGGGGTCTTGAGACCAAAAGGTTTAAGAATTGCTGCAACAGAGAATGCCACAAGCCAAACCATCTGTGTAACCTTGGGGCAAGTTTCACAGTCTCTCTGCTTGTTTCCTCATGTGTAAACTTAGGAGTTACTACTATATATGTGAAGCAATTAGAATGTCAGCAACATACAATGAAATATAATCATTACTGATATTCCATTTTCTCTGTGAAATATAATATCTGCTAAAATTGATGGAAAAAGTGACGGAAAGTTGAGGAAAGGGGAGAAGACTGAATAAAACCATGTGGATGATGGGAATGATAGGTCTGATTAGGAAAATATAGGAGGATTGAAGGCAATTTCGAGAGCCTTGTGGAGGTTAGTAACTTTGTATTTAGAGTAAAATCATGGTTGTATAAATTTTTTTCCCCTTAACAACACTAAGTCCAGTGTAGAACAGAAAAGGCAAGCTGTTGAATTAACAGAATAGGGAATGTTCCAGTTGGTTTGATCAGAAAGAAAAAAAGGCAAATTGTGATTGATGTGATGAACTGCGTTTGATAAATTGGAGAAAAAGGGGAGGGAAGAAAACAGAGAGATAATCGATAGGGAGAAAATAGAAGAGTTAAAAGATGTGAAGTCTTCATTAGGAGGGAAAATTGAGTGAGAGAGTTGGTAAAGTAGGACGTTAGACAGTTTGTCTGAATTTTGGATTTCAGTGGTTAAGTAGATGACAAGACCCGGCATGTGGTCACGAGAGTGGATGGCTGTAGTGGAGTGGAGGTGATGACTACTGGACATGAAATCAAGAACCCAAGAGAATGGGTTTGGATGTTAGGGTGATTCTGGGTGATGGCAGAAGTTGGAAGTCAGGTTCCAAAGTTTCCCACCAATAAGGAGTGGGTAAAAATAAGCAACAACGAAGGAAAAAAAGTGGCATGGCTATATAGAAAGGACGACTAATTATCTGAGTGAGGTACAGGGAACAAGGGGACTGACCTGTACCTCCTAACCAAGAGATGAAGGAGAGTGCAAAAATGAGCACCTTTCGCTTCATAGATGTTTAAAGCCAGTTGTCTTTGTAAGGGAGAGGATGTTAGGTTTCAATTAAGGACAAGGCAGAACACACACTAGAGGCCCAGAATGTGGGAGAATTTGTTCACAAAAGAATGGAGTTCATAGTTTGCACAGCAAACATGAAAAGTAGGATGTGAGGCACAAACGATGTAGGTAGCAGAAAGTTTCCAAAGAATTAGGCAAGAGTTTAGTCAGTTAATGCAGTGTCAAGTTTGTGAATTCATTTCCCTCTTCCTTTAGATTTCTCCTTTTCCGAAAAAAAATAAAATTGACCGGGCCTTCCTGTCCCCTGTCTTTCTGTTCTATTTTTCCTTATTCCCTCCTCTGTCAAATCCCTCATCCAGGAGTGGGAG